>NC_090444.1:269751469-270054499 GCF_031143425.1 Pleurodeles waltl | reverse complement strand
CACGCTCAAAACACAACCACATTGGACAATTCAAAATACACACACCAGACACACATACACACACCACACCGACACACCCACAACACTATAAAACACACACCCACATTACCCACAAACCCTTACAAAGCCCAGCGAGAGAGAGATTAGCAAACACAACACCATCATCCCCAGGCACACAACGCCATCACTCATACAACATCCACGCACCCCAAACAATACACACCAACACATCCCCCCACAAATCACAACAGACAGCACCTCACACATCAACCACACCACATCATGGCACCTCAAAGACACCTCAGGTTTTTAGAGGAGGAGCTCAGGGTCATGGTGGAGGAAATCATCTGGGTAGAGCCACAGCTTTTCGGATAACAGCTGCAGCACACCTCCATTGCTAGGAAAATGGAGCTATGGTGGAGAATCGTCGACAGGGTCAACGCAGTGGGACAGCATCCAAGAACACGGGATGACATCAGGAAGAGGTGGAACGACCTACCGGGGAAGGTGCATTCTGTGGTATCAAGACACCAGATTGCTGTACAGAGGACTTGCGGTGGACCCCCACCTCCTCCCCCACAACTAACAACATGGGAGGAGCAAGTCTTGGCAATACTGCATCCTGAGGGCCTCGCAGGAGTAGCAGGAGGACTGGAATCTGGTAAGTCATATCTTTACTACTATATCACCCACCCCACCTGCATGCCATCACATACCCCCACTCTTACCCTCACTCCCATCACTCCATCATCTCACATGTGTCCCACTGTCACAACCCACACATCCCAATACCAAGGCCCTTCATGCAACACCTAGGCATGGACCACCATCACCAAAGCATGTCCAGTACAGATACCCACACAGACCCCAAACCAACCATCACAAAAGGGCAAACACAATTATGCAATCACAGGAGTAGGGGGTACCTCACCCAATGCACAAGATGGCACACACAGATACTAAAACTATGCATTTACACCCCAACAGGACCCATACCCAATGTCACCAGACAGGAGGTGCCAGACATATCCAGTCCCCCCACAGAAAAGGCCCACAGTGATGACAGCAGCTCTGCATGCCTGGATCAAGATGACCAGCCCGGCCCATCAGGGACCTCTGGACAGTCGGTTCCCCTGCCACTGTCACAAGCCACACCACAGAACCTCCCCCCTCAGGAAACACCACCACTGCACCCACCCAGTGGGCCCATCCCTCTGTCCCCAGGACACATCAATCAGCAGTGTGTCCACCACTACAGGGAACCCAGGCAAACCCACCAACCAAAGAAAATCAGGAACCTGGGGTCAGTGGCAGTGGGCACATGGTTCAGGGGACAGAGGCACAGGATAACAGGGAGCTGGGAGGATTGCTGAGCGACAGGGGGAAGACAGGCCCAGGGAACCCACTCTCCATGAGGCACTCTCCAACATCATGGAAGCATACAACCATTCCCAGGAGACCATGGGCACAGTACTGGCCAAATTTCAGGAGACTCAGCGGCTGCAGGAGGAACACTACCTTGGGATCAGGGAGGACTTGAAGTCCATCAACAACATCCTGGTCACCATTGCAGGGGTGCTGGCAGACCTTGTCAACACCATGAGGGACACAGTGGGACACAAATGGGCCCCTGACACTAGCCTGGACGATGAACAGCCCTTCACCTCCGCCGGCGCTAGGTGACAGGAGGCACCGCCACAGGACCAACAGGCCACCAGCAGCCCACCCCCTGCAGAAGGAGAACCACCCCGCAAACGGTCCCTGATATCCATGAACAAGACAGAGAACATTGCCAAGACCCCGCCAGGAAAGAAGACCCTCCTGAATGTCGCCCTTCTGCCCCACTTTGTCACCCTGTCCACCTTAAAGTGACATTGCTCCCCTTCCTATACCCCATTGGACAATGCACCTGTGAGACCAAGAGCCAGGACTCTGCCATGGACAATCCTCCACCATCACCCCAGCCCATTGTACATCCCCTCCACTTATTAACATAGAAATAAACACCCTTGAATCATAAAACAATCTGGAGTCAATCTGTGCTTTCACAAATGTGTAATTTCAACATCTCTGAAATATAGCAATGTCAATGTACTTGTTCACATACCAATGTTACACAGCTGTAGGCCAGCAGTAAACATAGCAGAGGGCACAAAGTGGGACCCAGATCTGTGAAATGGAAAGCTAAAGTGACAAGTCAGGGTCCAGACACAGAGGTAAAAAGGCAGATTCATGCTAGGTCCTACAATAGTATGAGATGTGGGAAGCAGTTCCATCCTCTTACTTGTGTCTCACTGGAAGTATTGCATGATGATGTTGTTTCGGTTGTCTACATCTTCTTATTCTGCCTCCTCTTCTTCACTGTCCACAGGCTCCACAGCTGCCACAAGACCACCATCAGGCCCATCCTCCTGCAGAAAAGGCACCTGGTGTTGCAAAGCCAGGTTGTGCAACATACAGCAGGCCACGATGATCTGGCACACCTTCTTCAGTGAGTAGTATAAGTATCCACCTGTCAGATGGAGGCACCGGAATCTACCCTTCAGGAGGCCGAAGGTGCGCTCTATTATCCTCCTAGTTCGCCCATGTGCCTCATTGTAACATTCCTCTGCCCTTGTCCTGGGATTTCTCACTGGTGTCAGTAGCCATGACAGGTTGGGGTAACCAGAGTCACCCGCAAATATCGAGGGCCAACTGTTAGACATCCACCAAACATTAGGGAATCTCCCATACCCAGACAGCAAATGAAACTGTGTGGGGACTTTAGGCTCACCTATTAGCCACACACAGTGCCTCTGGAGTTGCCCCATCACATAAGGGATGCTGCTATTCCTCAAAATGTAATTGTTATGCACTGAGCCAGGATACTTGGCATTCACATGGGAGATGCACTGGTCTGCCAAACACACCATCTGCACATTCATAGAATGGTAGCTTTTCTGGTTTCTGTACACCTGTTCATTCCTGCGGGGGGGGGAACAAATGCCACATGTGTACCTCAATGGCACCAATGATGTTGGTGATATGTCCCAGGGCATAAACGTCACCTTTCACTGTGGGAAGATCCTCCACCTGAGGGAAAAAGATGTAGCTGCGCATGTGTTTCAGTAGGGCAGATAACACTCTGGACAACACGTTAGAGAACATTGGCTGGGACATCTCTGATGCCATGGCTACTGTTGTTTGAAAAGACCCTCTGGCAGGAAATGGAGTACTGACAGGACCTGCATTAGAGGGGGATTCCTGTGGGATGGCGGATAGCTGACATCAGGTCAGGCTCCAACTGGGCACACAGTTCCTGGATTGTTGCACAATCAAGTCTGTAAGTGATAATTATGTGTCTGTCTTCCATTGTCAACAGGTCCACAAGGGGTCTGTACACCGGAGGATGCCCATTCTCATTACCTGCCACAGAGGACGTGCCCTATGGAGGAGAACGGTGAGCAGAGGGTCATACAACACATAGGTTTCACAAGGCTGTTTAGCACAAACATAACATTTTCTCTATGTGCCTTTGTCTGTCAGTATTCCTGGCCTAAAAAGGTGTGACGCAATTATTTGGCATGCCATGTGGCCCCCTGAAATGGCAGCTGCCTGACCTGTAAGGTGGGACAAGGGGAAATGAGGTAACTCCACTGGCGTTGTACAACGTTGCGGTAGGGGGTCGAAGACCGCGGCACAATTCAGCATTCGTTATCATTGGGCCCTATGGGTCCCAGGAGCCAATGACAATGTAAGCCGGCAGTGACGGTACGCACCACCGCGGACGTGACCGCCATTTTCTATCTGTTTACTCACTTGATACCTGACCTTCAACAGGAGAGGACCTACTCTGCAAGTGCTGCTGTGACCTGTGTCTGGAAGCGACAATGGCTACAGTGTCTGGGGAAAGGGCCCCTGCCTTCACTTCGGAGGAGTTGGACAGACTAGTGGATGGGGTCCTCCCCCAATACACGCAACTGTACGGTCCTCCAGACAGACAGGTGAGTAAACTGTGTGCATGGTGGTGGGCACATAATTGTATGGAGTGTCGTGGATGGAAGAGACGGGGGGGCAGCCCAGCATGTGAGGATGGTGTGTGTATGTATTTCTGGGGCAGGGTGGGAGGTTTGTGGCCAATGTGTGAGAAGAAATGTACGGGGAGTAACATCTATTTTTACTTAACTTTTCCTCTAGGTCAGTGCCCACCAGAGAAAGGGTATTTGGCATGCCATTGCCAAGGAAGTGCGAACCCTGGTGGTCTACCATAGACGGAGCACCCACTGCCGGAAAAGATGGGAGGACCTGTGCCGCTGGACCAAGAAGACGGCGGAGGCCCAGCTGGGGATGGCCTCCCAGCGTGGAAGGGGTGCCCGTTGCACCATGACCCCCCTGATGTACCAGATCCTGGCGGTGGCATATCCAGAGTGGGATGGGCACTTGAGAGCATCACAGCAGCCACAAGGGGGTGAGTACACTCTCATTCAGCTGACTCTGCGCCCTATACGAGGTGTCTGGGTGGGGGAGGTGGGCTGTGGGTTCCCCTAGGCCAGGGCAGACGCGCAAAGGTAGATCCATTAATTTGCAGCCTAATTTCCTGTCCAACCCCAAAGGTGGTATTTGCCCTCTACACCTAGTCAGGCTCCTAGGGCTTCCAGCTGTGCATAAAATGGTTCTTGACAGAGTCCCCTATGGGCATATGCTTTTCCCCTGCCCTGTCAGTGCTTGGCTTAGTGCATAGGGCTGCTCCCTGTGTGTTGTCTCCGCCAGCAGTAGTGGTGTTGCAGGCATTGGCCATGTGTCTCTTCTGTCTTTCCCCCCCTTTTAGTTTTGTCACCCTGTCCTTGTGTGCATTAGCATCATGTGGCAGAGGAGCAGTGGCACCGGAGCAGGAGGGAGCTGCATCCCACACGACCCTGGAGGGTGAAGTAACAGAGTCAGAAGGCACCAGTGGGATGGAGGGCGATGGGAGCTCCACGACGGGGACAGGAGCAGACACCAGTGACAGCGACTCCTCCTTTGATGGGAGCTCCCTTGCGGTGGCGGGCACCTCTGTGCCCACTGCATCAACAGGTACAGCCACCACCCCTCCCATCAGCACTGCCCTCCCACCAGCCCCTCATCAAGTTTCCCATGCCCGATCACCCAGGAGGGTGGGCATCTCCTTAGCCCCAGGCACCTCAGCCGCTGCCCCAGTCAGCCCTGCTGCCCTCAATGAGGAGGCTATTGACCTCCTGAGATCCCTCACTGTTGGGAAATCAACCATTTTGAGTGCCTTCTAGGGTGTTGAGAGGCATTTGCAGCAAACAAATGCATACCCGGAGGGCATTCATTCTGGCGTGGCGGCCCAACAGAGAGCATTTCAGGCTCTGGCCTCAGCACTGATGGCAGCCATTGTCCCTGTGTTCAGCCTCACCCCTCCAACTTCCTCTACCCAGACCCATTCCCCTGTACCTCAGCCTATCCCAAGCACACCATCATGCATGCATACACATCAACACACAAGAGAGGACATGGCAAACATAAGCACCACACATCCCACAGGCACTCACACAAGCACCATCATCATGCAGACACACCAACATCCACTGTCTCCACTGTGTCCCCCTCTTCTACGTCCACCTCCTCCCTCCCTGTCTCATCTCCACTCACACCAGCATGCACTACATCTTCATCCACTACCTCCATCACCAGCACACCCATCACCACACACCGCTCATGTGCAATCATCACCCCCACTACCATTCACACATCCCCTGTGTCCTCTCCCAGTGTGTCTGTGAGCCCTCCTCCCAAAGTACACAAAGGCAGGCACACACCAACCCAACAGCCATCCACCTCACAACAGCCTCCGGCCCATGCACCTTCACCCAAATTCAGCAGACGTACACCTCCTACAACCACTACCTCTTCCTCCACTCCCAAACTCCCTCCATCTTCTTGTCTCAGTGTGTCTAAGAAACTCTTCCTCGCAAACTTTGACCTCTTCCGTACACGTTCCCACAGTCCTTCCCCTAGGGCCAGGCTTTCCAGGTCCCAACCCAGTACCTCAGCCACCAAATCCTCCAGCACAGTGGTCTCAGCAAGTCCGGTCACATCACGGGCAGCACCCATCAGGGCTGCCAGTGTGCCACCTAGCAAGGCCAAGGAGCAGGCCATTCCGCCACCTGCCAAGGTGAAGAAGGTGCCCACATGTCAGAGGGAGAGGCCTCACCTAGCAGCAAGCAAGGGCTCCTCCAAGCCAAAAGGGGACAGTGGCAAGGCACCAGTAGTGACATCAAAGGTGGGAAAGGGACACAAGCTGAAGAGCACGTCAGGACAGGGCACGGAGGCTCCGGCTGAGGGACCAGAGTCACCCTTTTGGTCAACCACAACATCAACCTGTACGACGGTGGACACCGCCACCTGCACCGAGACCTGCACCCCAACCTGGACCGCCACCTGGACGTCTGCTGCCTCAGCAACAGTCCCCAGCATCATCCCCAGTGGGCAGCCGTCCAAGGCTGCAGGAGATGTCCTGCTGTGTCCCTCAACAGGTGCAGACACATGCACCACTGCCAGCACCTTCGCCACAGACACCGCCGCAACCACCGCCACCAGCCCTATGATGTGCTCAGACAGTGCCATCACAGCTGACATGGCAATCATCCCCAGTGGCCAGCCATCGGAGGCTGCAGGAGATGTCCTGGACCCTGCCCAGCGTACATGAGGCATGACTCCCAGCACTGTTTGCACCTGCAGGTGGCAGGCGAAGTCTAAGCAGGGTAGAGTGTGTTGCTGCCTCCATGGAGTATCATGCTACCTGTTCCCAGGCAATCTCGTGGCACACACATCCAGGTGAGGGAATGGGACCTGCCACACTGCATGTGAAGCACTCTGGGCACCAAGCCCCCTCCAGAACCAGTGGAGAAAAACATCCACTACCTCAGTCCTTGGCAGGATGAAGCACTCTGGGCACTAAGCCCCATCCAGAACCAGTGGAGATTCACATCCACTACCTCAGTCCTTGGCAGGATGAAGCACTCTGGGCACAAAGCCCCCTCCAGAACCAGTGGAGATTCACATCCACTACCTCAGTCCTTAGCAGGATGAAGCACTCTGGGCACAAAGCCACCTCCAGAACCAGTGGAGAAAGACATCCACTACCTCAGTCCTTGGCAGGATGAAGCACTCTGGGCACAAAACCCCCTCCAGAACCAGTGGAGATTCACATCCACTACCTCAGTCCTTGGCAGGATGAAGCACTCTGGGGACAAAGCCCCCTCCAGAACCAGTGGAGATTCACATCCACTACTTCAGTCCTTGGCAGGATGAAGCACTCTGGGCACAAAGCCACCTCCAGAACCAGTGGAGACTGTTATCCACTTGTGAGACTGTGGTGTAGCACTCCCCAGGATAAAGCAGTGGGCAACCCACACACTGGAGAGACTTGAGAGACTGTGGCTTTGCACTCCCCAGGATAAAGCAGTGGGCAAACCACCCACTGGAAAGACTTGAGAGCCTGTGGCATAGCGCTCCCCAGGACAAAGCAGTGGGCAAACCACCCACTGGAGAGACTTGAGAGACTGAGGCGTAGCACTCCCCAGAATAAAGCAGTGGACAACCCACCCACTGGAGAGACTGGAGAGACTGTGGCTTTGCACTCCCCAAGATAATGCAGTGGGCAACCCACCCACTGGAGAGACTTGTGAGACTGTGGCTTTGCACTCCCCAGGACCAATCAGTGGGCATGAAACCCCCTCATGGAGCAGTGGGTCATCCGTTCATCCGGCTGAGGTGCTCCCCCTCCCCCTAAGGTGCCTGTTTATTTTCCATCTGATGCCCCTGCAGTGTTCTCTCTGTTTCGAGTCAGGTATATTGTGTGGGCTTAGCCCATGCATTTTGGGACACTGATCCACGGACAGTATTCATTAATATCCGGACATGTGTAGTTGATGTATATATTTGTATATACTGATATTTGAATTTGGCCTATCTGATATTTCAATGATTACACTCGTTACAATCATTTCATTTTGTCCTTGCGTTCTTCCAGGTGGTGACGGGGGTATATGTAATGTTGCTGCATGTATTTGTGTGTATGGGGTTGTGGGTGAGGGTGGGGTGGGAGTGTTGCGTGTTGCATGTGTGTGTCACTCTCTTTTCCCTCCCCCCTCCCCTGTGTGCTAGGTGCAGTACTCACCGTGGTCGCCGCCCGCATCTTTGCTGCTCCTGATAGAAGAGGAGGTAGACCATCATCGGCAGGACCTGTAACGCGGGCTCCATGGTGTCCTCGTTGTTCGTACAGTGTCGAAAGGTGAGTTGTTTCCGTTCCAAGTATTGTTTCCCCCGTGCTTTTGATGGCGTTGGTACCACCCCGGAAAAGGTGGCGGATAGGTGTGTTATAATACAGTGGGCGGAACCTTGTGTTCCGCCTGTATGTTGGCGGTTACAGCCGCGGTGTTTGTTTCTACCGCCGTGGCGGTCGGAGTGTTAAAGTGGCTGTCTATGTTGGCAGTTTCCGCCATGGTCGTGATTCCATATTTGTTTCCTGCCGGCCTGTTGGCGGTATCACCGCTGCATTAACACCGACCGCCAGGGTTGTAATGAGGGCCTATATGTCTTTCCACTGCTCTTGCTCACACAAAGACTTCGAAATCAGTTGATGTTCGATGTTGACAGCAACCGTAAGCATACACAATTACCTGTTATTGTTGTTCATTGTGTATTTTGTACACACACACAACATACATTCCGGAAAGGGGTGTGAGGAGAACACTCACACCTAACAGCACACTAATACGCACTCTCACAGACATCCACACACATACACATGCATATATACAACAAACATATCACGGCCACCACACACAAATACAAATGTCACAAACACATACAGGCACCTGCAGTAATAACACTGCACGGCCACCACACACACATACAAACATCACAAAGACATACAGGCACACACGGTAACACTGCACAGGTCCACACTCACACAGTACCACACAACACCACAACACATCACAAAAACAACACAACCTCACCATCTAAAATCACTTAGCAGAGACCCACAAGGGACACCACCCAGGGACATATCACACAGACCTCACAACGAACACCAACAGGCAAAACACACATACAAATACACAATCATACTACTTACCGACCGTCCTACAAAGAAATCCATGGCGGAGGTCTTGGAGGTGGAAGGGTCGGACTTGGAGAGGGACACAGCATGTTTCGGGGTATCACACGGTGGGAGAGGAGTAGGGAAAAGGGCAATCTCCGAAAGATAAGCTTTTTAAGATACACCGGGACGGTCATAGCAAATTGTTTGGGTGTGGAGGGAGAGGGAGTAGTTGTCTGAGGAATTGGTGTGGATGTTTTGGGTGCATGTTTGTGCGAGGAATGCTTGTGGGTGGTGGGTGTCTGTTGAGTGGGTGAGTGTGGGTGTTTATGAGTTTATGAGTCTTGGGGGGTGTGGAGGTGCTGGGAGATGCCATTTAGTGTCTGTTGGGGTGGTGACTGCAAGTATGGAGGATGTGCTGCATGTAGGCATGTCTTTGGTTGTGGTGCCCGCGGATGTGATGACTGGGGTGGATATCTGAGGGTCTGCTGTGGGTAAGATAGGTGAGGTGGCTGGATCTGTGAATGTTGGTGTTGTGTCTGCAGGTGTGTCAGGTGTTGTGTTTGTGATGCTAGGGGTGGTGGGGGTGTCTGAGCAGGTCATGACTGTTGCTGTGTGTGCACGTGTATGTTGCTTGTATACATGCCAGTGGTGTGTTTTGTGGAGCTTGTGTTTGTCAGAGATACCCTTGGATGTTGATGTGGATGTATCCTTAGTGCTTTGGTTGGGTCAGGGGAGAGGGATTTGGGATTGGGAAAAGGATGGTGGAGGGGGGATGGAAGACAAAGTGTGACTGGCTGCCATCAGTGTGGAAGTCAGAGCCTGAAAGGATTTTTTTAGGCCAGCCAGTTCACCGTGAATGCCCTCCAGGAATACATTACTCTGTTGGTCTTGAGTTGCCCTCCCTTGATGGCATTCACAATGATTGACTGACCCATAGAGTTCGACCTCAGGAGGTCAATAGCCTCCTAACTGAAGACAGCGGGTCTGGCAGGGGCACAGGTGCCTACGGCAAAGGAGACACCCACTCTCTTGGGTTAGCGGGCATGGCTAACTGGGTGGGTAGCTACAGGCAGGGCGCTGGTAGTAAGGGGGTGCAGACTTAGGTGGTGCTGGGGTGGTCCCAGATTGGTCCACCACTGTGAGGGAGTGTCCACTGGACGAGGATTCTAATGATGACGAACTGGATCCTTTCTCCCCCTTGGCACTCCCCTCACCCTCTGGGCAACTGGGTCCCTCAGTGTCAGTAGTATCAGCACTCTGGGTCCCATGGCCAGCAGCTTCCCTACTCGGCTGTGTCCCGTCTTCTTCACCTGCCGATGCTGATGCACAGAAAGAGAGAGAAGGAGAGAGGGTCATCACATTCTTAGCATACATATACATGACAACATACACAAGACTACAACACATCTATGTCACATAAATTCCCAGATAGGAACCATTTTGGGCCTACATCATGTCACAATTACATACTTCCAATATCCGCCTATGACCACAGTCTCAACCACTACATAAGCCAACCATCTGACCACTACATCACCATCTCATCATATCAGCAGTAATTCAAGAAGACCATGCACAAGATTAATTGGTTACATCTAAAGTCTCTCCCCATACAAGTCATCATTGGGTATCAACAAAACATTCTTAGGAATTGCAGTTTACTAACAACACAAAATCATGCCTACCCCTACTCCACAATTGGCTAGTCCATCACCAGTAGTCATGTTCCATGAAAGTAAACTCATCTCACTTCAAATACAACACAGCATGTTTCTTTGCGATCACATACATAAACTGTGAATCTGTCCATATCTTTCACATTGTCAAATACCTCAGATGAAGACACTACATATGGCATACCCATTTAGCGTGTCCCACAAAAAGACATAGCATGTCATTGAAACATCTATCTAAATACTATAAAAAGGTTTCAATAGAGTATCTGGACCCTCTAATCTAACTCATTGACACATAGACCACATTTCAATGTCCTGCAATAGGGCCCTACTTAGCACACACGATACAACCACAGACAACCACAGGGAGCATACCAACACCGCCAATACAATGGACACCAAACAATGTGCATGAAGGCCACATACCATTGCACAATACGTACTGATTAGAAACCTCTACATGACAACATGTAAATACCTACATCACTAACAACTACACAGACATGTGAATCCCATTACCTAAGTCCAAAACTCATATTTTCATAACCAATTACTAATGTAACCATGAATGACACATACATCTAGAGTTAAGCAAAAACAATGACAACATATACCATAAGACCAACATGTGCATGTCAAATGAAAGCTCTGCTACACTATTAGGTCAGGAAGAAATGAGCTGATTCATTACTAGAACTGTCCAACAGCCTCAGATTAGCAAAGATAAGTCTGGCAAAGATGAAGTCTCAACATAACCATATGCATGAAGTATCAATTGACACATGATGTAGGCACACAATAGTTTATGTAACTCCCATGCAGGTATGATGCAGCCCTATGTAGCATGGACAATATACATGGGCTAAGGGATCAGCAACCTAGCCACTTACCTGCTCAACACCAAATACATTTGAATAAAAGGTATTATTTGAACACATGTCAATGTTATGTCCTTTTATGTCAATGTATTGTTGACACCATGATTTACTATATGTAGGATGTTCACCTTGATCAAATTTCACATTTCCCACTGTATGAATCTGACATGACAATGGGGACATTTCCTCAAACCTCATAGGGTGTGAAGTAAGTGTGCCATACCAAAATCCTGATTGGGACATCAGCCTCCCATGAAGTTACCATCTATTTTTAATGACACAGGATAACTTGGCCCTGTTACTCATCTATCAGACCCAATGATGCACATAGAGCAAGATCCAGTGGAATAGGTCAGGTTAGAGACAAAAGAGCAATATAAGTTACCATTTGGGTAAATGGATTTGGGAACACTAGATGGGAAGGATGAAAATGCAGGTTACACATATGTATGGCTGAGTAGAGTTACCCATATGACACAGTCACATGTGCATCTCCACATGCAGTCATACAATTTGGCAGACAGGTGAATGGCATGTCCCTATACACAATACAATGGCCACATCTGAGTTTCCATGTAGGCAACTGTAGTACCATGGCCCTTATTATGACATTGGCGGTCAGCTGACTGCCCACGCCTGCGATGGCGGTAGTACTGTCTCCAGGCCAGTGTTGAAGACCGCCAAATTATGACCATGGCGGTGACCCCTCCCATAGACAGCCAATGTACCACCTGAACCACTAGTACGGTCCATCCACTGACCACGGCGGTATGCATCTTTAGGCTGGCGGAAGACAGCGACTCGCCCACCATATTATGACACAGCATAGAGCCAGGATTTCTGGGGCGGGACCACCACCAACAAAATCCTGGCAGAATATAAAAGGAGACACTCACCTCCAGGGACACAGAGGAGTCCGTGGCCGCCATAGAACCCGAACTGGAAGTCCTGCCATACACACACCATACACACATACCTCACACCTAGAACCATCTGTAAAGTAAATAAACATCAACATAACCCAGGAGCAAAGAAAGCCAGGACACATACCTTTGGTCCAACCACTGTAATTATGTGGGAACAGTGACCTCAATTTAAATAATATATATACATATATACAGAAAGGGCCATTGGCCAGTCCATTGTCAATGAATAGCCACAGGGCAACATCCACGGCCCAACTTGACTACTGACAGCCCAAGTCACTCTACTGGGCAGGAGCAGAATGATGACGGTAGGCAGGCACCTCAGGGGGTGAGTGGGGGGAGTGGGGGACGGTTTCTTGGACTTGGGTTTGGGAGGGGGTCAGTCCTTACTCTTTTGTTTATGGGCAGGGGAGTGTGCTTGGAGCTGGGGGGGAGGAGTGGTAGTCTTGTGCCCCTTGCTGTTAGGTTTTGCTTCTGGGGGAGGGACATGAGAGGAGTGGGAGCTGGAGGTACTGGGCTCGGGGACATGGATCTGTCTCTTATAGGCAGGATGGGGGAGGAGGGAAGAGGTCAAGGCAGCAAAGGATAAGTTTCTTAGGTCGGATGGGGTGGGTTGTGGGAAGAGGTTTCGAGTGGAGGTAGAGGGAGTGGTTGTAGGAGGAATAGGTGTGCTGGACTTGGGTGCAGGTGCATGGACAGTGTGTATGTGTGAGGTGGATGGCTGTTGAGTGTCTGAGTGGGAGCGTTTGTATTACTGAAGGGGGCAGACAGGGTGGGAGAGGACAAACAGGACGTGTGTATATATGTTGTGCTGTCTACAAGGGAGGTGGGTGTGCTGCATGAGGTTGTGATGGTGGTGGTGGTGACTGCACGTGTGGTGTATGGGGTGCTAGTCTGCGTGCCTGCTGTTGTGGAGACTGTGGGCAAGGCTGTACAGATGCAGGATCTGGGACTGATGATGCAGTGCATGCAGGTGTGAGTGCTGATGTGACTGTGAGGGAGGAGGAGGAGGGGAGACAGTGGAGGCAGTGTCTGTTGTTTTATGTGCTTCTGTGTGTTGGCTTTTTGTGTGTCTTTGGAGTGAACTGTGGTGCATGTGTTTGTCTGTGAGAGTCCTGTCTGTTGTTTTAGGTGCATGCTTGTCAGAGTGGGTGCATGGGATGGGTTGGGGGAGAGGGCTTTGGGACTGGGAACAGGTAGTTGGAGGGAGGAGGGAAGAACCAGGGACACTGACTGCCGTTAAAGAGGAGGCCTGAGCCTGAAACGATCTCTGTAGGGCAGCCAAGCCACCTTGAATGCCTTCTAAGTAGGCATTGTACTGCTGCATCTGGGATGCCGGCCCCTGAATGGCATTCACTATGGTTGACTGCTCTACAGAGATGGATCTTAGGAGTTCAATAGCCTCCTCAATGAGGGCATCATGGCTGACTGGGGCAGGTCCTGAGGTGCCACAGGCGAAGCCGACACCCTCCCTCCTGAGTGAGCAGGCACGGGCAACTGGGTGGGGGCAAGTGGGAGGGTGGTGATAGAGCGGGGTGGTGGAATATCTCATAGCTGGGGTGATCCCAGAGGGGTCAGCCACCACCAGGGAGCTTCCATCGGAGGAGGAATCTGAGTCAGATGTCAATGCTCCAGTTTCCCCCGTGGTGCTCCCCTTGCCCTCCAACCCACTGGTTCCCTTGGCGTTGGTGGACTATGCTACCTGAGTCCCGTAAGCTGTAGCTCCCCCACTCGCCAGTGCCCCAGCTCCTTCGCACACAAGGAGAGGATGAGAAAAGGAGAGAGGGTGGGGGAGTAAGAAAGGAAGCACAAGTTCAAACAACAGCACATATGGCATACACATCGCAATCACTCACTGGAACTAACACTGTGGAGTATGGACCACAATGCCAAAACATTACCTGGGTTTAACAGCAGTAAAGAATTCAAACACTACCATCTGCACACCTACTGGGACTCACTAAGCCATGTCTGCCATGGCGTGTTAGCTACTTACCAATACTAAATATACATACCTCTACATTGCTAAGCAAGACCACACAAGAATAGCTAAACCAGCCTATTGGGGCTTCCACTGACTAGAACCTTGCACTCAAACCCCATGGCAGGAAACAAAAACAAAATACCACACAGTCTGTACTCACCCCTTGTGGCTGCTGTACTGCCCTCAAGTGCCCATCCAACTCAGGATTGGCCACCGCCAGTATCTGAGTCATTAGTGGGGTCAGGGTCTGACGGGCACCCCCCCTCGTTGGGAGGGCATCCCCAGCTGGGTCTCAGCAGTCTTCCAGGCCAGCACCTCAGGTCCTCCCACCGTTTCATGCAGTGGGTGCTCTGCCGAGTATGCATCCCCATGGCCCTCACGACCTTGGCAATGGCACGCCACAACCCTTTCTCATGATGGGCGCTGACCTGCAGAGGAGACACAACCAGAAGGACACCATGAACTCAACACTCCATTCTGTAACAGAAATGGTCTACATTCTGCATAGAACCCATATAAAGCACACACATGACCCGTACCTCTGCATACACATTGAATGCAGCCAAAAACCCCACCCCAAATGGCACACTGCTAGCACACACATACATCTTCATGCAGCCATGTCACATCCAACTTACCCATGATGTACTCACCTGTTGGTCTGGAGGCCTATACAACTGTCAAAGCCCAGCTCACCTGAGTTCTTGTTCAGTTCTGATGGAGGTTGAAGACAATCCGACCCCACCCTGAAACTGCTTGTTCCAGCACACTAGTTTTTAAAACAGTGCACTAAGAACAGAAGCTCAAGGGAAGGGGGAAGTGGATAAAATAAAAAAAAAGAGACAACACCGTTCTTGCGTTTCCACTGTTGAAGTGCTGCACAAATCTGTGGCCCTTTCTGACTTCTGTAGAAACTGGTGCCTAATGAAACATAAACAAAGAACCGATAAGTGCAACCTATTCCTAAATGGGTTCCTGACTATCCCTTTATTTATTAGAAATTCTCTTCTAAAAGTACCTCTTGGATCCTGGTCTCTAGTTTCCAGGTTTGGAATGTGTTACTGCTCTGGGATGTTTTTTCTATTACTGTAAAGCTTCTAAAACATTAAACAAATACCGTTATCAGAATTACCAATATCAAACATTCATCATAATATAACTAAAGCCTAAATTCCCAATAGCAGACTCACTTTTCCCATATTTCCAGAATCTTTTATAAAACAAATACTGTACTTTTACATCAAAATACAGCATGTAATTTGTGCAAGTCCTTGATTTACTGTTTGCCTTGCTGTTAATGGTTTCCACTGTTCGATTCTTAAAAGTTCCATGAGAAAAAACAATGTTTGCTTCACAAAGTTCTGCAAAATATTCTTGTAACAAAGAGTTTGAATCACAATGTTCGTGGAAGGTATTTCGTTTCAAATTGTCTATACAGGAATCCAGAAATTGTTGTCAAAGTTCTTTCAGGTAATAAAAGGTTTTGCACTTACTTGTTGCTGGCAAGAGATACTGATCAGTCTAACCTTGTCTTCTTTCTCTTTTGCAGGTTACTCATAGGAGAGAGGCTGAAGCAAGGAGGAACCGGAAACCGGAAGAAGGAAGAGCCAGAAGCTGCGCCCATTGAAGTCAATGAAAGTCTGTAAAGAGCAGGAGTGCCAGCGCCGAGGGATCTGTTCTCAGGTAAGCGGGAGGTAGACGAGCACAAGCACTGGGTGAGGCTCGGGGGATGCCTTTTATAGACAGGGCTGGGTGTGGTTTGAAGGGCTGGGTGTGGTCCTCACATGCTGCACATGTTCTTGGAAGGTGTGCAGAGCTGTGCGTGGTTTGAAGAGCTGGGTGTGGTCCTCACATGCTGCACATGTTCTTGAAAGGTGTGCAGAGTTTCAGTTATTATGCAAATGAGTTGGATTAACACAAGGCCTAGGGAGGAGTATTTTAAAGAAGCCTTGGTAAAAGCAAGGCCCAATGTGTAAACAAAACAGCACATTAAACAACATACACAGAAGCCTAGGGGGGGGGGGAAGGTGAGATAACAAGAAAGGCTTTCAATAGTAAGTTTAAAAGGGATCTATTACAGAACCCACTAGTGCAGTGAGAGGGGACATGCTCTTTGCTGTGTACAAACCCTAACAGTTGCCCCCCTCAAAGGCCCTCCTACAGGACGGGGTTTTCCTGGATTTTTTAAATAAAACCGTCTAATCAGCTGTGGGGCATGTACATATGATGCTGGTTCCTATGAATTCTCAGATTCATCATATCCTTTCCATTCTACTAAATAAAACAGACGTCCACTAATTCTTTTTGAGTCTTTTATGCTTTTCACTTCATATTCCAGATTTCCCTTAATTGGTATGGGTGGAGGTGGTGGTTCAGGTCGGGTTTTTGAGTTGTACGGCTTAAGCAAGGACACATGGAATGTAGTATGTACTGGATATTCTTTTGGTAAATCTAATTTTACTGTTACCGGGTTTACTATGGCAGTTATACTAAAGGGTCCAATGAAACGTGGTTGCAGCTTTCGGGATCCATCTATGTTTAGGTTCTTTGTGGAGAGCCATACCTTGTCACCAATTTTATACATTGGGGCCTCAGACCTGTGTTTGTCTGCTTGTCTTTTCATGCTTCCCTTGTACTTTAATAAATGTTTCCTGGCTTTGTCTTGTATGTCACCTAACCTCGTTAGTCTATCCGTTACTGTAGGCAACAGGGAATCTTCTAACAAAATGGGTATAGCTCTTGGATGATACCCCTGCAAGAAATAGAATGGTGAGCAAAGTAGATCTGAACGCTCAGTATTATTATAAACAAACTCTGCTACAGGGAGAGCTTCCAACCATTCACTGGAATAATCAGCCAATAAACAACGTAGCGTTTGAAGAAAGGTTTGGTTCAGTCGTTCAGTCTGTCCATCTGTCTCTGGGTGGAAAGCAGTGGATAATGCCACATCTATTTTCAGTTTTTCACATAATTTTTTCCAAAATCTGGAGTTGAACTGGCTCCCTCAGTCTGACACCACTTTGCTTGGCAAACCATGTAAACGCACAATTTTCCTTATAAAAATATCGGCAAATTCTGCCGCCGTGGGTAATTTCCGTAATGGTACAAAATGTGCCATTTTAGATAAAAAATCCACTATAACCAACACTGTTGTGAAGGATTTTACAGGTGGTAAACCTACAATAAAGTCTACGCTCACAGTGTGCCAAGGTTGTTTGGGTGTTGGCATTGGTATTAACAAGCCGTCAGGAGCCCTATGAGAAGATTTATGTCTTGCACAAATTGGACAGGTAGTGACAAATTGCTTAATGTCCTTTCTTATAGTGTCCCACCAAAAGTGTTTTTGCACATTTTCCAGGGTTTTTACCCAACCAGGATGACCTGCCAACGGTGAGGCGTGATGCCAAATTGTCACCTGTGTTTGTAATTCAGAGGTGGGCACTAACAGCATGTTGTCGTGATACAATAAACCTCGTTGTATTGTGTTATGGGAATCCTTTAACCAATCCTGAGGTGCTATTTGCATGTGTGCATTATATAGATCTGTGATGAAATCCTTCTGTTGTACTGGTGCCAACAACTTTTGGGGAGGAATAATGGGTTCTCCTATTTTATCTTGTTTCATGTCTGAGGTATGTCCGTATTTAGATAACACATCAGATTGAATTTGTTGTGCACCTGGTCTATAGGTTATAACAAAGTCAAATGTGCTAAAAAAAATTAACCAGCGCATCTGACGTGGTGTTAGTGCTTTAAGTGATCCAAAAAACTGTAGATTCTTATGGTCAGAAAAGATTGTAACTGGGTACTTGGCTCCCATTAAATGGTGCCTCCATTCTGAAAAGGCTACTTTGATAGCTAGTAGTTCCCTTTCAGCCACAGTGTAATTTTGTTCAGCTGGCAATAACTTTTTGGAATAGAAGGCTATAGGATGTAACTGGCCATCTACTGCATCTCGTTGAGAGAGAACTCCTCCTAAAGCTACTTGTGAAGCATCCGCTTCAACAAAAAAGGGCAAGTCAGGATCAGGATGTTTCAGAATTGGGGCTGAAGTGAACTTTTGTTTTAGGAGTTGAAAGGCGTGTGCCGCCTCATCAGTCCAAATAAATCGTTGCCCTTTCCGCAACAAGGTAGTTATTGGGGCCGCAATGTCTGCAAAATGTGCAATAAACCTCCTATAAAAATTGGCGAAACCCAGAAATTTCTGAATATCTTTTTCAGAGGATGGTTCTGGCCAATCAGCAATAGCACTGATTTTCTTTACATCCATAGTTATTCCTTGAGGTGACAGGCAGTATCCTAAAAAGTCCACCTTGTTGACATTAAAAGTACACATTTCTAACTTAGCAAAAAGATGATTTTCTTTTAACTTTGATAATACTGCACGAACATGTTGGGTATGTTCTTCTGAGTTCTTAGAGTAAATGAGGATGTCGTCTATGTATACTATGACACAAACGTCCAGGAATTCGTGTAAGACCTCATTTATAAAGAACTGAAAGGCCGCAGGGGCATTACATAACCCAAAGGGCATTACTGTGTACTCAAATAAACCAAACTTTGTCTTGAAAGCTGTCTTAGACTCATCCCCCTCTTTTACTCGGACCAGGTGGTAAGCTCCCCGCAGATCTAGTTTAGTGTATACAGTAGAATGTCTTAATTGATCCAACAACACAGGTATTAGAGGAAGAGGATACTTATTCTTTATTGTAGCCTTATTTAGTCCTCTATAATCGATACACGCGCGCAGGGATTTATCCGGCTTCGGGATAAAAGAGTGGAGATGACACCGGAGATGTGGAATGACGGATGAACCCAGACTGTAGTAGGTCATCTAGGTAGGTTCTTAAGTATTTGGTTTCTTCGTCAGTCAAAGCATATACTCTGTTATTAGGTAAAGGGGCCCCTGGGATAAAATCTATACGGCAGTCATAAGACCGATATGGGGGCAGCACACTAGCCTTTACTGGATCAAAGACGTCTTTAAAGTCAGAATATTCAGGAGGGAGACTTGATTCATCTTGTGTAACACTAGCACAGTGTAATACTGTGCTCTGTTCTGTACCTGCTTCTTGATAGCAATTGGTTCTACAGAAAGAGGAATCCAAAGTAACAGTTCTATTCACCCAATCAATTTTTGGGTTATGAGTTGTTAACCAGGGTACCCCGCGAATCAAACCAAAATTAGGAGTATCTATCAGATCAAAGCTAATCACCTCTGTGTGCCCGTTCTGACAGACCATAACAAGTGGACTTGTTTGTTTTGTGATTAATCCAGAGGTCAATTCTGACCCATCCACTGCACATACTGCTTCTGGACAAGGCTTTAGGCACATAGGAAGTCCTAAGATTTCAGCTAACTTTATTATCTACAAAATTTCCTGTCGCGCCTGAGTCCAGTAGGACAGGGAGAGAATGCCTCACTTGGGTAGTAACAATTAAAACGACCTGAATTATGAAATGTCTAGGTATGTGCAGTACCCTGAAGGCCGCAGCATTAGAGGTTTGATTAAGATGTTTTCTCGAACAAGTAACCTCTCCCCTTGTCGAGCTTAATCGTTTCCCGATTCAGTTGAGGAGGTGGAGGAAACAGCACCCTTTCGTGGAGTTTTAGGCTTTACTGGACATTCTCTGGCAAAGTGACCTGCCCTGCCACAATATAAACATAATTGAAATTTTCTCCTTCTTTCTTTTTCCTCTGATATGAGTGGACCTCTGAGTGTCCCTATTTGCATAGGCTCTGGTTCAGGGAGTTTATTATCTGTGTCTTTCTTCTCGTGTCTAATAAAAGTTAACCGTGATTCCAGTTTGTATTTATCTCCCTTTCTTTCTCCTAGTCTATGTTCTAATTTCACAACTAAATCTACAAAGTCCGAATAGTCTTTTGGCAAATCAACGATATGAGCCAGCGCGTCTTTTAACTCGTCTCTCAAACCTTTATAAAAAAGGGAGACACGCTTTTCTTCTGGCCACTGTGTCTCGGTGAGTAAACGATTAAAACTAGTGAGATAGGTCAATAAATCCTTGTTACCTTGTTTAAGATTTAAAAGCTCATTATCACTTGCCTGCATGAAAGTGTGTTTTGCAAAAAGGCTGGTCATGGTACGTTTAAATTGATTCCAATTATGGAGGATGGGATCATCTCTATCCACGAAAGGAATTGACCAATTGGCTGCTGTGCCACCCAAATAAGACAAGACGAATGCCACTTTCGTATCATCAGTAGGGAACTGTTGTGGCTTACAAATGAAGTGTAATTGACATTGATTGATAAAAGCATGGAATTTGTTACTATCTCCATGAAAACGTTCAGGTGCTGCTAAGGGCACAACATTAGGAACATTAACAGTAACCTCAACTGGGGAAGGCAAAGTTGTATGTTTTGATGGCGCCCCTGTCTCTGAGGAGGTTTTAAACAAAGGTGTAGAAGCTGTGTTCCACTGAGATCCCCTAAATTTATACCTGCTTAAATCCTGTTTTAAAGAGGTATTCTCAATCTTTAATCTCTCTATTTCCTCTTGCATATGTTGCAAGATGCCAGACACTGATTCATTATGAGCCAAGTCCTCATTTAGGGCCTGCGCCATATCCGTGACGTCAATGCCCTCTATTCCTTCCCCAGTATTCATCGTCCACCAGAACTGAAATTTTTTAAGGCTTGTGCTTCTGTCAAAGCCCAGCTCACCTGAGTTCTTGTTCAGTTCTGATGGAGGTTGAAGACAATCCGACCCCACCCTGAAACTGCTTGTTCCAGCACACTAGTTTTTAAAACAGTGCACTAAGAACAGAAGCTCAAGGGAAGGGGGGAAGTGGATAAAATAAAAAAAAAGAGACAACACCGTTCTTGCGTTTCCACTGTTGAAGTGCTGCACAAATCTGCGGCCCTTTCTGACTTCTGTAGAAACTGGTGCCTAATGAAACATAAACAAAGAACAGATAAGTGCAACCTATTCCTAAATGGGTTCCTGACTATCCCTTTATTTATTAGAAATTCTCTTCTAAAAGTACCTCTTGGATCCTGGTCTCTAGTTTCCAGGTTTGGAATGTGTTACTGCTCTGGGATGTTTTTTCTATTACTGTAAAGCTTCTAAAACATTAAACAAATACCGTTATCAGAATTACCAATATCAAACATTCATCATAATATAACTAAAGCCTAAATTCCCAATAGCAGACTCACTTTTCCCATATTTCCAGAATCTTTTATAAAACAAATACTGTACTTTTACATCAAAATACAGCATGTAATTTGTGCAAGTCCTTGATTTACTGTTTGCCTTGCTGTTAATGGTTTCCACTGTTCGATTCTTAAAAGTTCCATGAGAAAAAACAATGTTTGCTTCACAAAGTTCTGCAAAATATTCTTGTAACAAAGAGTTTGAATCACAATGTTCGTGGAAGGTATTTCGTTTCAAATTGTCTATACAGGAATCCAGAAATTGTTGTCAAAGTTCTTTCAGGTAATAAAAGGTTTTGCACTTACTTGTTGCTGGCAAGAGATACTGATCAGTCTAACCTTGTCTTCTTTCTCTTTTGCAGGTTACGCATAGGAGAGAGGCTGAAGCAAGGAGGAACCGGAAACCGGAAGAAGGAAGAGCCAGAAGCTGCGCCCATTGAAGTCAATGAAAGTCTGTAAAGAGCAGGAGTGCCAGCGCCGAGGGATCTGTTCTCAGGTAAGCAGGAGGTAGACGAGCACAAGCACTGGGTGAGGCTCGGGGGATGCCTTTTATAGACAGGGCTGGGTGTGGTTTGAAGGGCTGGGTGTGGTCCTCACATGCTGCACATGTTCTTGGAAGGTGTGCAGAGCTGGGTGTGGTTTGAAGAGCTGGGTGTGGTCCTCACATGCTGCACATGTTCTTGAAAGGTGTGCAGAGTTTCAGTTATTATGCAAATGAGTTGGATTAACACAAGGCCTAGGGAGGAGTATTTTAAAGAAGCCTTGGTAAAAGCAAGGCCCAATGTGTAAACAAAACAGCACATTAAACAACATACACAGAAGCCTAGGGGGGGGGAAGGTGAGATAACAAGAAAGGCTTTCAATAGTAAGTTTAAAAGGGATCTATTACAGAACCCACTAGTGCAGTGAGAGGGGACATGCTCTTTGCTCTGTACAAACCCTAACAACAACTGCCCATACTGGGGTAGGACCCCATCCACAAGATTCTCCAACTCCTCAGATGTGAATGCTGGGGTCCTTTCCCTTGTAGCATGGGCCATCGCAGGTTCCAGATACAGGACACAGCAGCACACACAGTGGAGACGTTGAACCATAGAGTCAGGAATCAAGTGAAGTAGTACAGAGAAAATATCGGTCACGTCCATGGCGGTGAACACCGTCACCGGTGGCGTTGCTCATCATTGATTCCTGTACTCTATAAAGCTCCATGTTAGCCAATAAAGAGTTGCACAGCAGTGCAGACCGCCTTCTGTCATGATCCCAAACTCCAGCGGTGTCAGGTCACTTCCACCTGACCCTGATACAGGACAGGCGGCTGTCATTTCCTTAGGCTGGTACTTATGTTGGACAAATGTATGTGCGTCATAGGTATCGATTGTGCACACCAAGACAATTCCAGTCCTCTACATACATACCTGCTCTGTGTACTGTGATATTGTGTGTCCATACTTCTTGTAGTCACACACATCTCATGTTTGGTTTACTTAGATACCTACCACTGCAGAGGAGGAGGCAAGGCACCCGTGTACAGACCCCTTGTGGACTTGGCTACACTGGAAGACCAGAACATCATACTCACCTATCGCCTGAACAGGGCAACAATTACTGAGCTGTGTCAACAATTGGAGCCAGAGCTGATTCCTGCTATCCGTAGCACTACACCAATACCCCTGTAGTACAGGTACTGTCAGTGCTCCACTTCATGGCAAGTGGTTCATTCCAGGTAACAGTGAGCATGGCTGCAGAAATGTCACAGCAAATATATTTGATTGTGCTTGGAAGGGTTTTGACTGCCTTCCTCAAACACACGAGCAGCTACATCTCATTCAACCAAAGTGAAGATTTGCCCACTGTGAAGGCTGGATTCTACACCATGGTACCAATACCACATGTGATTGGGGCCATTGACAGGACCCTTATTGCCTTTGTTCCTCCCAGGGCAAATTAGCAGGTTTACAGGAACAGGAAGAGTTGCCACTCTCTAAATGTCCAGATGGTGTGCCTTACTGATCAATATATCTCCCATGTCACTGCCAAGTTTCCTGGATATGTGAATGATGCCTATGTATTGAGGAATAACAGTGTTCCACAGGTGATGGCATGACTACAGAGGTGTAGAGTGTGGCTCATAGGTGCTCTTGAGTCTTCACACAGTGTATGTCAGTGTATGCCAACTGGAGTTTTACTCCTTGCCACTGTACATGAGTAATGTATGTCCCACACTACTTCCAGGTGATTCCGGATACCCACACCTGTCCTGGCTGTTGACCCCAGTAGGAATCCGAGAACAGGGGCAGAAAATCGGTACAATGAAGCACATGGCCCTACCAGGATGGTTGTTGAACGCACATTTGGTCTACTGAAAGCCAGGTTCCGGTGCCTCAATTTAACTGGTGGATCCCTACGCTATGCCCCTAAGAAGGTCTGCCAGATAGTAGTTGCTTGCTGCATGCTGCATAATTTTGCCCTCAGTATGCCATGTGCCTTACCTGCAGGAGGAGGGGGGAGATAATGCACCTGTGGCAGCAGTGGACACTGAAGACTGTGATGAGGATGAGGAGGAGGAGGATGTGGACAGCAGGACACATATAATACAGTAGTACTTCCAATGACACTCAGTCTAAGACTATAGTTATATTCAGATCTCCATTTCTGTTAAGTGCTGTGTGCCAGCTGTGTTGTGCCAATCACTACCTTTACATTTCAATTGACTGTCACTTATGCCTTCCCTTTTTGTAGATGTTGGTGTGGTCACAACTGTGTACTGATGTGGTGCCTACAGACTGCCTAAACACATTTGTTGAATGGATTCACACATTACAGAACATTTGCACAGGATAATACAGTTCAATACGTTGCAAATATCTTTATGATAAAGAACAAATACTCCAGTTGTGTTCAAGGGTGTTTATGTAAGTGACAAAAAGGAAAGGATAGTGCAATAGAGTGTAGTGATGGTGGACGAAAACTTCAGTGTAGTGGCCCAGTTGGTTTGTAGCACTGGTCCAGTGTGCATGGGGCCATAGGAAAAGGAGCAATTGCATTCCAGAGTGAACAAGGTGACTCAGTAGCACACAAAGGGGACATACTGGAGGGGCTCATATCCTGGTGGTGGTCTTGGTCTTGGCAACAGTCTCTGGTGTCTGTCTGGGTCGCAGGGAACGTTTGCGGGGTGGTTCACCTTCTGCAGGGGGAGGGGTGCTGTTGGCCTGTGGGTGGTGTTGCAGGTATTTCTGTCCAATAGCTGCAGCAGATGTTGATGGCTGCTGAGTGGACTGGCTAGTGGAAGTGGGCCACTGGTGTGCTCAGCTCCCCAACATGGTGTTGGCCATGTTACCCAGCACCCCTACAAAGGAGGCCATTTTGGCATTTAGGCCCTGTAACTGCTGCATGACCTCCTGGTGGTGTACCCCCCGCAGCTGCTGGTTTTCCTGCATGATGGTGATCACCTGGCCCATCCTGTCTGGGATTTTTGGTATGCCCCCGGACATGTATGAGTGCCTCCTGAGCAGTCGGTTCCCTGTGCATGGCCTCCCCATGGCACACAGCTGACCTCCGACTGTCCCTGGCCCCCTGTACCTCTGTCCCCTGAACGGTGTGCCCACTCCCACTTACACCAGGACCTTCACGTCTTGCCTGTGTGGTGTTGACTCAGGTGCCTGTCCAGATGGGCACACTATTGTTTGCGTGTCCTGGTGACAGGGGTTGGGGGACTGCTGTGGTGTTGGAGTCAGAGGGGGGGCCCCTGTGGTAGACTGGCTGTGGGATGTGGAAACCAACTGACCAGTGGTCCCAGTTGGGCCAGGGAGTTCCTACAGCCCTGGACATCCAGAGTTGCTGTCATCACTGAGGGCATCTTCTGGTGGAGGACTGGGTTGCTGTGGCACCTGCTCACCATTGACATTGGCTGGGCACCTGTGTAGATGTAAGTGATTTGTTAGGGTCATTTTCTGTCACACATTCCGCATTTCTGGCTTTCCCTATGGGTTTGTTGTTGTCCTCCCACCTTTGGTTAGTGTATGGTGATGGACTGTGGGATTGATAGTGCTACATGCTGGCCATGCATTGCTGTTGTGTGTGCATGCAGAGCTGGGAAGGGGTGTGTTTGCAGTGGGTAGAGCATGCAGGGGTACACATTTGATGATGGTTATTGGGGTGGTGCACTGTATGGGATGGAGTGGGGTGTTGGGAGTCAGGGTGAGGGGGTAACATGTCATGCAGGTATCGGTGGAGGCAGGTTAGTAATGGTGAGTTACCAGTGTCCAGCCCTCCGGTGACTCGAGTGAGGCCCTTAGGATGCAGGATTGCCAAGACTTGCTCCTCTCATGCTGTCATCTGTGGGGGAGGAGGTTGAGGTCCACCCCAGTCCTAATGATGGCGACCTGGTGCCTTGCTGCAATGGAACGTGCCTTCCGCCCGAGGTCGTTCAACCTCTTTCAAATGTCATCCCTTATGCGTGGATATTGTCCCATGGAGTTCACCGTGTCCACATTCCTCTGTCATAGCTCCATCTTCCTGCCAATGTAGATCTGCTGGACCTGTGCACCAAGCAACTGTGGCTCTACCCTGATGATTTCTTCCACCACCACCCCAACTTCTCATCAGTGAAATAGGGGTACTTTTGTGGGGACATACCCATTATGTGTATTGTGCGGAGGGAGTTTGTTGTTCAGGTAGGGTGTGTGGTGTGTGGTGCGTGATGGGTGTATAGGCAGATGTGGTGGGTGTGAGCAGTTCTCTAAGGGTTTGGCCTGGCAGGGTGTAGCAGTCTTTTAGTGTTGGCAAAGGACTGTGCGTTATGTGGGGGGGTGTTATTTAGTGCTGTTAGTGGGTGTGTACGGTGTGTGTATGTGTGTCAGGTGTGGGTTTTTTAATCTGGCCAATCCTGGTTTCTAGTGCTGTTGGGTGCCCAATTCCTCTGTAGTGGTATGCAAAGCCGTTGAGTGTCCGCTGTGGCGATTCGTGGGTCATAATTTGGAGGGCGGCGTATTGCTGGTGTAGTGGGGAGGGTGGTGGGTCTGACAGTTTTTCGCCTTAGTTGGGTCTGGAGGAATTTGATTGTGGCTGGTTTCTGTCGGTTTTGTGTTTGTATGTCATTATCTGGCGGGCGGCTTACCGCCTCCGTGGCAGTCTGTTGGAGGCAGTCACCACGGCGGTCTTCAGAAAAGACCGCCAATGTCATAATGAGGGCCTATGTCTTCCTAGGAGACACTTTACCTGAAGCACTTATCACATTGTCACAGCTGCAATACTTAAGAATCACTAACTTAACAGACAGAGGCTTGTACATGGGTCCTGTCTGTACTCACCCACTTGTGACTGCTGTGCTACCCTCAAGTGCCCGTCCACCTCAGGGTAGGTCACTGCCAAAATGCGGGCCATTGGGGGTTCCAGGTCTGATGGGCTCCACTCCCTCATTGGCAGGACATCCCCAGCTGGACCTACGTGGTCTTCGAGGCCCAGTATCTCAAGTCTTCCCACCACTTCCTACAGTAGGTGCTCTGCCGGCTGTGGACAGTCAGGGTCTGCACTTGCTTGACGATGGCACGCCTAAGTCCCTTTTTTGATGGACGTTGATCTGCATGGATGACACAGACAAAAGGAACAATAACTGGACATAACTCTTACAGTTACAGCAAGTAGGCAAACATTCCCATCCTCTCAGTTGACACTCATGTACAAGTTGTCATCTGCATGCATCACCAACTTCACTACTTTACATTTCAGTTACACTATCATACACCACACCTTTCACACATTGGTAAACCTTTGGACTCACCTCCTCTTCTGATGGCACCATATAGCTGTCCAAGCAGGAGTATGACCTCCTCCACGAGCTACTCCAGTTCTTCAGGGGTGAAGGAGGGGCCCCATCACCTGCAGGACATGGCATCATGGCTCCCAGAGGCAGTACACAGCAGCTCAGGAAGTGGAGGTCTTGCTGACAGCAGAGTCAGGAGTCAAGTGAGCAATACTGCACAAGATGGCAGTCACGTCTGCCACATACAGGACCATCACCGCCGGCAGACATCGCCATTGGCTCAAGTCCACCAAAGGCAGCAATGTGTTCCATGGCAAATTGCACTGCGGTTGTAACCGCCTACTATCATGACGACTTCCGCCGGCAGACTTAGGTCACTTCCACATGCCTTGTATAGTAGGTCAGGTGGCTGCCATTTCGAAGCACATTCAATGTATGGAAGAGTTATGGAATGTGCGTCATAAGGATAACCCTATCTTGTGCATTATATCTGTAAGTACTGCCACCATATTTTGTTCCCTATTTGTGCATGTGAGCAGGAACAGCTGTTTAACTGGACATGCAGTGACAGCAATGTACACCTATTCTGAGGATCCTATATGAGTTGTTCATGTAGATAATGTGCAACAATATGTGTACAACATGTCAAATCGGTTGGACAAACAAACAGAGTCACAGATGATTATGTATGTGTAGTTCATTAGGTAATTGAGGATATGTGCACCAAGGAGAGTGTAGTCAGATCCATAGCTATGTGATGTACTGTAGATGTTAGGGATTGTGACCAATCTCAACAGCAGATCTGTGTTACTTGTATGTGGATGTTTACATGATGTGTGCATGCTTCATGTCACATATTATTTTACATGTTTACACATAGTTATCCTGGTTTGAAGAGAGGAAAACAACCACCACTGTGCCTACCACCTGTAGACCTGTACACCATGGAGGAAAGACATACTATGCAGACATATTGGTTGAATCCACATACTATCATAGATCTTTGTGATCAGTTGAAGCCAGATCTGCTGCCTGCCATATGTAATCCCTATAACATACCTCCCATGGTTAAAGTGATGTCAGTGCTACACTTCCTGGCCAATGGGTCCTTTCAGAATACAGTGGCCCTAATTGCAGGAATGTTGCAGCCCATTTTCAGTCTGGTTTTGAAGGATGTACTATGTGCATTGTTGAAACACCTGGACAGCTACATCAGGTTTCCCCAGCTTGCAGATTCTTCCTATGTGAAGGCAGAGTTTATTGCTATGGGACACATTCCACATATGGTTAGAGCCATAGATGGCACCCATTTACATTTGGTTCACCCAGTGCAAATGAGCAGGTGTAAAGGAACAGGAAAAGATACCACTCCATCAACGTTCAAGTGGTATGTCTGGCAGACCAGTACATTTCACAAGTCAGTGCCAAGTATCTGTCAAGTAGAACAGCAATGTCACACTGCTGATGACACGCCTCCGCACAGAGAGGGCCAGGCTGGTTGGCAAGATACAATTGAAATGTGTGTTTGCAATGTATGTCTCTTGCCATCACAATGTTGCATGTCCCACATATATGTTTTTGTTGCTCTACCAAATTGTTCACAGGTGTCTCTGGCTATCAAAACTGTCCTTAGGTGTTGACACCAGTAAGGTGCCCAACCAAGCCAGGGGAAGTCCGCTACAATGAGGTCCACAGGAGGACAAGGCATGATTTTGAGCAGACTTTTGGCAAGATTTAGGTGCTTGGACACATCAGGAGGAGCACTCCTCTACTCACCCACCAAGGTATGTAAAATTATTTCTGCCTGCTGCTTGCTCCAATCATGCCCTAAGATGTCAGATACCATTTCTACCAGATAAGGGGGACCTGCAGTACATGTGTGTGCAAATGCTGATTTGCCAAGTGAAGATGAGCCAGATTAGGATGCAACAGGAGACAACAGGACAGATCTCATCAATTGCTACTTCAACTGACTCAAGGTATGTGATGTATTTGTGATGCAGTGATTTAGGATATTAAGCTGGTGTTGATGTGTAGCATGTCACCTCCTCTTTACCATCAGCTATGGGGTATAAGGTAGCTGAACTTCCTATGAGTGAGTTGTGCATGCAGACTAATGTGGTATTGTGCAAAGAGTAGACTGGTATACAGTATCATGTATCGTTCATGCAAATGCAATGACACTCTTGTGAACATGACTTGTCTGCATTGAGGAATGTTTTCTGGGTTATCCTATCTGTCATCTATGTCAATCATAGATTTGTCGAATTCCAGTTTGGCTCATCATCATTGGCAAGTCACAGTCAGTGTCAAAGGCAGATGGGAATTGCAGGCACACATGAGAAGTGTTCATGACTGAAACCAGGTCTGAATGCAATGGGTCTGTGGATTGTAAGTTACATGGCCAGACTGTCAAAACAAATCAATTCAATTTTTATTAACAGTGCATCTAGTTAATGCAAACCATTGCACTTATACAAAGTAAAACAGTAACATCAACCGTCACTCTTGAAAGGAATAGATCCATAACAAATAAAACCATGGAGTTGTGTCCCTTTCAAGACAGGTGACATTGATACTGGAGTGTTATAGTGTTATCTTCAGCAGTGAGTTCATTGACCAAGGTGCCTCCACCCCCTCTAGATATCTCACTGTATGGGCAATCAGTTTTTGGTTGGTGGTATTAAGATAGTTTAATGTCACATGTCTGCATGTACGGAACCTCCGATAAACCCATAGTGGTCCCAGGAGCGTGCAGCACTCCTCCAGGGTCCTGGGGCACAGGCAGTGCACGTGAGGCACTGTTTTGGTTGTTAGCCCACACAGCCGGCATAGTGCGTCCTTTGGTGGTCATTGCCATGGACTCTCATGAATTCCTACTGGGAGGATCCCAAGTGGTAGAGCAAGAGCTTCCTCTTGATGTTGTAGGTTAAAATTTCACCCATATATGACTGGGGACCTAGGATCTTATAGCTGTTTAGAATTAGCCAGGCTAGCCCTTTTCTCAAGGGCTATCTTGTCTTTAATGAGGAACAGAAGCTTTATTGATCTTTTGGTTGGGTTTTGAAAAGTTTGTGGTTAAGCTCCAGTGTCCATGGGCTCTCAATGCCGAAATGCTTTATTGTGGAGTCAATGTATATTCTTGCCGTTGATCTGGGTTTCATCATTATTTCTTTCCAGATGTCATGATTTATGGTGTTTATGGCCTCAGCCCATGTTTTGTGAAGAAAGTTGGTGAAAGGTGCTCTCCTTGCTAGGGACTGTTTGAGTAGGCCGAACTCCAACCTTATCTGTGCTGGTGCTGCATGCCTTTGGAGCTTGGAGATTTGCCAGTAGATGCTCACTACTGTGGTGTCCATGACCTTTGCATCCCTGCCGCGGAATGCAATACAGCAGTAGGCTAATGTAGGAATCACCTTGGCTCTTGCTACTTCTAGCAGTGGGCTGAGTATGTACTTCAGTTTTGTCGACAGTGTCCGTAGCCCCATGGAAAGCGCACCCCTCTTTTGTTTTATTTGTTGATGTCAGTGTGTTCCTTCTTTGCAGAACAATGTGCATGTGTCAGTGGACTGACTTTGTTGAGTGGCAACCCTATAGGTATGTGACCAATGTAAGGGAAAGATCCCTGGACTAGGGACATCAGCACTAATATCGGTCTGTTCCATGGGGTATATCCATTAATGTTGCAAAGGTATGGTCATGTGATAAGGCTTTACCAGGTGATACAAAGGAACATTCTGTATGCCGTCTGGCTTGTGGGAAGACTGATATGTCCCTAACTTCAGATTCCTGTGGATTAGCAGTATCTGCTACCTTAGCAGACATCTTGATGTTAATGTCAGTTAAACGCAATGTGCTTATTGCATTTCTAACAATAAATGTGTGCAGCTGTAGTATACTAAAGTTTTTGAATCTAGCCATGTTTGAATCATAATGGGATGAGTCTCATGCTGTTAGTGTCCACGTGTCATGTTCATGACATAGGGTATATAATACAGAGGGACATATTGATGGCAGAGTTGGCATGCATCACAGTTGTACGTGGTAGATTCATGACACACACACAGGAGCTGTGTAAAAGTGTGATTTATTGTGAAAAGATATACAATATGTGACTAGAAACTAACAAAAACACAATATAAACAGTGACGGGTTGACTCATGGTGGCTAGAATCAAGAGGGTAGCTGCTACACCATTTTGATACCCAAGTCCAGTGTCCTTGTACCATGGAAAATGGAGTTTGCTTTAAGAACAGTTAGCAGGGTCTGTCTATGGCACACACTGTGAACAAGTCAAGAAAGGTTCACTTCCTGTCAGTGGGTTTGGTCTTGGCATTTGCTCCTCCTGGATGTCTGGGTGGACGTCCACATTTTCAGGGGGGTACATCTGCTACAGAGGTTGGAGTGTCTAAGGCATGTGCTACCACTGGCAGGGCCTCAATTCCACTAGCAGCCACAGTTGTAGAAAGGCTTGTAGACTCATTAATAGTGGAAGATGCCTGATGTTTTGCTGCAGTCCTACTCAGGGTAGTGTTGATGTCCTTCAGCACCCAAGCAATGGAAGCCAGGCAGGCATTCGGTGCCTGCCACTACTGTATGACATCCTGGTGATGGTCCCTATGCAACTGGTGGATTTCCCCCATCATGCCCTGGGAATTTTGGTATGCTCCCAAGACTTCGGAGATGGTTTCCTGGTCAGTATTATCCCTTGGAGTCCCCATCTGCTGTCCCACAGTATCCCTCCCATACACCCTACCTCCATGTGCCTGGGCCCTGGGCACAGTGTGCCCACTCCCAGTGGTGGCAGGAGCATCCTTGCCAGGGGTGACAAGAGGAGACTCAGGTACCTGTACTGTGGGGCACACAATGGATGATACAGTCCATGGGACACAGGTTTGGGGGTGAATGGTTGCCTGTGATGAGGATACAACAGGGCTGGGAGAAGTTGATGTGAGCAGGGTGAGGTTGACACTCTGTTGAGTGACCAGGTGTTCCTGATGGGCCAGCTTCCCTTTCAGTGTCCTCGCATCCAGTGGTGTTGTCCTCACTGGGGCCTTAATCCAGAGGGGTTGTGGCAGTCTCTGGTATCCAGTCCATGGTGACATTGGTAAGGTTACTTGTGGGAGAAGTGGAACACAAAGTTGCTGTTACATTTAGGGTATGGTTGATGTTGTGTGAGATGCAGACAGTGCCTTAACATGATCCACAGAAATGACAATGACAGCTGCTTCACAATCTTGATTACTACAACATATGACTCTGTAATTTCCATACACCACACTTGTGGCTGTTAAACATTGTTGGCTAACGACTGGACTGCTGATACCATTTTATGTTGTCAGATTATTGCCATGGGTATTCATCTTTGTTGCTTTCTGAGTTATCTGACATGATATATGGCACAACAAAGAGGTGTAGAATGCACAATAGTGTCAGAGTAGTAATACAGCATCGGAGAATGCAATAGACATTGGCCTGTGACTGGTTGTACTGCATGTGCATTGTCTTTTACATCAATATGTCCTCTCCAGGTGAGTACATTTTAATCTTAAGTGTCTTTATTCTATGGGCATTTTGATTGGGCACTCACTTACAGCTGTGTTTTCTTGTTGATGGTGGGAGTGGGCCATTGCATTGCTGTCATTGCCATTCACTGTGACACACTTGCAGAATCAAGATGGCTTATATTGGCAGATAGTTTCACATTTTGTGCACTGTTTTGATTTTCCCAATGGTGGGTTATTGAATTCTGGGAATTGTAGTGCTATGATTTGCCAGTACTTCCCGTGCCATTTCCAAGGGCCGAGGAGCCACATGAGTTTAGTGGACATGTGGCATGCCAGAGAGGTGTACTGTAATATTTAGACAGAGGCACGATGGGTGGTATGTGAACTGGGGTGGGTTAAGGTGCTGAGGGAGTATGCAAGACATGACAAATAGGTGACATGTATTTTGTGGGGACTTACCAGACTCCACTCCCCCAGGTATTCCTGTCAGGGCTTCAGGATGCAGCATGTCCAAGACCTTCTCCTCCCAAGATGTGAAAGTAAAGGGAGGAGGTGGGGAACCACCACCAGACTTGCGTACCACCAGCTCGTGTCTAGAGGCTATGATGAGTACCTTCCCTCTGAGTTCATTCCACCTCTTCCTGATGTCCGCCCTTGTGCATGGATAGCTCCCTACAGAAATGACACTGTCGACTATTCCTTGCCACAACTTCGTTTTCCTGGCAATTGGTATTTGCTGGTCCTGTGCTCCAAACAGGTGTGGCTCTACCCTGACAATTTTGTCCACCATGACCCTCAACTCCTCATCCATGAATCGTAGGTGCTTTTGTGGGGACATGGTAGAGGTGGTGAAGACAGTGTGATTGTGTTCAAAAGTGAAAGGCTGGACTAAAAGGTAAGGGGTGAAGTGTAGGTGCTGTGGTGTGAGTGGGTGGCAGTTGGTGTGGATAGTGTGTGGTAGTAAAATGTGTGTTGTGCATGTTGTGGAGGTATGTGATGTGTGCGTAGTGAAATGTATGTGGGTGCCTAAACTTTGTTTTCCTATTTCTGTGTAAGATTTGGCCTGTCTGTGGCTGGGTGCTGAGGATTGTGGGTTGTTTAGAGGTGGGTTATATAGTGCAGTGTGTAGGTGTGTTGTGTGTGTGGATGTGTGTCGGGTATGGGATTTTCAAATTATCCAATGTGGTGCTGTGTTCATTGTGCTGTGAGATGAGACCGCCGCAGTTCACACCGCCAATGGTTTTTCACCATGGAAGTACCACTGGCGTGATCTGTGGATCGTAATCTGATGGATAGATTTTTGTCAGGCTGGCGGGGCAGGTGGTCGGACCACCTCCATTCCGTCCTCCAATATCCTGGTGGTTTCAGATATTTGGCTGTTTTTTGGCAGACTTCTCAGTGTGACTCTTAATGTGGCGGTCAAGTTACCACCAACATGGCAGTCTTTTGGTGGCTGCCACAGTGGCGGTCTTACCGTCAGACTGCCAAAGTCGTAATGAGGCCCATTGTGCGAGCACGATTTCAGTGTTGGCAGAGACTTGGTATTCTGTACACCATTTTTATATCAGGAAAATTCAGATGCCGAATATAGCAGAATGTGTCCTTTGCCTTCTTGTTGCTTTACTCTCTGTCTGTGAGCCTGGTAGGCCCAGGTTGCCTGTGTTGAATTTTCAACCCCCCATCAACACACACACACTGTGGTTGGGGAGAGAAACAGAGCACAGATCTCAAGTGACAGAGTAGATTTGAAGGTTAAGTCTTAGGCTAATTCTTTAGTAGGTGCTGTGGGAAAATTGGTTGCCTACTCTGAAGCAATTGGCTTTGAGGACCACTATGATTTGCGAACTACAGGAACAGAGGGAAGTTGAGACTAAAGTGTAGGACAGCCGTGACTCCACACTGCTTACCTTGAGCAGTTGTGAAATTCCTTTGCAACTTGGTAGCCTTATGTGTAGTGACAGCTGCCACTGAACAGGGTGGAGGGGTGAGGGGAAATACATTTTTTTTAAAAACCTCTAATTGCTTTGTCTCAGTCTTCGCCCTGAGCAGCCTTATCGTCATTCCACACTCTTCTCAGCTTGACAGCAACATCATTATTGGTGTGAGCAACTTCGTTTGGCACTCACACAGGGAGTGGGACACCGTACACTTTCTCTACCTGAATGTGCAATACAGCCAGGTAGAGAAATGCTAAGTGCACATGTCTGTTTGGTCGGCCCAACCCGGCCATCCTAACAGACAATGGCACTTATGGTGCACATATCACCCCTCCTCCAACACTCCTCCAGCCCCGTCCCCCCCAATCTGGCTCCAGGTAAAATAAAATGATTATAACACTCTGGTATTATAATTTTATTTTTTCGTCTCCCCGCAAGCAGTGGGGTGGCGCTTCTCGGCCTTAGGGTAGGAGCCACCCTGCTCATGTGGAAATGTTCATAGCTCAGGACATCATTTTCTTGGCTTTAGCCTAACCTTGTGTGAGTTGTTGTTTTTTCTCTGCCTCTTGATGGCCAATTTACTTTCTATCAGATGCCTTTTGAAGTACCTGCAGTTCTAAGATCAGCAGTGATTGTTGCATGACTTTACTATTTCAAAAAGGGCTACTTCAACCAATGTTCTTAACATGATCCTGATGATGACCCCGCATAAATCACTTACAAGGGTCAAATTGTCAACATCCTAACATCTTTGGACGGTCTCTCTTCCCCCTTATTAAGGGCCCTAGACTAGCGGCGTTAATTAGTACATCTAACTATAGCTCATAATATCATTGTCATAAACATTGTTTTCGTTTACATGAAGCACTTTCATTCCGATCGTATTATTTCACATTTCAATCCCAAGAGCACTGTGTCGCCGCACTTTTCATGACTTTAGCACTATTTGCAATTAACCTACATTTGATTAGAACATAAAATCTTATTTTTCACTTGCTGCTTTGGTCTTCTTTGGTCATCCATTATGTGTGGTTTATGTTTCAGTAATTTAGTTACTGTTCAAATTCCCGTGTAACAACACAAATATACGGCTTTTGTTATTGAATGAACCCGAAGGGTCCGTATTTTGCTTGATATGCTTTGCATCTGATATCCTGTAAAGAAAAGACAAGATACCCCCATGTTCATCACAGAGTGTGGGTTCCTCTTAGCTACAGACCCTGGGATCTTCTTCAATGGTCTACCTATTTCGCGTAGATGTATTGGACATAGAATATATTATGCCTAAAAATGAATTGTACCACTTTCTCTACCTGTCAAATATTGGTGGTTTGCTACATTAAATGCATCGCTTAGCTGCACATTACTCTAAAATGTCATTTTCCATAAAAAGGTGACTGTGGGAGTACTAAGAAGGACAATAATGTTATCCTAAAATTAAAACAGCGCTAGAAACTTTACATTTACAGCTGTACTAAAGAGAATGCATGTACACAAGTTAAAAGCAATGCATATATTTACTAGTTTATTAAAAGGCAACATGATTATTTACCAATATACATTTGCCAAAATTTTCAGCACAAGAGCAGTTTTCAAGGTGTGTAACTGATGGACCTTACTGTGACCCATGCATGTAGTACCAAAATATCATATTAAAAATATTACCCGACAGAAATATTGGCGGTCATTATGAACATGGCGGTAAAGACCGCCATGGCGGCGGTAAACAGAATCCCGCCGGCAGCGGCGAATGGAAACCCACCATATAATGAACAAAAAACCCAACCTCGCCAAACATTCCCACACCACCACTCCCCGCCAGGACCCTGTCAGCGGGAATCATGGCCCACCCCACCCCGCCATCAGCAAGCACACCCACATCCCGCCCTCCAAATAAAGATGCACAAATCACCTCGGCGGACAGTGGAGACCGGACGACCATTGGCGGCTGCGACCGCCACGGGCGGCAAGTGGGCCCAACAGCAACCACTGCACACATTGGCTAGGCTTAGCACCCACACACCTGACACACATCCAGAACACCATAAAACACCCCCAGATACACCCCACAATCCCTTGCAAGGAAACCAGAAGACAGAGAGCACCAGAGCCGGTCAGAGAACTCCAGTAGACAGGACACGCATAGCGACCCACACAGGAGCACCCAAACACCGTCCCCAGTCTCGACGCCATCCACCACCCTCACCATGTCCCCCCCCAGAAATCCACGCTTCACGAAAGGGAGCTAAGGACCATGGTGGACGAGATCCTAAAAGTGGAGCCACAAATATTCGGCTCCGAGGTGCAGCATACACCCATCGCCCGGAAAATGGAGCTGTGGCAGACCATCGTCAACAGGGTGAATGCAGTGTGACACCATCCATGCACCAGGGACGACATTCGCAAGAGATGGACCGACCTGCCGGAGAAGGTCCGGGCCATGGCATCCAGGCACCACATCGCAGTGCAGAAGACTGGGGGAGGGCCGCCACCAACACCACCGAACTACACTGACTGGGAGGAGAAGGTACTCGCCATCCTGCACCCCGAGGGAATCACTGGACTCACTGGAGGAATGGACTCAGGAAAGTCGTCTACATTTACCCCATATACACCATACTTGTAATGCATGCACCACCCCACCCACACCCACCTAGACTCACACCCCTCACAGCCATTGCCCACCACATCCACCACCCTGCATCACCCACAACTCACAACTAGGCCCACATCACTCCCGCTGTGCACAGCCACCCACCCCTGCACGTTCCCACAATGGAATAATAACCCCCACTGCAATGTAACCCCAACACTGCCACTAGATGCAATGTCCGCCTCACAAAGGCACCCCTGAAGGCCACTGAAAGGCACACCAGCACTAAATTGTACAGTACTGCCCACCTCAAACCCTCCTGCATATGTAACAAACACTTCTATGTCCCCCAACAGGCACCACCACCCATGAAACCCAATGGAGGGGACAAGAGGCACATCACAGGACACTGGTGAAGGATCCCTGGACACTGATGAGCAGGCAGGCCCCTCACACAGCCATGGATGCTCACCATGCAGCAGCTCCACCCAGGAAAACACTGTCACCCCTAACACCCAGTCAAGACCAGCAGGCCAGGGGAAGCGTGCCCACACCAGTGGACCCAGGGCACAAACAGGTGGACCACAGCAACAGAGGCCACAGTCTCCCACCTACCAACATGCAGGAAGACGAGGGCCCCAGTACTAGTGGCACGTCCAGACCTGAGCAGGGGACACAGACACAGGGGGCCAGGACAAGGTCAAGTGCCCGAGTGGGTCAGGGGGTAGGGCACCGGATAGATGCAGCAGCCCAGGACGTCATTGCAGAGGTATTGGGGCATACCAACATACCCAAGACAGGTTGGCACAGATTGTAACCACCCTGGAGCAAAGTCAGAGGATGCAGCTGGAACACCACCAACATGGAGCAGTGGAAAGAACACAATGCCACAATAGCCACCATTGCTGGAGCACTGCTGCAGGTGGTCAACAAACCCTCAGGCACCCACACCGGACAAGAGGCCCCCACAACAGCCCTGGACAAACAGCAACAGTTGTTCCAAGCAGCTGAAACAGCACAGGAAAAACACTCCCAGGAATCACAAGGGCCAACCATGTCACCCCAAGTAGCTTCACAGCAGGCGCCCAACCGTAGTCTCAGGTCAAGATATGGCACTGGAAACCCAGCAAAGAACAAGCCCTCTACCAACAATTGACACTGCTGCTATTGTCAAGCAACCAACCCACCCATTCAAAAACTGCACTTAGCTGAGGGCTAAATGATGTAGTGAACTACAAATAGGACCTACCTATGAAATCAAACAGGCCTGCCACCAAGTCGGTTTTGAGGACAACCAACCATAATGACTTCCATCACTGTACATAGCACATTTCACTGTATTCCACCAATAAACAACATATCTCACCTGTAACACTGTCCCCTGTCTTCAATGTTGAACAAAGTGGAGTAATGATGCAACAGGCAGGGATAAACTTTATTGTCAAATTGTGCATGCTGCTGGTACAGTGTGTTTCTAAATAGTCAAGAAGGGAATGCTTATGTTGTCTGTCTGTACCATGCTGAAGAGGTCCATGACTCGCATATCATGACCAATTCCCACTAGTTGACATGGCCACTTACAGTATCAGTCACTACCCACATATACAGGTTAAAGTCGCAGACAGTTATTGGAAGTAGAGTTGTATCAGTTGGTTTCTGGAATTTGCACCTTCCCCTTCCTCATCCTCACCATCACTCTCCTCACCTCTCTGAGGTAACAGATCAGGACCTATAGCACCCTCCACCTCCAAAAGGGGGATTGAATGTCTCATTGCCATGTTGTGCAGCATGCAGCAGGCCACCACTATCCTACACACCTTATCAGGCCCATAGGCCAGGGAACCCCCAGAGATATGTAGGCACCGAAATCCAGCCTTCAGGAGACCTATAGTATGCTCTATCACCCTCCTAGTACATCCATGGGCCTCATTGTATTTCCCCTCTGCATCTGTCCTGGTATTCCTCACTGGTGTCAGGAGCCAACGCAAGTTTGGATAGCCAGAATCACCTAGAGAAATGGTCAATACAGAGTCGTCATTGGAATGTCCTTAGTCTGACAGGCTGTTTTTCAGCAATGTGTCAGTTAGTGACAGGCACACTTACCTATGATCTACCCTCTGTCCTCTTGGAGTTGTTCCATCTTTTGTGGCACACTACTGTTCCTCAAAACAAATGACTCATGGACTGAACCTGGAAACATGGCATTCACATGGAATATCTACTGGTCTGCTGTACATACCAATTGGATGTTCATGATGTGAAAGTTCTTCCTTTTTCTGTACACCTGCTCACTCACTCTTGGGGGATGATGGGTATGTGGGTTCCATCAATGACACCAATAACATGGGGAATGTTTGCAAAGGCATAGAAGTCTGACTTGATGGCAGGGAGCTCAGCACTTTGGGGGAATCGCACATAGGATTGCAGATGTTGTACAAACGCATTTAGAAATCTTGTAAGTACCTGGCTGAACATTGGCTGTGAGAAATCAGCACCCATGCCCACTGTCACTTGAAATGAGCCTGTGGCCAGGAAATGGAGTGCGGAGACCACCTGCACCTCAGTTGGAATGGCATGCCGATTACGATTTCAGTGAGTCAGTGCAGGATCCAGTTATGCATATAGGTCCTGAATAGTTGCACGTGTAAGTATGTAAGTGATAATGATCTGACGCTTCACCATGGTCCCCATATCCACAAGTGGACTGGACACAGAAGGTGCCCTTCCTCGCCACAAGGGTCTGTACCTGTGAGTGGTAAGAACAAGGAGTCATGTGCACACATACACAGGCATATCTGCTAAACACATTCACTGCATTCTTCATAGTAGTGTCTGTACAATAACTGCAACCTGACAGATGTACATTGACATCACTAAGAGGGAACGGAGTAAATCATATGTGATAATATACTCTATGGATAAAGACATATGTGCTTCATAAGACTAGTAGGCCCAGCATTGTGACTAAATTGAATTTGAAGATGCGTAGGTGATGGCAAAATGTCTGCCCACTGTAGTTCTATCCCTTCGTTGTGGAAGTGACCTAGACCGCTAGCGGTTGATGTCACAGCGTTCAACAGTGTTGACCGCTGTTCGCACCCTCATTGGATCACATGGATGCCAATGGGGAATCTTGGCGTATTATGATTGCCGCCGCCGGTGACGGTGCATTCCGCCGTGGAACGCACGCGCGTTCGGCATTGTGTGCTCACTTGAGTCCCTGATCTTGTGCGGATAAGTACTCCACTCTGTGTACTCCTGTGGCCTGGCTCTGGCTATGGATCTTCACGTGGTGCAGGGGAAAGGGCCCCCGCCTTCACCCAGGAAGAACTGGAGAAACTGTTAGAAGGGGTCCTGCCCCTGTACGGCAGACTCTACAGCCGACCAGAGGTACAGGTGAGTCTGGGATTGGGGGGCAATGTGTGTGTAATGGATGGAGTGGATTGCTCTGATGTGCATTCCTGTGAGCCAGGATGGGGCTTGGTGCATGGACTGCTGCGTGCCACTGTCCTGCATGTCTGGGAGTACTGTCTGTCCTATGTCTAACAATCAGCCATCTATTGCCATCGTGCAGGTGCCTGACCTCTGTGTTTCTTCTCTGTGTCTCCCTACTAGGTCAGCACCCACCAGAAGAGGGCACATTGGCATGCCATCTCCGAGGAGGTACGGACCCTGGGGATCTACAACCGGCGGAGCACCCACTGTCGGAAGAGGTGGGAGGACCTGCGACACTGGGCACGCAAGATCAGTGAGGCCCAGCTGGGGAAGTCCTCCCAACGTGGTAGGGGTGCACGTCGGGCACTGACCCCCTTAATGCGAAGGATCCTGGCGGTGGGTACCCAGACCTGGATGGGCGCTTGAAGGCTGCACAGCAGTCACAAGGGGGTGAGTACTCACAGCCCATACTTCAGCCTGGAAGGATGAGTGTGTGTGCTATAGGGCTCGTGGGGCTTAGAGCAGGGTTTTGACTGGTGTCCAGCAACTGTCTGCTCCCCAAAGGGTGTAGGGGTATCCCTGTCAGGTTTCGCCTACCTCAGCTTCAAAGCAATGACAGGATATGGGTGTAGGTCAGTATACTGCTCAGTAGTCAGGGCCATGGTCATGGGCCTAGTGCATGGTGCTGCCTGTTGGGTGTGTCTGCTGGGTAGGTGTATGTCTGGCCATTGTGTACCAGCATTCAGCTATTTACAAGTGTCTCTCCTGTTTTGTCTCCCCATCCCTGTTCTCTTTTGTGTGTCTGGTACAGCATCAACATCAGGCAAGGGAGCTGAGGCACCGGCTAGTGGGGAGACAGCGGCCCACAGATCCTAGGAGGCATAGACAACAGACGCCCAGGGGACCAGTGGGTGGGAGGGCGAGGGGACTTCCACGGGGGAGGCTACTACCACAGGTGGTAGTGACTCTGAAACCTACTCCGATGGGGGTCCTCCGGCGGTGGTGGACACTAGTGGATAAATCACAACCGTGAGATCTTCCGCCACCACCCATACCATCAGTGCCCTCCCGTCTGCTCCCCACCGAGTTGGCCGTGCCCGCCCACCCAGAAAGGTGGGCGTCTCCTTTGCCCCAGGCACCTCCTCCCCTGCCCCTGTCAGCCCTGCTGCCCTCACAGAGGAGGCTATTGACCTCCTGGGAACCATCTTTGTAGGGCAGACAACCATCGTTAATGCCATCTAGGGGCTAGCATCAGAGGTGCAACAGACTATGGGGGTCATTACAACATTGGCGGTAAAAGCCGCTTACCGCCGTACAGAAGATCGCCAACACACCGCCGCGGCCGCGGAATTCCGCCACAGCTATTATGACCCACATTTCGGAATCCGACAAAATTCAGACACCCACACAAGTCCGCCACACCAAAAGTCAGTGATAAACTGGCGAAAACAAAACCTCCACCGTCACGCCAACAGAAATACACCCACACTATCACGACACACGAATCCACACGGCGGTCTTTCAACCGCGGTATTCCATTGGCGCTACACACCGCCGCGCTCAAAATACACACACTGCTACAAAACACCGCCACATTGGACAATTCGAAATACACACACCTGATACACATACACACACCACTCCCACACACCCATTGCAATATAAAACACACACCCACATCACCCACAACCCCCTACGACCACTATTACAGAGAGAAGGCCAGAGAGAGACACCACCATCCACAAACTAGCAGCCACAGGCACACAACACCATCACAACACCATCACCCACACAACTTCCACGCACAAAACACCACACACCACTACATATCACCACACTTATCACCACACACACCACCCCACACATCACCTACACCACCCCATGGCACGGCAAAGACACCCCAGATTTTCGGAGGAGGAGCTCAGGGTCATGGTGGAGGAAATCGTTCACGTAGAGCCACAGCTATTTGGAGCACAGGTGCAGCACACCTCAATTGCAAGGAAGATGGAGCTATGGCGAAGAATAGTCAACAGGGTCACTGCAGTGGAGCAACACCCAAGAAATCGGGACGATATCAGGAAGAGGTGGAACGACCTACGGGGGAAGGTGCTTTCCGTGGTCTCAAGACACCACCAGGCGGTTCAGCGGACTGGCGACGGACCCCCACCTCCTCACCCACAACTAACAGCATGGGAGGAGCAGGTCTTGGCGATTCTGCATCCTGAGGGCCTCGCAGGAGTCGGTGGAGGAATGGACTCTGGTAAGTCAAACCTTTAATAACCATATCCCCCACCCTACCTGCATGCTATCACATACCCCTCCCTCGCCCCCACCCCTATCACTCTAACTCCTCACAAATGTACCAATATCACAAACCACACATCCCAACTCCAAGCCCTGCATGCAACAACAACGCATGGACACCCATCACTAAAGCATGCCCACTGCACATACCCATACACCCCCCTAAACCATCATCACACAAGCCCCCACACAGGAATGCCAGCACTGGGGTACACGGTCACCCACTCATTGCACACCATGACACACACAGATGCAATAATAATGCTTTTCCACCCCTGCAGGACCACTACCCAACGTCACCAGACAGGAGGGTCCAGACATCTCCACTCCACCCACAGAAGAGGCCCACAGTGATGACAGCACCTCTGTCCACCTGGATCTAGATGACCAGCCCGGACCATCGTGGGCCTCGGGACAGACGGTTCCCCTCACACAGGCCCAGGCCACCACAGACCTTCCCCCGTCTGGTAACACCAGCACAGTACCCACCCAGCGGGCCCATACCTCTGTCCCCAGGACACGTCAATCAGCTGTGTGTCCACCACTACAGGGAACCCAGGATAACCCACCACCCCAACAACAACAGGGACCTGGGGGCAGTGGTAGTGGGCACACGTTCCAGGGGACGGAGGCCCAGGAACACAGGGTAACTGGGAGGGCTGCTGTGTGACAGGGGGCGGACAGGACAAGGGAACCCACTCTCCACGAGGCCCTCTCCTCCATCATGGGAGCATACCACCACTCCCAGGAGACGATGGCAACGGTCCTGGCCAAGTTTCAGGAGACCCAGCGCATGCAGGAGGAACAGTATTTGGGGTTCAGGGAGGAGCTCAGAACCATCAGCTCCGCCCTGGGCACCATCGTAGGGGTGCTGAAGGAAATACTAAACACGAGGAGGGACACTGTTGCACTCCAAGGGGCCCCTGACACTAGCATGGACGATGAACTGCCCACCACCTCCGCTGGCGCTAGTGGACAGGAGTCACCGCCACAGGACCACACCAGCACCCCACCCCCTGCAGACAGAGAACTACCCCGCAAACGGTCCCTGAGATCCAGGAACAAGACAGAGCATGATGCCAAGACCCCCGCCAAGAAATGAGACCACCCTGATTGTCAAGCCACTGTCCCACTTTGTCACCCTGTCCATATTGAAACTGCCCCAGCTCCACTTCCTATGCCCATATTGGCAATGCACCTGTGAGACAAATAGACTGGACTCTGCCATGGACACTCCTCCGTCATCACCCCTCACCATCTGACTTCCCCCTCCAATATTTGGTATGTAAATAAACACACCTAAAGCACCAAGAGATCTGGAGTCTGTCTGTGATTTCAAAATAGTGTATTTGCAATTACAGTGACAACATTTTCAGGAAATAGTAATGTCAACATACCTATGTAACACAGCTCTAGTCCATGAGGAATCTAAGCAGATGACACACGTTGGGACCCACACCTGTGAAACCGTAAGGGAAAGTGACAACTCAGTGACCATACACTGGGTGAAATCGACAGACAGGATAGTGGTAGAAGTGTAAAAGTACTTGTAGTAGGCAGGAATGTATTCTCACCTGTGTTTCACTGGAAATATTGCTGGATGACTTAGTCCCTGTTGTCAATGTCTTCTTCCTCTGCTTCCTCCTCATCACTGTCCACAGGATCCACAGCTGCCACAACACCGCCATCTGGACCATCCTCCTGCAGAAAAGGCACCTGTCGTCGCAAAGCCAAGTTATGAAGCATACAGCAGGCCACAATGATCTGGCACAACTTCTTTGGTGAGTAAAATAGGGATCCACCTGTCATATGGAGGCACCTGAACCTGGCCTTCAGGAGGCCGAAGGTCCGCTCTATAATCTGCCAAGTTTGCCCATGGGCCTCATTGTAGTGTTCCTCTGCCCTCGTCCTGGGATTCCTCACTGGGTTCAGTAGCCATGACAGGTTGGGGTAACCAGAGTCACCTGCAACTCAGAGGTATGTACCCACAGTCTACACAGAACACGATTCATACACAAAATCTGGCCTGTATGTGTGTTGAGAGTAGGCCTAGGTATGTGTGACGTAGTTGGTAATTAGGCTATGTGGGCCCCTGAAATGGCGGCTGCCTGACCTCTAAAGTGGGACAATGGGATGTGAGGTAACTGCGCTGGCATTGTACACCGTCGCGGTAGGCGGTCGAAGACCGCGGCGCAAAGCTGCATTGGTTAACATTGGACTCTATGGGTCCCAAGAGCCAATGACGATGTACGCCGGCGGTGATGGTACGCACCACCACGGATGTGACTGCTGCAGACGTGACCGTCATTTTCTAGCTGTTGAATCACTCGATACCTGATCTTCGACAGGAGAGGACCTACACTGCAAGTGCTGCTGTGACCTCGGTCTGGATGAGACAAAGGCTCGTGCGTCTGGGGAAAGGGCCCCTGCCTTCACATCGGAGGAGTTGGAGAAGCTCGTCGACGGGGTCCTCCCCCAGTACACGCTACTCTACGGTCCTCCAGACCAACAGGTAAGTACACAGGGAGTATGTTGTATGGGCTATGCCTGCGTGGAGAGGGCTGGTTGTAAGAAGGAAGGGGGCAGAGTTCTGAGTGCATGAAAGACGGTGGGTGCATGTGCCACATGGCAAGAGTAGGGATGGGGGCCACTCACTTTGACGGCGCAGTTGGTAATGACTTCTCTTCTTCCCCTGTACATTTCATGTAGGTCAGTGCCCACCAGAAGAAGAATATTTGGCGTGCCATCGCCAAGGACGTCTGGACCCTGGGGGTCCACCACAGACGGAGCACCCACTGCCGGAAGAGATGGGAGGACATTCGCCGCTGGAGCAAGAAGACGGTGGAGGCTCAGCTGGGGATGGCCTTCCAACGTGGGAGGGGTGCCCGTCGAACCATGACCCCCCTGATGTTCCGGATCGTGGCGGTGGCCTACCCGGAGTTGGATGGGCACTTGAGGGCATCACAGCAGACACAAGGGGGTGAGTACACTCTCATTCAGCTGACTTTGCGTGCAGTGGAGGGGTCTGGGTGGGGGAGGAGGGCTCTGGGTTTCCCTAGGCCAGGGCGAGTTCCGTAGGCTAGGCCCCTTCGTAAGGCATGGCCCTGTGGCCCCCCACCCCACCTCTGTAGAGTGCCAAGTACAGCTTTTCATGCACCTGTGTCATCTATGTGTGCAGATGTCGTCCATAGCCTTGTAGGCCATTTCCCAGGAATTGCACTGTAGAGCCCAACAGCATGACGTAGTGCAGGGGGCTGTTGTGTCTGTCTTGTCCGCCAACGGTAGCGGTAAGCCATGCACTCAACCTGTCTTTCTTCTGTCCCCCCCCCCCTTTTTTTGCGGTCTCCCTGTTCTTGTGTGCATTAGCATCATCAGGCGGAGGAGCAGTGGCACCGGAGCACGAGGGAGTTGCATCCCACATGGCCATGGAGGGCCACGCTGCGGACTCTGAATACACCAGTGGGACGGAGGGTGAGGGAGCACCATGGCAGTGACAGGAGCTGAAACCAGCGACACGGACTCGTCCTCCGATGGGAGCTCCCTTGCGGTGGCGGCAACATCTGTGCCCCCCACTTCTACAGGTACAGCCGCCACCCCCCCTACCAGCACCGCCCTCCTAGCAACCCCTCAGCCTTCGCCCCGTGCCCGCTCACCCAGGAGGGTGGGCATCACCTTCGCCCCAGGCACCTCAGCCCCTGTCACCTCTGCTGCCCTCAGTGAGGAGGCCATTGACCTCCTCAGGTCACTCACTGTTGGGCAGTCTACCATTTTGAATGCCATCCAGGGTGTAGAAAGGGAGTTGCAACAAACCAATGCATTCCTGGAGGGCATTCATTCTAGTCAGGCAGCCCTTCATCGAACCTTTCAAACTCTGGCCTCAGCACTGATGGCAGCCATTGTCCCTGTGTCTAGCCTCCCCCCTCCAACTTCCTCCACCCAGACCCAATCCCCTGTAGCTCTGCCTATCCCAAGCACACCATCAGACCAGCCTGTACACACCTCAACACACAAGGGAAGCTCTGGCAAACATAAACACCACACATCCCACAGGCACTCACGCAAGCATCACACACATACAGACACAACAACATCCACTGCCTCTACTGTGTCCCCCTCCTCCTCGTCTCCGTCCTCCCTCCCAGTCTCGTCTACACTCACACCTGCATGCACTACCACTACAGCCACTACGTCCCTCACCAGCACACCCACCACCACACCCCGCTCACGTGCACTCACCACCCCCACTACCATGCACACGTCCCCTGTGTCCTCTCCCAGTGTGTCTGTGACGCCCCCTCCTAAGATACACAAACGCAGGCACACACCCACCCAACATACATCCACCTCACAACAGCCTCCAGCGCATGCACCTGCACCCAAAGCCACAAAACCTACACCTCCTACAACCACCACCTCTTCCTCCACTCCCAAACCCCCTCCAGCTACCCGTCCCAGTGTCTCCAAACAAATTTTCCTGTCCACCCTTAACCTATTTCCCACCACCCCCGTCCAACTCATAGGTCCCATACTAGCACCTCAGCCACAAAATCTCCGGGCACCAGTGGTGCCTGTTGTCACAGGTATGTGGAGTGCACCGGCCACCAGGCCAGCCAGTGTGTCACGGAGCCACAGCACAGCCAGTTCCCCCCTCTGTGAAGCACCAGAAGATGTCCAGTGCCCGGCGTGAGAGGGGGAAGACTCCAGCCAGCCAAGCCACTCACAGGGGTCCCGGGGGGAGTGTGGACTCAGCTGTGACTCCTCCCAAGGTGGGGAAGGGGCAGAAGAAACCCGCAAAGTCTGGGAGGAGCAGCACGGCGGAGAAGACCGCCATCATCCCCGCTGGCCAGGAGGCCACCGCCAGCCCCATCGTCGCTGCCCAGGAGGGCCCGCCAGCCCCATCGTCGCTGCCCAGGAGGCCACCGCCAGTCCCATCGTCGGAGGGCACCGCCAGCCCCATCATCGCTGCCCAAGAGGCCACCATCAGTCCCATCGTCGCTGCCCAGGAGAGCATCACCAGCCCCATCGTCGCTGTCCAGGAGGACCCTGCCAGCCACAGCCCAGCTGCCCAGGAGGGCCCCGCCAGCCACAGCCCATCTGACCAATGAAGGACTGCCAGCCACAGCCCAGCTGGACAATGAAGGACCGGCAAGTCAAGCACCGCTGAACAGGGCAAGCCCCGCTGAACAGGGCAAGCACCACCGAACAGGGCAAGGACCGCCAAGTCAAGCACCGCTGAACAGGGCAAGGACCGCCAAGTCAAGCACCGCTGAACAGGGCAAGCACAGCTGAACAGGGCAAGGACCACCGAACAGGGCAAGGACCGCCAAGTCAAGCACTGCTGAACAGGGCAAAGACCGCCAAGTCAAGCACCGCTGAATAGGGCAAGGACCGCTGAACAGGGTAAGGACCACCAACTCAAGCACCGCTGAACAGGACAAAGACCTCCAAGTCAAGCACCGCTGAACAGGGCAAGGACCGCCAAGTCAAGCACCACTGAACAGGGCAAGCACCGCTGAACAGGGCAAGCACTGCCGAACAGGGCAAGGACTGCCAACTCAAGCACTGCTGAACAGGGCAAGGACTGCCAAGTCAAGCACCGCTGAACAGGGCAAAGACCGCCAAGTCAAGCACCGATGAACAGGGCAAGGACCGCCAAGTCAAGCACCGCTGAACAGGGCAAGCACCGCCGAACAGGACAAGCACCGCTGAACAGGGCAAGCACCGCTGAACAGGGCAAGCACCGCCGAACAGGGCAAGGACCGCCAACTCAAGCACCGCTGAACAGGGCAAGGACCGCCAACTCAAGCACTGCTGAACAGGGCAAGCACTGCTGAACAGGGCAAGCACCGCCGAACAGGGCAAGAACCGCCAACTCAAGCAACGCTAGCCCATGAGCGGCAGGGGCAGTGACGCAACTGGGACCGTCACGGGGTGAGTGATGCACTCTGGGAACCAGTCCCCTTCCAGAACCAGTGGAGACATGCATCCACTACCTCTGTCCTGCACAGGATGAAGCACTCTGGGCACCAGTCCCCCTCCAGAACCAGTGGAGACATGCATCCACTACCTCTGTCCTGCACAGGATGAAGCACTCTGGGCATCAGTCCCCCTCCAGAACCAGTGGAGACATGCATCCACTACCTCTGTCCTGCACAGGATGAAGCACTCTGGGCACCAAGCCCCCTCCAGAAACCAGTGGAGACATGCATCCACTTGAGAGACTGTGGCTTTGCACTCCCCAGGATGGTACAGTGGGCAAACCACCCACTGTAGAGACTTTTGAGACTGTGGCTTTGCACTCCACAGGATGGTACAGTGGGCAAACCACCCACTGTAGGGACTTCAGAGACTGTGGCTTTGCACTCTCCAGGATGTTACAGTGGGCAAACCACCCACTGTAGAGAATTGTGAGACTGTGGCCTTGCACTCCCCAGAATGGTGCAGTGGGCAAACCACCCACTGTAGAGACTTGTGAGACTGTGGCTTTGCACTCCCCAGGATGGTACAGTGGGCAAACCACCCACTGTAGAGACTTGTGAGACTGTGGCTTTGCACTCCCCAGGATGGTACAGTGGGCAAACCACCCACTGTAGGGACTTCAGAGACTGTGGCTTTGCACTCCCCAGGATGGTACAGTGGGCAAACCACCCACTGTAGAGACTTGTGAGACAGTGGCTTTGCACTCCCCAGGATGGTACAGTGGGCAAACCACCCACTGTAGGGACTTGGGAGACTGTGGCTTTGCACTCCCCAGGATGGTACAGTGGGCAAATCCACCCACTGTAGAGACTTAAGAGACTGTGGCTTTGCACTCCCCAGGATGGTACAGTGGGCAATCCACCCACTGTAGGGACTTGAGAGACTGTGGCTTTGCACTCCCCAGGATACATCTATGTGCATGGAGCCCCCTTGTGGATCTGGTGTCGTGCACTCATCCGGCTGAGGTGCCCCCCCTTCCCTTCCCCCTGAGGTGCCTGTTGTGTTTCTATCTGATTCCCCAGCAGTGTTCTCTCTGTCATGTTCGGGTATCTTGTGTGGGCCTCGCCCATGCATTTTGGGCCCAGTGGTCCACGGACTATGAATGGTGCAATACCTGGACTACTAATCGTGGTGTATATTTTGTTAATAGTGTAAATATATATATATATATATATATATATATATATATATATATATATATGTATATATATATATATATATATATATATATATTTACACTATTAACAAAATATACACCACGATTATATATATATATATATATTTACACTATTAACAAAATATACACCACGATTAGTAGTCCAGGTATTGCATATATTTTGCTTACTGAATTTTGATATATTACAATGGTTACACTCATTTCCTTTTGTCTTTGCATTCTTCCGGGGGGGTTGGGGGGTGTTACTGTAATGTATAGATATGCATTGGTGTGTGTGTTGTAGTGGGTGACGGTGGGGGTGGGTGTTGCGTGTGAGTGTCCCTGTTTTTTCCCTCCCCCCTCCCCTATGTCGTAGGTGCAGTACTCACCGTGGTCTTCTCTGCCGGCGTTGGTGCTCCTGATACAGGAGCAGGAAGACTAGTGCAGGAAGAATATGGAGTTCCGGCTCCATGGTGTTCTCCTTCCTCGTGGAGTGTGTAGAGGTGAGTGTTTTTCCTTTGAAATGCCTGTTTCCGCCGTGTTTTTATCCGCGCTGAATCCACCCTGGAAAAGGTGGCGGATTGGCCTGTCATAATAGTGTGGGCGGTACATTGTCCTCCGCTTGTCTGTTGGTGGTGACGGTCGAGCTGTTTGTTTGTACCGCCGTGGCGTTCAGAGTGTTAAAGTGGCTGTCTTTGTTGGCGGTTTTCGCCACGGTCGTAATTCCAAAATTTTTGCCACCGGCCTGTTGGCGGTCTTACCGCCACTTTAACACCGTCCGCCAGGGTTGTAATGACCACCTATGTCTATCTGGATGGCATTCATGGTGCTGTGTCTGCCCTACAGAGATCTTTTCAGGCTCTGGCCTCTTCATGGACGGCAGCCAGTTTCCCTGGCAATTCCGTTCCCCCCTCTAACCTCCACTACCCCTTCCAGCACCCCACTCCCTTCACCCATCCAAGACGCACATTCAGACACGCAGTCAAGCACTTTAACATACAAAAAACACACTTCCAAACACAAGCACCACACCTCCCGCCACAAGCATTCACACAGCCAACATACACCTGCACACACAACAATGTCCACTTCCCCCAGTGTGCCTGCCTCTTCCGCCTCCCTGTCTGTCCCCTCTACATGCACACCCTCATGCACTGCACCGTCACTCACTGTTACTGCTCCTCTTCCTACACTCACCACAATAGCAGACAGCCATACATGCACCCTATACCCCACATCTGCACTCACCACCTCCACTGTAGTTGACACATGCAGCACACTCACCCGACTTGCAGACACCCACCCAACATACATCCACACTAGCTGTCTGTCTTCTCCCACTGTGTCCACCCCCACCTCCCAAAACACTTAAACGCAGCAAGACACCCACCCATCAGACATCCACCACACCACAGCATACTGAGCAGTCACCGGAACCCACTACAAGCACACCTACACCCCGTACATCAACTCCCTCTGCCTCCACTCCCACACCCTCATCCACGCCCACCCCAATTGCTCCCAAGAAGCTTTTCCTCTCCCGTGTAGACCTGTTCGAACCCACTGGCCCACCCCATTTTGTCCTGAAATGTGCCCGCTCCTTCCACATCACAGCCCACCCTGGTCCAGCCTTCCCATTCCTGTGCCCCTTCTCTACTTAGGAAGAAGGCCCGCACTGAGCCTAAGGCTTCCAGTTCCGCCTGTGCCAAACAGCCCCCACTCCCTTCTAAGGAGAAGCACACACCCCAAACCTCCTCACGCAAGTCAAAGTCCCACCCCGTCATAAATCCCCACCCCCATTGCCCCCATTCCGTGAGGTGCCTGGATCCCCCTATGGTGCCCTGTTGAGTAGAATACCCAGCCCTTGTGGGAGTCAGGTGTGGCCAGTTGTGGCCAAGGAAAGGGGACTTTTTATGGACTGGCCATTGGCCCGGGTTTCATCATTTCCCTCAGTGAGCTTCATAATAAAGTTTTGGTGTGGCCTGTGTTTGGGCTGCATGCAGTTCCACCCTGGTGTTTGTTTAAATAATTTATGGCTGTGGTGCTATTGTATGTCCTATGGCCAAGTTGCAGTGGCTTCGGTCGGGTACGTCCCTCTTGGTGCGGGGTGTCTGACTATTGCTGCTGGGTAGGGTTGGGGGGGCTTTGCGGGGTGGGTATGTAACTTTGCCCTTTTCTCCCTTGTTTTGTAGGTTGTGGTACTTACCGTCGTCATCTTCGTCGGTGGTCTCAGTCGTGTAGATATATGGCAAGGAGCAAGGCTGGCAAGATCTGCAGCTCTCTGCCCATGTCTGCCGCTGCACGTTTTGTTGAGCTCCGGTGAGTGTTTCCTTCTATTTGTTTCATTTCCGCCTGGCTTTGTGTGGTGGTGGTTCCCGCCCCGGAACTGGCGGCGGAATGATGGTTCCTAATTTGATGGGCGGGTTGGGCCTTTCCGACGGCCTGTGGGTGGTCTCTGCCATCGTCAGCGGGAATCCTTTCCTGGCGGTGGGTGGTGCGCGGGATGCGTGAGTTCATTATTTGGTGGTCCGGACTGCTCCTCTGTTGAAGGTTTCTGCCGCCACCGCCGGCGGTGCGGAACGGACCGCCATGTTCATAATGAGGGCCATTGTGTCCTAAATATTATTTGCTAAAATATTGCCTGATTAAAGCTAATAATAGAAAATCTACACTGGAATATTTTTTGTGAACTTTGTTGTGGACACAGTATTTCTGTTAGACAAATTTTGGCTAACAATAGGGTAACAATATTCTGACAAGTAACCCACTCACTATTAATTTTTCTGACATTTCTATGTGGATCACCACACCGGCACAAATTTCCTATCATTCAAGGTTCCTCTCAGTCTCCAGATAAAAAAGATACATCACTTGTGTAGGTGGGCCAAGTGCCTGTGACAGGGAAGAGCCAAAAACATGTCGAAATTGAGGGGGAAACAAAGCGGGTTCAAAAGGGCAGTTTGAAAAAACATATTTTTAGGCTGACAAGTGGGGCAGAATTTTTATCGATATGGATGCAACAATATTGGGTGGTAGGAATTTTGTGGATTCCGGCAGATTCCGGAAGGTTCCATCACAAAAATGTGGGGAAAATGTGGGATTTCAAGCAAAGTTGGAGGTTTGCAGGGCATCGTGGGTAAGAAAATGGTGTGGGGTACATGTGAAGCACACCACCCTGGACTTACCCAGATGTTTAGTTTTCAGATGAGTCTAGGTCTTGTAGATTTTTCTACATGGCAGAGTCCCAAAGTCCAAAAAGTGCAGCCTTCACCATTCCAAGTGGGACGATTTTGAGAGTTAGACAAGCTCTCATGGCCCAAATGTAAAACCACAACCCAAAATGATCAAATGTCCTCTTGCTTGCCATTGGGATAAGATCTTTTAGTGCGAGGGAGAGCTGAAAGACTGTTACCCACTCTAGGTGTGGTGGGGGCATAACCATGCCCATACTGGTTGGTAACCACCAGCCCACTTTTTTTTTTTAATTCCCTGGCATCTAGTGGGCTTTCTGCCCCCCCGTGGAGTGGATATGGGGTAATTGCCCCATCAGCCCACCTGTGGGCAGAGAACTTTGTCCCCATTGACTGGGGTGGGGGTATGGCTATATCCCCACCCTTTTTAGAAAAAAAATCTTCCCTGGTCTCTGGTGGGCTTTCTGCCCCCCTTGGGGGCAGATGGGCCTTACAAAAATAGACTGATCTTTCCCCAAGGGGGGCAGAAATGGCCAACAGTAAGGTGCCCCCATGGGGAGCGACCCTTGCCCAAGGGGCTGCCCACCCACCCAAAACACACACACCCATCCCTGGTGCCTAACAGAAACAGGCCGATCTGCCTCCAAAGTGGGCAGAAATGGCCTAAAATAAAATTTCCCCTCAGGAGAGCGACCTTTGCTCAAGGGGTAGCTCCCCATCTTTAAAAAAAAAATAATCCTGGAGCCTAGTGGTTTCTGCACCCCTTGGGGGCAGATCAGTCTAATTAAAATAGGCGATCTGCCCCCAAGGGGGGAAGAATGGGATAAAATAAAATTTGCCCCCTCAGGGGAGCAATTCTTGCCTAAGGGGTCGCTCTCCATCTGTAAAAAAAATAAGCAAAATAAAAAATCCCTGTTGGGGCAGATTGGCCTAAGAAAAATAGGCCGATCTGCCCTCAAGGTGGGCAGAAATGGCCTAAAATAAAACTTACTCCCAGGGAAGCGACCCTTGCCTAAGGGTTTACTCCCCATTAGTAAACAAAATATATATATAACCTGGTGCCTAGTGGCTTCTGCCCCCTGGGGGCAGATCGGACAAATAGAAATAGGGCGATCTGCCCCCATGGGGGTCAGAAAAGGCCTCACAAAAAATGCCCCCCCCCCCCGGGGGAGAGACCCTTGCTCAAAACAAAAACAAAATCCTTGGTGTCTAAGTAGGCATTTCTGCAGCCCGATCGCTTCATGATTGTGCTGCAGAAATGCTCAGAGAGACATGGAAGGAAAGGAAAGGCTTTTCCTTTCCTTTCATGCCTCTGTGCCTGTCCCGACCACTGATCAGAAGAGAAATGCTTTTATTTCTCTTTCGATCATGCTGGAAGCTGAGCTTCCAGCATGATGGGGACGGCCTCTGATGAGGTAAGTGCGCAATCGCGTGCTGATGTCATCAGATGTCACTGGGGGGGGTTGGGAGAGCAGGGGTGGTGCTTCCCCTTCCGTCCCTGCCCTGGGGGAAAGGGTGGAGGGCAGGCCCACGCTACCACCATGCTCCAGTGCAAGGACGTAATGGTTACGTCCTCAGCACAGGAGCACTGTGTCGCAGGACCTAGCCATTACATCTGCGGCACAGAAGGGGTTAAAAGCTACGGCCAGTGACCGCACCCCTGCTTGACAATCCTTCCTTGGGAGAAGACGGTCTCCCTGTGACCCCTTTCCGGTTAAGCCGCAGGACCAAAATCACCAAGTGAGCCTCCTACTCTGCAGTGGTCGGCACAGATTGCCTCGGTTGGGGCTTCGACAGACAGCTAAATGCACCTGTGACATTGCAAGATGCACACATGGGGGGCATCACCCTTTTAGACTGTTGCATTTGAGCATTGATGCCAACATACCGCCAGTGTTTACTCAAGTGTTGTGTTTATTTAAAGAGGCATTAGTGATTATCAATGCGCAGTGTTACCAACACTCTCAATGTGCTGCCGAGAAACTTGCAGAGAGGCATTATGCCATGCCATGGCTACTGACCCCAGTGAGACATCCCAGGACAAGGGCAGAGGACCGCTACAATGAGGCACAAGGGCGAACTAGGAGAGTGATAGAAAGGACCTTCGGCCTCCTGAAGGCCAGGTTCCGGTGCCTCCATATGACAGGTGGTCCTCTCTACTACTCACCAAAGAAGGTGTGCCAGATCATCGTGGCCTGCTGTATGCTGCACAACCTGGCTTTATGACGACAGGTGCCTTTTCTGCAGGAGGATGGTCCAGAAGGAGGTCTTGTGGCAGCTGTGGAGCCTCTGGACAGTGAAGAAGAGGAGGCAGAAGAAGAGGATATCGACAACAGAAACAACGTGATCCAGCAATACTTCCAGTGAGACACAGGTAAGAAGATGTCACAGCCTCCTACATCTCATACAATTGTTAGACCTATCATATGTCTGTCACTTTCACCCAGTGTATGGACCCTGACCTGTCACTTTGCCTTTCCATTTCACAGGTGTGGGTCCCACTGTGTGACCTCTGCTATGTTACCTCATGGAATAGAGTTGTGTGACATAGGTATGTTGACAATACAATGGACAATGCTATTTTCCTCAGTTATTGCAAATGCATATTAGTGAAAGCACAGACTGACTCCAGATTGTCTTGTGAATCAAGGGTGTTTATTTCAGTGCAAAATAGTCGAGGGGGTTGTAAAATGGGCAGGGGTGATGGTGAAGCAATGTCCATGGCAGAGTCCAGTCTATTTGTCTCACAGGTGCATTGTCCAAAGGGGCATAGGAAGTTGAGCTAGGGCAGTTCAAGGAGGGACAGGGTGACAAGGTGGGACAGAAGGATGACATTCAGGGTGGTCTCATTTCTTGGCGGGGGTCTTGGCATTGTTCTCTGTCTTTGTCCTGGATCTCAGGGACTGTTTGCGGGGTGGTTCTCCATCTGCAGGGGGTGGGGTGCTGGTGTCGTGGACCTGTGGCGGTGCCTCCTGTCCACTAGTGCCGGCGGAGGTGGTGGGCTGTTCATCATCGAGGCAAGTGTCAGGGGCCCCTTGTTGTGCCACAGTGTCGCTCCTGGTGTTCACAAGGTCCTTCAGCACCCCTACAATGGTGACCAGGGTGGTGTTGATGGACTTGAGTTCCTCCCTGATCCCCAAATACTGTTCCTCCTGCAGCCTCTGGGTCGCCTGAAACTTGGCCATTACCGTTGCCATTGTCGCCTGGGAATAATGGTATGCTCCCATGATGTTGGAGAGGGCCTCGTGGAGAGTGGGTTGCCTGGGCCTGTCCTCCCCCTGTCACACAGCAGTCCTCCCAGTTCCCCTGTTTTCCTGTTCTTCTGTACCCTGAACTGTGTGCCCACTGCCACTGCCCCCAGGTCCCTGATGTTCTTGTGTTTGTGGGTTTGCCTGGGTTCCCTGTAGTGGTGGACACACTGCTGCTTGACGTGTCCTGGGGACAGAGGGATGGGCCCGCTGGGTGGGTGCTGTGCTGGTGTTTCCTGAGGGGGGAGGCTCTGTGGTGGCATGTGCCAGTGTGTGGGGAACAAACTGTCCCGAGGTCCCAGATGGGCCGGGCTGGTCATCTAGATCCAGTTGGACAGAGCTGCTGTCATCACTGTGGGCCTCTTCTGTGGGGGGGGGTGGACATGTCCGGAACCTCCTGTCCGGTGACGTTGGGTAGGGGTCCTGCAGGGGTGGAAAGGCATGATTATTGCATCTGTGTGTGCCATGGTGTGCAATGGGTGGGTGACCCTGTACCCCAGGCTTACATTCTTGTGTAGGACCTTGTGTGATATTGGATTTGGGGTTCTGTGTGGGTATCTGTAGTGGACATGCTTTGGTGATGGGTGTCCATGCTTTGGTGTTGCATGCAGGGCTTGGTGTTGGGATGTGTGGTTTGTGATAGTGGGACATATGTGAGGTGTTGGAGTGATGGGGGTGATGGTGGGGGTATGTGATAGCATGCAGGTAGGGTGGGGATGTAATAGTTAAGATTTTACATACCAGAGTCCATTCTTCCTGCTACTCCTGAGAGGCCCTCAGGATGCAGGGTAGCCAAGACCTGCTCCTCCCATATTGTTAGTTGTGGGGGAGGAGATGGGGGTCCCCCGCCAGTCCTCTGAACTGCAATCTGGTGTCTTGAGACCACCGAACGCCCCTTCCCCCGTAGGTCGCTCCACCTCTTCCTGATGTCATCCCGTGTTCTTGGACGCTGTCCCACTGCGTTGACCCTGTCTACGATTCTGTGCCATAGCTCCATCTTCCTGGCAATGGAGGTGTGCTGCACCTGTGAACCGAATAGCTGTGGCTCTATCCGGATGATTTCCTCCACCATGACCCTGAGCTCCTCCTCAGAGAACCTGGGGTGTCTTTGTGGTGCCATGGTGTGGTGTGGGTGATGTGTGAGGTGGTGTGTGTTGTGATGTGTGAGGGGATGTGTTTGTGTGTGTTGTGTGAGGTGCGTGGATATTGTGTGAGTGATGGTGTTGTGTGCCTGTGGATGCTAGTTTGTTGATGGTGATGTCTCTCTCTGTGCTTCGTTCTTAGATTTTCTCATAGGGGGTTGTGGGTGTGTGTTTCATATTGGATTGGGTGTGTGGGAGTGGTGTGTGTATGTGTATCAGGTGTGTGTATTTTGAATTGTCCAATGTGGTTGTGTTTCGTAAATGTGTGTGTATTTTGAGCGCGGCGGTGTGTACTGCCAATGGAATACCGCGGTTGAAAGACCGCCGCTTGGATTTGTGGGTCCTGATAGTGTGGGCGTATTCCTGTTGGTGTGACGGTGGAGGTTTTGTTATCGCCTGTTTATCACTGACCTTTGATGTGGCGGACTTGTGTGGGTGTCTAGTTTTGGCAGATTCCGGCATGTGGGTTGTAATAGCTGTGGATTTTTGCAGCCGCAGCAGTGTGTTGGTGGTCTTCTGCACGGTGGTAAGCGGGATTTACCACCAATGTTCTAATGAGGGCCTATGTGTTTAATAGGGTACCAAGTCGATGTTGAAATGAAAGCAGAATAAGAGTCTGTAGGATATATTGGTCCATGTCTCTTAAGTGCAAGGGTTATTTGTTTTTTTTTAAACAAGTAAGTGGACTTGAATCTTTATTACTGGCCAACCTGCTCCATGCCTAAGTGTATTGAAGAACGATCAATTGGCTATCATCATGACCTCTATGCTCACCAACCTAATCTTCTTTGAAAGTGAGGAGCTAAAGTGTGTGTAGAGCTATCCCCACCCTTTTGAGTGGTGTACAAATCCTACACCATAGAGTAACAATTGCAGCACCAGCCCAATGTGGAGTAAGCCCTATGATGAAGCATGCCACCTTTGGGTGGGTGAGGGCACTTGCTCCTAAGAGTGCATTCTCCAAGTGACCACACACAGACTCCATTGTGAGCCTTGTCTAGTGAAGCACAGAATAGTATACTCGTGATTTCATTGTTCTAATTTGACGAGAGTGTGTACGGGACGGACATTCTCCTCGTACTTCCTGATATATACAAATACCTTAGTGCCAACAAACCCCAACAAGCCTATTTTTAGATCTGGATGATAGAATTTTGGACAAGGAAAAGAAGAATAAAAACCTTGGTGCCCCTGGTGGCTCACATTAAGAGCCCTGAAGATCTGCCACTTGAGGGTGACAATTATTTTAAGTTTATCATTAACCAAAGAAATCACTAAATTGAGAAAATAATCTGGTAGTATTATCATATGAATGGGCACTCTTACGTGGAACAGTTATGAGACAATCGAAAAGCAACCCACCCTCCAGTCACATGCAGAAATACCCATGTTAGCACGCCACAGAACTGGGCTTTCAGCAATAACCAGCATAAAGAAAGAATCAAGTAAACTCCTTGCCTGAATAATCCTTTGGCTACAGTTTGACTCAGAGATCACAAATGAGAGCCAGCTGCTCCAATCAAACACATATATCTCTTCATTTTTAGAGAAGATTTGGATTTCATTGGAGCTACATTCCAAGGTAGTTGAAGAGTGTCAGTGCCCACTGGAACAGTGTGTTACCCAATAAGACATTTGGTGCACATGTGATCAGACTCCAATGGAACTTGATTGAGGGACAGGACGAGGCTGTGACTGAGGACATCAATATCAACATGGACAGCTTGGGGCAGCCAGAGTCACCTGCAAATGTCGAGGGACAACTGTTAGACACACACTAACCCGTAGGGACAACCCCAGACCCAGACAACTATTCACACAGTATAGGGTCCTTGTCCTCACCTATTAGCCACACTCGGTGCCTCTGGAGTTGCCCCATCACATGAAGGATGCTGCTATTCCTCAAAATGTAAGCATAATGCACTGAGCCAGGAAACTTGGTGTTCACATGGGAGATGTACTGGTCTGTCAAACACACCATCTGCACATTCATTAAATGGTAACTCTTCCGGTTTCTGTACACCTGTTCACTCCTGCGGGGGGTACCAAGGCCACATGTGTCCCATCAATGGCACCTATGATGTTGGGGACATGTCCCAGGGCATAGAAGTCACCTTTCACTGTAGGCAAATCCTCCACTTGAGGGAAAACGATGTAGCTGCGCATGTGTTTCAGCAGGGCAGACAACACTCTGGACAACACGTTTGAGAACATAGGATGGGACATCCCTGATGCAATGGCCACTGTTGTTTGAAAAGACCCACTTGCCAGGAAATGGAGTACTGACAGGACCAGCACTAGAGGGGGGACCCCTGTGGGAAGGTGGATAGCTGACATCAGGTCTGGCTCCAACTGGGCACACAGTTCCTGGATTGTAGCACGATCAAGCCTCTAGGAGACTAGTACATGTCTCTCTTCCATTGTTGACAGGTCCACCAGTGGTCTGTAAATCGGAGGATTCCGCCATCTCCTCACCTGCCCCAGCGGACATGCCCTATAGACGAGAACAGGGAGCACAGAGTCAGCCAACACTGAGGTAGTAAAAATGGATTTAATTGCACACATTTGTCAATCCGCTATGTGCCTGTCTCTGTGTATATGCAAGGCCTAAATATGTGTGACACATTTACAAATAATGCCATGTGGCCACCTGAAATGGCGGCTGTCTGACCTGTAAGGTGGGACAAGGGGATATGAGATAACTGCGCTGGCATTCTACACCGTCGCGGTAGGCGGTCGAAGACCGTGGCACAATCCTGCAATGGTTAACATTGGACCCTATAGGTCTGAGGAGCCAATGATGATGTACGCCGGCGGTGACGGTACGCACCGCCGCGGACGTGACCACCATTTTCTCTCTGTTCACTCACTTGATACCTGACCTTCGACAGGAGAGGAACTATACTGCAAGTGCTGCTGTGACCTCAGTCTGAAAGCAACGATGGCTCATGTGTCTGGGGAAAGGGCCCCTGCCTTCACTTCGGAGGAGTTGGAGAAGTTAGTGGATGGGGTCCTCCCCCAGTACACGCTACTCTACGGTCCTCCAGACAAACAGGTGAGTACACTGTGAGCATGCTGTATGGGCAATGCCTGTTTGGAGTGCTGTGGATGGAAGATACAGGGGTGGGGGGACTGAGGCCTGCATGAGCGGACGGTGAGTGTATGTGCGTCAGGGCAAGGGTGGGAACGTTGGCCAATGACTGTAATGGTCCAGGCAGTTAAAGTTTTTCCTTTTGCCCTGTACTATTCCTCTAGGTCAGCGCCCACCAGAAGAAGGATATTTGGCGTACCATCGCCAAGGACGTCTGGACCCTGGGGGTCCACCACAGACGGAGCACCCACTGCCGGAAAAGATGGGTGGACATTCGCCGCTGGAGCAAGAAGACGGCGGAGGCCCAGCTGGGGATGGCCTCCCAACGTGGGAGGGGTGCCCGTCGCACCATGACCCCCCTGATGTTCCGGATCCTGGCGGTGGCATATCCGGAGTTGGATGGGCGCTTGAGGGCATCACAGCAGCCACAAGGGGGTGAGTACAGTCACATCCATCTGACTCTGCGCGCATTAGGAGGTGTCTGGGTGGGGGAGGTGGGCAGTGGGTTACCCTAGGCCAGGGTGAGCTTTGTAGGCAAGGACCCTTTGTGAGGCAGGCTATGTGGCACCCCAACCCCACCAGTGGTAAGAGCCATCTCCACCTAGTCAGGCTCCTGTGACTTCCATGTGTGCAGCAATCCGGCATAGGCTTTGTTCCCCATGTCCCTGTGATTAATTAGGGAACTCTAAGTGCATGGCATAGTTCAGAGGGCTGCTATGTCTGTTGTGTCTGCCAATGGTAGCGGTATTGTATGCACTCAACATGTCTTTCTTCCCCCCCCTTTTTGTGGTCTCCCTGTTCTTGTGTGCATTAGCAACATCAGGCAGAGGAGCATTGGCACCGGAGCAGGAGGGACCTGCATCCGACATGGCCCTGGAGGGCGAGACAACGGAGTCTGAAGCCACCAGTGGGACAGAGGGCGAGGGGAGCTTCACGGCGGGGACAGGAGCAGAGACCAGCAACACCAACTCCTCCTCTGATGGGAGCTCCCTTGCAGTGCTGGGCCCCTCTGTGCCCACCGCATCTACAGGTACAGCCGCCACCCCCCCTACCAGCACCGCCCTCCCAGCAGCCCCTCAGCGTGTGTCCCATGGCCGCTCACCCAGGAGGGTGGGCATCTCCTTCGCCCCAGGCACCTCAGGCCCTGCCCCAGTCAGCCCTGCTGTCCTCAGTGAGGAGGCTATTGACCTCCTGAGATCCCTCACTGTTGGGCAATCTACCATTTTGAATGCCATCCAGGGTGTAGAGAGGCAGTTGCAACAAACAAATGCATACCTGGAGCGCATTCATTCTGGCCAGGCAGCCCAACAGCGAGCATTTCAGGCTCTGGCCTCAGTACTGATGGCAGCCATGTTCCTGTGTCCAGCCTCCCCTCCAACCTCCTCCACCCAGACCCAATCCCCTGTACCTCAGCCTATCCCATGCACACACATCAACACAAAAGGTTGGCTCAGGCAAACATAAGCACCACACAACCCACAGGTACTAACACAAGCATCATACCCATGCTGACCTACCAACATCCACTGCCTCCAATGAGTCCCCCTCCTCCACGTCTCCCTCCTCCCTCCCAGTCTCATCTCCACTCACACCTGCATGCACTACATCCTCATCCACTACCACCATCATCAGCACGCCCATCACCACAGGCCGCCAGCACCGCAGTCAGTGAGTCCGCCACCAGCACCGCAGTCAGTGAGTCCGCCACCAGCACCGCCGCTACTGACACCGCCGCCAGCACCGCAGTCAGTGAGCCCGCCACCAGCACCGCTGCTACTGACACCGCCGCCAGCACCGCAGTCAGTGAGGCCACCACCAGCACCGCCGCTACTGACACCGCTGCCAGCACCGCAGTCAGTGAGGCCACCACCAGCACCGCCGCCACTGACCCCGCCGCCAGCACTGCCATCGGCCCCGCGACATCCTGAGCCAGTGGCACCACCGTAGACATGGCTGGCATCCCCAGTGGTCAGTCGTAGGAGGCTGGTGGTCAGTTCCAGGAGCCTGGGAAGCTTGCATGTTGCAACACTGTCAGTGGAGTGTGACATTCACTACCTCAGTCCTTGGCAGGATGAAGCACTCTAGGGACAAAGCCCCCTCCAGAACCAGTGGAGAAAGGCATCCATTACCTCAGTCCTTAGCAGGATGAAGCACTCTGGGCACAAAGCCCCCTCCAGAACCAGTGGAGAGATACATCCACCACCTCAGTCCTTGGCAGGATGAAGCACTCTGGGCACAAAGCCCCCTCCAGAACAAGTGGAGAGATACATCCACTACCTCAGTCCTTGGCAGGATGAAGCACTCTAGACACAAAGCCCCCTCCAGAACCAGTGGAAAAAGGCATCCACTACCTCAGTCATTGGCAGAATGAAGCACTCTGGGCACAAAGCCCCCTCCAGAACCAGTGGAGACTGTTATCCACTTGAGAGACTGCACTCCCCAGGATAAAGCAGTGGGCAAACCACCCACTGGAGAAACTTGAGAGACTGTGGCTTTGCACTCCCCAGGATAAAGCAGTGGGCAACCCACCCACTGAAAAGACTTGTGAGACTGTGGCTTTGCACTCCCCAGGATAAAGCAGTGGGCAACCCACCCACTGGAGAGACTTGAGAGACTGTGGCTTTGCACTCCCCAGGATAAAGCAGTGGGCAACACACCCACTGGAGAGACTTGTGAGACTGTGGCTTTGCACTCCCCAGGATAAAGCAGTTGGCAACACACCCACTGGAGTGACTTGAGATACTGTGGCTTTGCACTCCCCAGGATAAAGCAGTGGGCAATCCACCCACTGGAGAGACTTGAGAGACTGTGAGACTTGAGAGACTGTGGCTTTGCACTCCCCAGGATAAAGCAGTGGGCAAACCACCCACTGGAGAGACTTGAGAGACTGTGGATTTCCACTCCCCAGGATAAAGCAGTGGGCAAACCCCCCACTGGAAAGACTTGTGAGACTGTGGCTTTCCACTCCCCAGGATAATGCAGTGGGCAACCCACCCACTGGAGAGACTTGAGAGACTGTGGCTTTGCACTCCCCAGGATAAAGCAGTGGTCAACCCCACCCACTGGAGAGACTTGAGAGACTGTGGCTTTGCACTCCCCAGGATGCAGCAGTGGGCATGGAGCCCCCTCGTGGAGCTGGCGTCATGCACTCATCCGGCTGATGTGCCCCCCTTCCCTTGCCCCTGAGGTGCCTGTTTCATTTTGATCTGATGCCCCAGCAGTGTTCTCTCCGTTTCGAGTCGGGATTCAAGTATGGGCCTCGCCCATGCATTTTGGGCCCAGTGGTCCACGGACTATGAATGGTGTAGTACCCGCACTTGAATTGTTGGTGTACATAATTGTTTCTACTGTATGTACATTTTTGACTAATGGATTTTTCTGGATTACATATGGTTACAATCATTTCCTTTTGTCCTTGCATTCTTCCAGTGGGGTTGGGGGTTTATATGTAATGTTGAAGCATGTATTTTTGTGTATGGTGTTGTGGGTGAGCGTGGGGCAGGGGGTGTTGCGTGTGTGTGTCACTCTCTTTTCCCTCCCCCCTCTCCTGTGTTGTAGGTGCAGTACTCACCGTGGTCGTCGCTGCCGTCTTTCGTGCTCCTGGTAGAGGAGCAGGAAGACAATCGCAGGGAGTATTTGGAGTTCTGGCTCCATGGCGTCCGGGTTCCTCGTGGGGTGTGTGGAGGTGAGTGTTTCCCCTTCCAAGTCCTGTTTCCGCCGTGTTTTTGTTTGCGTTGAATCCGCCCCGGAAAAGGTGGCAGATTGGCCTCTCCTAATAGTGTGGGCGGTACTTTGTGTTCCGCCTGTCTGTTGGTGGTGACCGCCATGCTGTATGTTTGTACTGGCGTGGCGGTCGGAGTGTTAAAGTGGCTGTCTATGTTGGCGGTTTCCGCCATGGTCACAATCCCATTTTTTTTACCACCGGCCTGTTGCCGGTTTTACCCCGCTTTAGCACCGACCAACAGGATTATAATGAGGGTCACAGTTCTACTGAGTCTATAGTTGATTTTGCATCACTTTTGTCATTCCAAAATCTTCTCACCAACTGACTGAACATCCATCCATCACTCCAGTCCTTCAAAGGGGATTAAAAGATTGCCACCTAAGAGCTCCCTTGTAGGGCCAATTAGGCTTTGCAGCACCAGCCCAACATAGATCAAGCCTAATGATGAAGCATGCCATCTAAGGTATTTGGCCATCAGTGGTTCATGAAGGGCTGTTCTAGCTTGTTAGTTTTTGAGGACCCCATGGTAATCATCACCCATAGTGACCTGTTTCACTACAGTGATCGAATTGCTGTCACTAAGCAAGAAAATGTCCATCAGTTAAGAGCAGCAACTGAGTTCACAGACAACCTGAGAATGGAAAGTAGATAAAACACCACTGGGGAAAGGTACTATTTAAGGGTGAAAGTTGACCTGTAAAAAGCCTCTATAGCTGGGACACTGCACTGCACTGGTCTGGCTAATGGGGTAAGGAGCATCCGTTCACCATCAGCAATAATAATTACCTCCAGAAGGCCAAAGTACTATTAGCTTCAGCACTCTGTTTCCTGTTACTTTCAGGAGTCTTGTTGCCACCAATTTTTGTCTTAATATAACATTGCTGTCCTTAAGATTTCTACAGTGTCCTCATTCACTAATACGCACTTATTAGGTCAAGTTATAAACAGCTGGTGTGATACAATGTGGCACTCTGCCAACATGTTCCTTAGCAGGAAAATTGGTAGGAGCCATATAAAAGTATAACATATGCCTCATCCCTTTCATACATGCGAGTTGTGTTGAACCTAACATTTCTTCAGTGAATCTGTGATGTCTTCTCTTTTCTTTACCTACACCTTGCACATAGCAAAGGAGGTACCCAATTCTGAGAATTAGGATGGGTACCAGCAAGATTGCTGAGATTGACTAAATATGAAGTGCTGGAGCCAACAGCACTAGTCTCTTGTGAGTTTCCTATGCACATGTGTGTGTGTGTGTGTGTGTTAGTTCAGCACAAGTTTCAAAAAGAATGTTCATTATTTCTGTTGTATATATTTCCACATTACCATCCTATCTGTCACTTTATGCCTTCTGACCGCCTTATGTTGACAAGTCCCAAAATTTCAGATTTGATCACATGCAGACAAGTGCTTACCTAACCAGGCTGATGGTCGTCTACCTATATCTTTTATAACACAACAAAAGTTGAGACAGTACCATTCATATGACTTTTGTTTATTGTTTTTTTTCCCTATGAGACTTTGCAGTCAGTTTTGGCTAAAATGTTTTACTTGATGTCCCAGCTCCTAGACTGATTTGTCCAATTTTCTCTTTGGTCTGACGTACTTTGTCTTCTGAGCCCCTGCTACCGGGAAGGTATTGACTCCATTAAGTGTTCATGATTTTATCACATCATGTAGTGACTGAAGCTTGACTCCATCTTTCACTTTTGCTTTAAATGATTCTGGTTAAGCTATGGATTTATCTTGTTGATGGTCCACAGAACGCAAATGCATAAAGACTGAAATTCAACTTGAATGTTGGCTGTTACTCATAAGAAATAATTTGCTAAAGTTAATATTTGTATTTGAAATTACCATGATGTTCTATGGACTCCTAATTCATCCTTTGATTAATATGTGCCAAATAGATGGTATGAGATGTAAAAAAATGTTTAATTACTAGGTGTGATGACACTTTTTTTAATAAACTAATGTGTATGCTATGTAGATACATTGTTGTTCCCAATATGATTTTTGAACATCTCTAAAACTGTGTTTAAATAGTTCTCTTAGAGATACTGTTGTGTATCCTAGACTCTCAGACCTAGCAGCACGAACTTGCCACATGAAATTCAGCCAGTCAAAACTTGGAGAGGAGCCTATCAAAATTTAGAGCCCCCACATTTGACATTCACTAACGGTTACTTAGGTCCTCAGATAAGAATGCAAGAAGAAAATGAAAGCAGCCTTGTTCAATTAGTTCCTGTCCTCATAATTAAGTCAAACTCCGACAACACACATCTGAGGGATTTGGATTCACTAATCAAAAAACATAAATGAAGGAGATGAAACCCATCGGGGCAACACAAAGATGACAGACTGAGAGCAACAAAGAGACCCATGCCAGGATTTGAACAAAAAATAGAACAAAGAAATAAACACATGTAAGTTCATAAATATAAGAACACAACTGAAAAGCGACTCCAGTCCCATCCAAGGGACCTGTTGCTGAAAGACGTTTGTGACAAAATTCGAATTGATCACTGGAGGTTTTCACCCATAAAGAACTGTCCATTCAGAGTAGTTTTATTTAGGTCATTTGGGCCAGTGACATCATAACACTTTTCTTCAGTCCGACTGTGTAACTCTAAACTTTCAGTTATCAAAATAATATAGCATTGAACCAAATGCATGGTTAGTGAATTTTAAGTAATAAAAGTTAACTTATTCCACAGGTATTCATTTTATCCTTCTCTGAAGAACTAAAGACTGGCTGAAGCCAGGGGCATAGCTTGGTCAATATGATTGGGGGTGGGGGGTGTGACCTTCAGATTTCCCAACAATCACGCTCAGACATCCTGTTACAACCCATTATACAAGAAAAAGCACATGAGGGGGGCTTCCAGGACAGTGGAAAGACAGGAGGGCAGATTATTACTGGTACTTAACACGAAATATTTCTCAAACTAATTAACATTTTTAAAGCCTTCAAAAGATAGACAAGACAAAGGGAATGTGTTTCTGTCAGTGTGGGCATGTAAAATTCCCAGGTGAAATCGGACAGACACTTCACATTACCCAACTAAAAGTACTTATACCCAGTGCTTAATTTCTAAATAAAACATGCTCTCCTCTGAGACATGCAGCTGCTGCAATTAAATGTGCGAGCACAGAATACTAAAGCAGCGTAATCCCGAAGCCATCTCAGACCTTGTTAATCCATTTACAGCCACTCCCTGCCCCTTCAGCTCACTCTTGCAGCTTTCTGCTTCATCCCTTCATGACACTTTTTCACTTTTCTCTTCCTCCGTCTTTCCCATATGTGTCTTTTGTTCGCAGTAAATGCTTGAGAAAGGAAAATAAGTGCCGGCCCTCAAGTGCTAGTGCCCTGTACCGGAAACCACCAGCTCAAATTAAGTACTGCTTATACCCAACTATTTTCCAAAGAATACAATTTTTAGGGTGGTGTAAAACCCCAAACACCCCCCGGAGCTACGTCCTGTGAGAAGACCTGTGAGAAGAACATTAGAGCATTGTAGTGGATGGCCAACCCACTGCGTAATCTCATCTCATATGCTCTCATTCCAGGTGCCTCGGGATTACCGTGTTCCTGCATACAGAATAGCTCATACATTTTATGTAAGTAATGCAGAGGTACAAGAATAACATGGCATTCTGAGTTGTACCCTGTATGCGCCCTGAGAAATTGAGTAGTACTATGGAAATCTATTTCCGCACCCAAAATTCCTGCTGTACTTGATAACATTCAGACGAGTTCAAACCGTGTTTTAGCTGAGGATTTTTTCAGGGGGCAGACATGGAGAGAGAGGTTCCTCGCATGAGTTGCAATTCCTCATCCGCCCAGTAACTCCTGTTACTAGCCGAAATTGAAATTATGGACCCTCAGAATGAGGGTTTATGGTGTTTCTCCTTTGCAGGCGTTCAGAGGACTGTTCTTCATACAAAAGCCACCATCTTCGAGCTAAATCAGCTGCCCAGGCAATGGCACACTTTTTTTACGGTGCCGGTCTAATTTGTAATACGAGGTCACAGTATTCATTATTTCGTATGCCACTGGAACCTATTTTCCAAACTCGTTACTTTTCCGAATAATTTGCTGCCTATTGATTGCTCTTGATACCCTGCTTAAAAAAATTAGAACCTTTGGAGTTTCCCCATGAAAGGTGTCAGACTCATAGGCTCCTGTAAGAGGAAACCAGCCTCGCAAAACTTGTCTGGAGCATACTTTAACAAATAGAAAATGAATTTATTACCCGTAATTGGGAATTATTACCTCTAGGCCACCAGGCCACTCGTTCAGTTGTTATCACGAACTTACAATCTAGCCAGGGGACAACAGCTTGAGTAAATTGGCAAAGTCTACTGATGCCAAAGAAAAATGAAATACAAACCTGAACCCTGTTTCCAATCTGACATGCAGTGAGATCTGTTGAATTAGATGTTAGAGTTTAATAAAAGATTCGGACATTTTCTCTCTCAGAAATAATTACACCCTGGGCTGCACTTGGTCCCATGCCCAGCCATGAAGCTCAAAGTAGCAATTAATCTTTTTGGAAAAGTATAATGTTAGAACAGCATATTGTAGCAGTTCGTCCAAATTAGAGATAGAAGAAGGCATTGCATCCGTTCTTGCGTTTTTTGTCTTCATATGGTCCAGAAGAGCTCCTGCATTGAAAAACACAAAACAGTAACGTCTGCCACATAGATCCATCGTGACACTAGAAACAACATTCGGAGAAACTCTCGCATCAATGCAGAAAAACATTTGACTTAAATATGGCAAGGCTATGGGAAAAAAGATTTAACTATATCTTCCCACTGCTTGGTGTATTCAGTAATTTGCATTTGGAAGTGTTTAATTACATTCATGCGGCAAAAAACGAGATGTTATTTCACAAATCAAAAAGCAGATGAACATTTTAAAGGACAGTGCGTTGATTCAAGGACATACTCTGGAGATCTAAACAAAACTTGCTTGCAGGCACGCCACGGACTATTCTCCTGTCACCAGAACACACAAGAGTGTAGCCCCGGTGTTGTTCCCTTCCAATTGGTGGCTGAACTTAATCAACCTCCGTTAGTTACCACTTATGACCTCGCCAGATCCCCAGTTAACACAATGCTAAGCAATGGTACTGATTTTTTTTGTGTATTGTAATTGTCCGTGCCCCTGTGAAGACTGACATATCAAAGTCCAAACGCAAGCAAATCTGTGCTCAGTGACATGGAAAGCAAAAAAAAGACAACTCAAACAAAATGGCTCTGGTCACCTTAGAAACACTGCTGGAAGAACTCACCTCAAGCAAGGAGATGTTGGACCCTGTCTGAGATACACCAGGACTACAGTGGTGGAGGGCAAGTCACGGAAAGCAGACTTCCTTCCAATCCAGGTTGAACTCAATAGACCTGAGACTAGAGGTAATGGAAAGGCACCTAGATTGTACAGACAATAATCCTGACATGGGCCTGGAACTATGGCATCAATGTCGGACTTTAGCAGGCATGGACGTCCTGAGCCATAGGAGCCATAGAAGCATCGTCTGCTTCTCAGACATACCAGAAGGTTGTGAATCATGCCATCCTTTCTGTAGACCCTACTACCTTACTACCAGACTTGATTAAACAACTTTTAGAATATCTACCGCAATTGCAAATAACCCAAAGGGTTCGTATTAGGAACCCTCAGAAGACAGATTCACCACAGCCTATCATAACATGTTTAAGGCTTACCAGATGATTAAAGACTTCCATCAGCAGAATGACACCCTTCTCCATGGCCCTCAGAAGATCTACTTGCCAGCCGACTTCTCATAGGATAAACGTATGAAAGAAAAACAAATTCCGTGTCATTCGTCTGCAACTCTGTAAATGGAACTGTATGTATGGACTATTGGATGCAGCAACAATGATGTTGTCTGCAGACATACCTAGTTTGTTGAACCCTGACCAGATAGCAATGTGTTTGGACCCTGAGCCTTGAGTCCTATTTGGGGAAAGACAACTCTGACACTCTAGCATTTCAGAGAACTGTAAGAACTGGAAAGTCACATCTTTGCTTCTGTTCTTTCATGGTCAGTGGCCTAACCATCATACGATGGAGGAGGCATGCCCCTTCTCTTGATTGATCTCTTCTTTGAATGCAGGTGTCAATGCTTTGTTCTGCTTCAGCCCCCAATGCCCAAGCTTGTCAATGCATTGAGAGCTGACTTTCCTTGTTCAAAGTTTTGTAGATAGGGTGATATTACATTGTCTGCTAGGGTTTTTTTTTCTCCACTTCTTTTTCCTGCTCTTAATGTAGTCAGGTCCAACAAGAAATTACTCCAGTCCGAAGTATCACAAACAGACCCACATTCCTAATCCCCCGCTACCACTGCTATATGCCCCTCTCCCTTGCCTTCTTGATATAATTGCAGCAGCTTGCATCTTTGTGTAGGGCTCTAACTAACTCAATTATATCTCCTGGAGAATCCCTACATAAACATCCCTCAATGGAAACGGTATGACTAACTGGGTCAAACATACAAAAGTGTTATCTTACCAAACAATCAAGACCCCAGCTGTAGCACTTATCTAAGAAACTCAACTGTACATAACTGAATCAGAGACATTGAAGAGGTACTGGGTGGGGATGGGGTTGAGTAGCAGTAGTCTACAATACCAGGCTGACAACATGTAGAACATATCACATACCCTGCCCTCAAAGGTATGCAGGGTTGCAATAATGATTCATAACACATACCTCATTTAGGGCCAGATGTTCTAACATTGGAAACACTGACTTCCTAATTGCGATTCTCTCTGAACTGCAATTAGGAAATCGTTATTTCTGAATATGAAGCTCCTTTGAGTTTCACTAACGATTCCTAGTGGTTTGCAAATAGACCTACCTCATGAATATTAATGAGGTAGGTCACAATTTGTGACCCTTTAGGAATCGCTGCCATCACAGGGATGTTGACCTGCTATGCTCATCAGGCCACCATGTCTGTGATTGCTTTTATAATAAAGCAATCTTTTTTTTCTAAATGCCGCCCATTTTCCTCAAAGAAAAATGGGACACATTTAAAGAAGGAAAATTACATGTTTTATTTTCATAATTTAAGAGAGGGCAGTAGTCCTTGGGAACACTGCCTGCTCTTAAAAAAGAGTTTCTATAAACATTCAGACAAGGGGAAGCGGGGTACGAATGGGTTACTGCATATTTGAATTAGGTGGTAAAATGAGAATGTTTTGCAAATACATTTTGGTCGCAAAACATTCTTACGTACCACTGTGATTTGGTATTTGGAAAGGACGCCCTAAACACGCCCCTCCCTAATTCCAAATCGGCATGTATTCGCAGTTCCAAACTGAAATTCGGTAATATCTTACTGAGTTGCAATTTGGGATTAACACGTACCAAAATGCATTTTTCCAGTCGCAAATGGTCTGATTGTGTGACCGGAAAAATGCTTGACACATTTGGCTCCAATGGCTACATGAACGACCATTTCATTTTGCGAGTCTCTAATTGCAGTTCATTGCAAATCGCAATTAGAGACTCGCAAAATGAAATGTACAAATGTGTCTCAGACACATTTTGCGATTCCCAATGAAGTCGCAATTGACCTACCTCATTAATATTCATGAGGTAGGTCGCAATTTGCGACCCCATTGGGAATGGCATCACTCACAGGAGGACAGCACACTGCCATGCATGTGATTGCTTTCTAAATAAAGTAGTTTTTAGGGTCGAGCATGCAACCATTCTGGCACCTCTTGTAATGTTTCTGTGGGCTTTTAATCATGCCCATCTACAGCCATCAGTTTCGTTGGTTTGTGGGCTTGCCTTTTAAAAGTCGCTTGATTTCATTTGTGAAAGGCATGCATACGTCATGTCGTTTCCAGTGTTTAGTCATCCTCAAGAGTGCCGGTAAACTACTAAAAACATATGAGGCTCCATGTTTTCCACATGGCTTCTGGACTACTTATTCTTTTTATTGCTTATGCAGACCGATCTTGCTGGGCAGAAGTCAAGCGTTTTGCATGACATCAACCCTGTTACATAGATAATTGCATAACAGCCGATACGTCCGACTGCGAACAAACTCCAGTTTCTTTTTGTGTGCTCCTTCACGCTCATGCTAATGGCATGGACTTTTAAATCGGCTTGCGTATGTAAAACTGTATTACTTTTCATTTCCAATATATGTGGCAAGAAAATGCAGTTAGGACTTTAAGACGCTAATACCTCTAAGTCGAACAAAGGCGAGACCCATTGCATTGCAAATGCCTGTTTTGTAATGCAGCCCATTTTCCTTAAAGGAAAACGAGATGCATTACAAACAAAAATTTGAAAAGTTTCTTTTTCATTTTTTCAGAGTAAGCAGTGGTCCCTCGGGGATCCCTTCCCATTTGCAAATCGGTTAGCACAAACTTGAAGGTGGTGGTAACTGCGATTATTTTGCAACCGCATTCACGGTCGCAAAACAATTATACATTCCACTGCGACTCGATATTTGGAAGGGCCACCCTCGGCACGCCCCTTCCAAATAGCAACTCTCAGACCTATTTTGCGATTCGGTAAATAGATTACCGAATCGCAAAATAGCATTGGTGCATACCAAAATGCTATTTTCTGGTCGCAATTCTGCAAAACGGTCCGATTGCAAGCAGAAAATAGGTACATACATTTGGCACTTAGTCCTAAAAATGTGGGTCAAGCTGGCAGTGCAGTTTATTTTTATTAGGAAAAACACCCTAAATTCCACACGTCACTGTGTAAGCCCACACCTCCAAGTACCTTTTCTTAGCTGCTTTATTAAGGATTGTTACAAACTTTCAACACACATGGGCAGTGACTGAAATATAGCTTTTGACCCAATTGCAGACAGGACAGGTCCTGTTGACAGAGATAACGCAATAAACAGGGCCATTCTTGGTGATGTCACCAATGACTAATGCCCAACAGACCCTAGGAAACAGACTTTTAGATTTATATTCAATGGCACTACTTTTTCACATCCATCTTAACCCTGCAAACATTGACTGGTCGGCCATAAAAGAAAGGGGCATTGTGGTTCATTCACCAGTCTAGATAGATTTGTTTCCAAAGCACATTTTTCCTGTAGCTAAAAAGAAGAGGATAAATGTCTCAAAATACAAATTCCCAGTGGAGGAAACTCTGCTGAATCACCTGCACTTGTACCTAGACCTGAACAAGGATTCAGCTTCCACCCCACATAATTTCTGGGCAGCAGACAGGGTAGCCCTAAGAAGTAAGATGATGAGAGGCATTGCTGTTAACAGGAGCACACTTTGGAGTGAGCAAGTTGCACTTGATCAATGAAATAGATCTTTGACTCTCACTTACAACATACGAACCTCCCTAGAACTGAGACATAACCTTGAGTGTAGGAAAATCTGACCTCAATCAATTACTTACAAGCAAGGCAAAATATGCCCTAATTTGTCTATGGTGGCACCATGAACGGGGTAAAATGGCACCTCTACACTTGATAGCTCAGCTCAACTAGAGTGAATCCCATACTGCTAATCCTTCAGCATATTATAGATTCCACGTTCTTGTCATGTACCCAAGGAAATAACATACGTTTCAGGGACTTCCTCAAAAGCCTTTGCAACTCTGATCACAGGGACAGTTGCCCAGCTAAAATGGACTTCTTGTCTGTAATATGTTTACCCATGCTGGCTTATTATAGCAGTACACTGCTGAACGACAAGATCACAATTGAAGAAATGTAGGAGGTGATCACAGACCGACCCTGTAGCAAACCATTGAGTGAAAATGGGCTGCCAGGGATCAATAAAGTGTTGGTTGCACTCCTTTTATATGATGTCTCCAAGGAGGCAGAATCAACAGGTCATTGCAGTATGGAATCATCTCCGTATGCGATTCAGTCAAGTCATCATAGTGCTACTACCTAACCTACACAGACACCTCCGGCAATATTTTCAGCTACAGGCGTAGCTTCCTCATTAATGGCAAAGTGTAAATTCTGGCAAAGGTGCCTACAAATTCCATTCCAAACCCAATATAAATAATATAAAAGATCCTTACAAATCCATTCCAGACCTAATATAAATAACATTCACAGGTAGGTTTTGTTCCAGGCACGGCATCTACTACCCACCTATGACTTTTGTCTAACATAGTTTGGTAGGTGCAGGAAGTCTATAAGAGCAATAGTTGGTGACCCTGGGTTTAAAACTGTTGACATCTAACTTTGGTATCTGGGTGTTGTGGTCAACAAAAGCCTATTGAACTTGGTCTCTGACAACCTAATATCTTTGATGATCAAGATGAACATCTGCCTTGCCCAATGGTCATCACTATACAGGTCCCTGTAAGGGGTAGTATATGTCTTCAAAATAGTGATTGCCCCACAATTCAATGACCTTCTAGGGATGTTTCGGCTTCGATCCTGACACAAGTGCTGAAAATGATCAGGACTTTGTATGAGCAGGTGAGAAGCCCAGACTAAAGCCCTCAAAATTAGATGCTGCTACAAAATCTAGACAACAAGTCTGGAGCCCACATCTTGTACTACAAAAGGTATGTACACAGTCTGACACCATCACCTCAGATCAGAGTGATGGGCCTTAGCACATAGAGTGGCACCAGTCTGACACACTGCAGCATCGATGGTAGGGAGACATGCATTGAAATGGAAAGTTTGAGCCTCTGGCATACACCACGAGGCGACCTGGTTTGTGATCAAAATTTGAAATGTTTCAATGACGTATGTCGCAAATACCACCTACATCTTTCCAGTACTGGCAATAACTTAAGACACTGGGCATACTTGGACAAAGCCCATTTGCACTCCCAGTCTGTATGCTACTCTCTTACACAAAGAAATGAGGTAAGTATTTGGTTTTAGGCTTATATGACTCCCTAAACTCATTGCTATAGTCCACTGTAGGCATCCATGAGACAAGAGACCCATGACAGACCTAATAGGTATATAATGCACAGAAGACAACTAAATGAACGTCCTTGCTTGACACCCATTACACAGAGATGAGTGAGGCATGCCTATAATACACAAACTAAAAACGCATCACAGATGATCTCTGGTGAAAATAGAAGACCTCTACAAGGGGCTTAATGCACATGCTATGGTGCTGTCTCTGATGACTGATTATAGGCAGGGTGGTTTGGCATGTATAGCCTGCCATGAGTGATTGTCCATTTCAGCCCTTGATCAAGCTAGAATTCATGCATGGTTCCCCTAAAATCCGAAACACCCACCCACACCAAATGGATGATGCTGCTTCCCTGATTTGCTGCACATAAACACATTATAAATAGATGACTGGATCAAACTGAAATGTTTGAGCTGATTTGGGGGCAATGCCTTCAATAATGTGAAATGTCCTCTTCTTGTTGACATATCTACATTGACCCACGTCACTTTCTGTTTTGCCACAACATGCTTCACATTACTGAACCTGAACCCTCCCTTTTTTCTAAACTACTGCACTGAGAATTAGAGCTAGCATTTCTCTCCATGGGACTCCAACTGGTGGCCAACCAAGCTCAGACCTACAGCCACATCTATCACCCACACCAGGAACCTAGGAATCAGCATTGACAGCAAACTGGGCATGACTGCTTAGGCCAGCACTGTCACTGCCTCCTGCTTTCATATCCTGAAGATAGTGAGGAAGAACTTCCAATGTATCCCAGGCAACACTAGGAAAACTGTCACTCATGCCCTAGTCACCAGCAAGGTGGACTACATGAACACCGTCTATGCCGGGATCACCAAGAAACTCACCAGAAGACTACAAACCATCCAGACTACATACTCATCCTCAACCTCCAGCACAGAACTCATATCACACCACACCTCAGGAAGCTCTCCTGGCAGCCGATACAGAAAATGCTTATTTAAAACTCCTCCCACATACACTTAAGGGACTACACAACTTAGGACCCACCTAAGTGAACAGATGCATCTCCTTCCACCAACCTCCCAGATACCTCCACTCCACAGAACCCCCCACTCACACACATCCCACACATACACCGAACCAGATGAGGAGGGCATCGCCCCTTAAGCATGGAATGACCTCCTACTCCACATCAGTGCCTCCTCCTCTCTTCTTGAATTCTGCAAGAAGCTGAAGACCTGGTTTTTCAATTAGCAGACATACCAGAGGCAGAGCTAGACACACACGCCTGCTCAGCACAGGATACCCTCACTGGTGATAGTGCACTTTACAAATACACTTAACATAACAACATAGCATAACATGCCTGTTGCAGACCAGGATTCCAGGGGAACACATACAGGTACACGACTTCTCCAGGTTCCTCTTGAGAAAAAAAAAACAATCCTTCAAAAGTGGTTGTCTCTTGGGAATTGTCTTGAATCTATTCATCCTAGTTTAACCTTTTGACTCAGAATCAAATTAGTCAATTAACCTTTCTGACCCCGTAGCATAGGGTGTATGAATGGCAAAGATAGACAGTGCTTCCATTGCTGTCTTCTTTATTTTAAACTGTTTTAACAATACGTCAGACTTCCTGTGTCTCCTTCTGGTTCCATAAGTTATGTGGTAGTGAAATATCAAAACAATAGTTCCCATGAGCACGTCAGGCACTAGAAAACTTAATTGAGCATTAGAATCATAGGTTTTTATGATCTGTTCATAATTGTATGTGCTGTTTTTCCAGATGGTGCTGCCAATGGGAGAAAGATCCTTTGAACACGAATAGTTTTTTATCATAGATAGTGTAATTCTGTCCATTAGTTGTTAATGTCAAGGGAAAAAAAACAACTGGATAAACAGCTGCAAGCATTGGAATCTTTCTGGAATAAATTGCATGTAAAGCAAATGAGAAGGACTCAGTCTCAAAGATGAAGGGCAGGTTGTGAGCAGCATGTTTGATAGGAGCAATTGTGTAAGACTCTTTTAAGAGAGCAACGTTTTTTTACTGTTCTGATTCCCAGTGGAAGGTACAGCAGTATAGAAAGCTTCAATAAAGTGCGTGTCAAAAAATTGGCAAAACCTTTGTACCTCTTTTACGGTATGAGAAACCAGACACTCAGCCATGGCTGAGACCTTTTGACGGTCCATGCTGAGGGTATGATTATACAAGATAAAACTTAGAAACATACTCATGTGGTCTCAAAAATACACAAATTCAGTTTAGCTTATAAAGAATGATCACACAGTCTGCACAAAACTTCTTTAACTTGCTGTTTATGTTCATCCAAGCTTTGTGAAAAAGTGAGAATATCATCCAAGTATATCATTGTGATGGCATCTAATACATGGCAGGAAAATGAGACAGGGCTAAAATCAAAGCTACAGATGCTGAATTGAATTGCCTTCATCACAGTTATGATGTTTGTTTGTTCCAGGGGAAATGGGAACTTGCTCAGGTCATGTTTGAAGGCTTCTTCTGTAACTCCATTCCCTTTACACCATCTGTGGCAGGAGCAAAGGGGTGACTATTAAGCTGGATAAAGCTCTTTTTGAATATTATGGTTCAACTCATAGACTCAGTGGGCTCAGCATTCCAAGCAGTGTAATTTGAAGGTTACCTAATCAATTTTCATAGCAACAATTTTACTAATTAGCCAAACCCCAACTTTACTCAGCTGTTTTGGCCGGCTATCTAGTTTGGTGGACACAATCAGCTCAGACCAGTATTTACCGTTAGTGATACTGAAGGAGGACTGCAATGCTAAGATCAGTACAATAATTTAACCCCTGGTCAAGTGGCTTGCAATAGCAAATTTAAGTTTAGTGATAACAGAGATTGACCTGGATGGGTATCTGAGTATGATGCCCCCTAGTAAAGCCTTCGCACAATCCACTAGAATCAACACAGGCTTAAGACTTTATTGGAGGCTTGATTACCCTAGCAGCCTTTGGGTACCTTACTTATCAACAAATTAGCATCCTTGCTGCAATACTAGGCACTCTAATCAAGCAAGCAAGCCCTCATGATGCATGTAAGGGAAGTCGCTGTACAACCTAAATGGTTTGAATCCAAATGCACCAGGGCAAATTGATGGCGAAAATCACTGTAATGGTAAGTGTCGGAGTTCCCACTGTGGTCGCATCTACTTGTAGGTTTTACAAGGAAACCCTGACGAAAAGGAAGCTGGAGGTCAACAAAGGTAACTGGGAGTACATGGTAGCCACAGCAAAACTGAAAAACTCAAGGTAATTTTGAGCTTTCGCTAAGGCTTGTGTTTCAGACCCCAACTAAGCCTCCCTAATAAGCCTTCATAATTAGTTGTCAAATCAATACCACTGCATGGTCAACCACTTCTGAGCTTGGTATAGAGACGAGAAGGTAGGCAGTGGCGGCTCCTTCGTTTTGGGCAGAGGAGCTTTGCCCCCCCACCACCAGCAGCTGCAAAACCTTTACTAGAAAATTATCATAAACTTTGTTTAGGATAGTTTTCTGGTAAAGGGGCGGGGCAACGGGGTGAAAAGAAGTGAGGGGGAGTGGTGAGCACTCCCCCTCACTGTGCATGTCTGTTTGGCTGGCCGTTTCGGGCCGGCCACACACACATGACTAGTAGGCTCTCTCAGGCCTGGCAAGAGAGCCTGCACAGGCTCCCAGCCTGCCTGGGAGCGTGCTAGCTGGGTGCTGCCAGATAATCCTGATGCTGCTCTGAGCAGCGTCAGGATTGGCCGCAGGACAGGCTGGGAACCTGTGCCTGCAGTAGCAAAGAAGAACAGAGAAGCGGTGAGGAAATAAATGTTTATGTTTATTCCCTCCCTCCCTCACCCTGCGTGCGCCGCCCTGACCCTTCAGCACCCCTCAAGCCGCTACTGGGAGTAGGTCCTTTGGCTTCAGCTCTGGAATCCGAAGAATCTTCAGTCTTCAGGGTGACCTTAACAGTTGACAAAGTCCGGGAGACATTTAATTTATGCACTGGGACGGGACAGAATGCTGAATGATTTAATCAAGTGCAACACGGAACGCTGGGAGCCCCTACTGACGAATCTATTTGATAATCCAGATGGTAGTATTTTCCCGAATTCCTGAACTTCCTCCACAATAAGACTCATCTTTAAAAGGGAACTCAAGGGGATCAAAGATGTTATTGTCCAGTATCACTCATCGATATATCAGTTAAAATAATCGGGAGAGTGATATATAACAGAATGTGTATTTGAGCCCATAGCAATAATATACTACACTCTACCCAATATAGCTTTACAGAATGACAGGATATGGATTCATTATACCATGCCATGGGGAAAGTGTTAGCCTAAACAAATCCTGCAACATACCAATACTATGTCCATCTAAGCTCTGGCATAGTGTGCCATAGTCTTTATTGTGTTGCCTAAGAGTGAAAAATTAACTGTACTTTTGGTTGATCTTGATTGTTGCATTAACCGGGTTGCCATCTTCTGAGGCATGAGCACAGATGTTTGTACATCATATTATTCATTTCCACAGAATTCCACACGCTTTGAGCGAGAGACTAGCGAGGCACTAGTCGGGGCTGCATGTTCTTGCCTGTTTTATTTGCTGTTCATAGTAATGCTGATGTTACACATGTAGTTAAGTGATTGGCATACACTGCATTATTATTATATAAATGAATACATCTTAGAAATTGTGTAATACTCACCTGGGGATATGGTTATCATAGGGACGTGCTTCAGGGACAAAGAGAGAAAACCAGGATGAGCAAGAAGGAATAGTCCACCTTTCCTTTCTGATGGAACAGTTGCATATTTAGAATCTTGAAAGTTGAGAGAGAATAAAATAGGTTGCAATTCAGGTGGAGGTGTATTCCTTATTTATGATACAATCAAGTTTAATGAACATACACAACAAACTGGGAGATTTGAATGTGGCTAAATGCGAGGGATTAGGTGCGTAGAGATTCAGAGACAGGGGTGGTTAAGTACCTAACGAGGATGTTAGCGTGCTAGTTAGGTACCAGGACTGTCAAAGTGTAGCCCAATCAAATCAATTCACATTGATTGAAAATATCTGAATGCTTTAGAACTTCTGATATCATGTAAAAAGACATGGAGAGACTATTTTAAAGATGCTCAAGGTATTTTTCAGGGGTGTGGCCTGGAAGCTAGGTAAGATGGATGCAGTTTGACATTTATCCTTCCATGATGGAGGAAACATCCTTTCTACGAGGTACCCTTATGTATGACGGCTATTTAAATAAAGAATTGTCCGGCAAAGCATTTCACTTGATCGGGCAAAAAATAAACCTGTTACTTGCTTGTCATCCATTATGTTCTCCATCTTTAAGGAGAACGTTTTGCTGGACAATTTTAGATTGTGCCTTGGGCTTCTAGAAGCTTACATTTATAATATGCATATTGTTAGAAAATGTCTCTTTTTACATTGTCGGCACCTGGCTGGAATTGCTGGCATTTGAACTGTGTACCAGCGCACTGCGATCCATGCTCCAATGCAGGTGCTCCAATTCCTAAAACATAATAAAACTGGTTAATCCCCAAGTGGCCCGTCTAACTTTCTTGTAAGACCCAATTATATGGTAAAGAAAATATGTCAAGGGCATGGACGTCAAATACCATCTGTGGACAGCAGTAGACTCTGTGCCCTCCACTAGGCTGGCAAGGAAAACATGGCTTCAGGCCTGCATGAGTAGCCTGACTGCTGCTGCAGACAGTCCTGTAAAAATAATTCCTTCTTGAAAAGCGGGTACTTACTTTTAAATATTAGGTAAGTCACTCCTCAGTAGGCCTTGCAGCCCACAAGGGAGGGTGTTTACGCTTTGAAAATGGGGCATGTAAAATGATATGGTTGGCAAGGTTGGCAGTAACTGGTCTTAAAAGCTTTTTTCACTGCATAGTTGCTGTGATTTCTCTGTACGACAAGATACAGTATAGTTTAAATCTTAATACTACAACGTTGGTGTAGAAAAAGCCACTAAGGGGGTCATTCTGACCCTGGCGGTCATGGACCGCCAGGGCCGGGGACGGAGGAAGCACCGCCAACAGGCTGGCGGTGCTTCAGGGGCAATTCTGACCGCGGCGGTAAAGCCGCGGTCAGAAAAGGGAAACCGGCGGTTTCCCGCCGGTTTTCCCCTGCCCCAGGGAATCCTCCACGGCGGCGCTTTCCGACCCCCTTCACGCCAGCCTGTTCCTGGCGGTTCACATCGCCAGGAAGAGGCTGGCGGTAACGCTGCAGGGGCCCCCTAACAGGGCCCCATTAAGATTTTCAGTGTCTGCAAAGCAGACACTGAAAATCGCGACGGGTGCCACTGCACCCGTCGCACACCAGCAACTCCGCCGGCTCCATTCGGAGCAGGCTTCATCGTTGCTGGGGCTTTCCCGCTGGCCGGGCGGTCTTTTGGCGGTCTCCGACCGGCGGGCGGTGCCCGCCGCCCGCCGGGGTCGGAATGACCCCCTAAGTCTATTCAACCACTTTTTAAAATATTTATTAAAAAAAACAAATCAAAGGTGAAATTGGAGTTTTGATAAATTTACAGAAAATGTGACTTTCAGAAAGCCATGCTGTTAATCTGGTTAACTAACATTAGCCAAACTACCGAAGGCATGTCAGTGCTGCATTTGATGAGGTGTGGAATACTGCTCTCAAAGCAGAAACAAGGGCCTGGCAGGATGGCTTGGGTAAGGTGTGTGACAAAGGTGAACCCAGAAATGGTGGATGAGGAGTGTTCAGGAACTTGACTAACTTCATAGAGAGCCGGTGGAGGCTTATAATATTATAATTTGGTGATAAGTGCAACCACATAGCATGCTGACAGTGCACATCGAAGATGCCACGTCACAGCAGCTGGGCTCCTGGTTATTTGGGCATAGTTTGTAGAATTCCTTCAATATGTGAGGCACACGAAGATTATAGGTTGTCTCCCATGATTGCACTTAGGGCCAAATGCCTTCCAGTCCACCAAAAGCTGCAACTGTCTCCCACTAAGTGGTGCATCCAAGACCTCATTTACCTAATACTCCCTTCAGCGTTAAACAGAATCAGATCCAGATTTGGAGCATGACACGTTTTTGCCGAATAGGGTTTCAACAAGGAGACATGAAACAGGAAGAATTTTCTTAGAGTGGGGCAACTTTAAACAGATAGGCACAGCATTCACTAAATGTCAGTGATAATGACCAACAAACTTAGGTTGCAACTTCGAAACTTTATGCCCCATTCATGAAGGCATTTTACACTTTTGAGTAATTTATACTTTTGAGTACGTTTCTTACTTTTTGCTCTTTTTCCTCTTATTCTGTAGCTTAGAGAAACTCTATCATCAGAGTGAAGAGCTCCACATTGTAAAGTAGACGGAAAACAAAAAAGTATATGTTAGAACAGCTCTTTCTGCAGGGCTATCCCAAAACCTTTTGCCTTCCTACTCCTATTTTGCTGACGTTCGTTTTGTTGGCTTTAGGACTTTGGGCACTTTACCACTGCTAATCAGTGACAAGATGCATGTGCTCTCTCCCCCAAAACATGGAATGTTTGGCTTACACCTGTTTGGAGAGTTAACATACCTGGAAGACACTCATAAAGTAGTACATCAGAAACCCAGGGCTTGTAAATTAAATGCTACTAGTAAACGTGCAGCACCACCCACAGAAGTAGCCTTGGAAACCTGTCTCAGGCCTGCCACTGCAGTGCCTGCATGTGCAGTTTACTGCCACCTTGTCTTCGCATTTCAAAGTACTTACTAAGGCCTAAACTCTTCTTTTACTACACCAAGTCACCACTAAGTTAAGCTCTAGGTATCCCTATGGGAAGGGTGCTGTGTTTGTATAAGGTAGGACATGTACCTTTAAATCTTAAATGTCTGTGTAGTGACAGTCTATTTCGTTTTTCACTATTGTAAGGGCTATTCGTCCCATAGGTTACCATTGGGAATTCCCTTACACACCTTTAAGTAGTAATTTCCAATCTAAAAAGAGTAGTGTTAGCATTTTTGGTATGTTTGGAATGGTAGTGAGAAATCCTGCTTACTGGTGTAGTTGGATTTTACATAACTATTTTAGAACTGCTACTTTTTTAAAGTGTTCATTTCTCTGTGCTTATAACTGTAGTGTTTTGCAGTCTGACCCCAATTCTTATCTAGGGCAGAGTGACAGTTACATTTTGTGCCTACTTTCAAGATAGCCACAACACAGGAAGGGCTGTGAGTGACAGGAGAGGCATTTGCATGCATATACATACTGATAGTCTTCCTGGCTAGGCGAGGGACAGGTTGTCCGCATCTCACATGTCAATATGTTGTGCCTTGACCTCACTCAAAGGACTTATTTACCCTCAACTGATGTCTAGAGCCCGTGCTGTGCTGAAAGGGGTCTGTGTTACACTTAAAAGGGTTCCTTTGAATTCACCCCTTACATCAAAGACAGTTTTCAGTTTAAGTACATGGGCTCTTACCCCATGATTTCAGAGCAGGTTTGGAACTGCGACTGAATCTCAGTCAGAAGAACTGCTGCAGTGCACAAAGGACTCATCTGGACTGCTCCTCTGCTGTTGCCCTGCTGTCTGCTACTTGCCAGGTGGCCTAAACGACTCACTAGATTGCTTATCTTTTTGTTGCTCTGCTGCCAACTGCTCACTGACCCTGTCCTACCAAGGCACAAGGGTACTGCCAGGAGGAACCACCCTTTTAATCACTAGCTTTGTTGTTTGCTGGCCTTCCCAGCTGCTGTAGAGACCACCAAATAGGAGTCTTGTGTGCGGGCCTACCTGTCTGCAACTCCCTACTGTGTGTGCAGTGTTCTCGAGGGGCTTGCTGGGTTGCCCCCTGCTCCTTAAGGAATCTCTGGGGCATTAAAGGGTTTCTGCTGAGCGAGCTACTCACCCCTAGTGCATGATCAGTTCTCCATGTTTTCACTTTCTACCTTTAATGACCTTCACCTGGTGAGTGAGTGTCTTCTGCCATTCCAGCGTGTAGTGAGCTCTGAAGTTCAGCTCTAAGTCAGACAGGCAGACTCTGTAGTGGGATTTGAGCTCCCACAGCTATCATATACTCTCTCAGCGTGTCCCCGGGTCAGAAGGGAAGCCAGTGTGCTGTTTCTGGGATGCACCGCAGTACCTTGAGCTCAGAGGAGTGATGCGACCGCCACCTTGCAAGAACCCCCTAGGACGAGCCCTTCTCGCCAGAGCAATGCCTGAAGACTACACTGTGAAGACCCTCCCTTAGCATGGCTCTACCCTTCAGGAAGACTTGGATATGACCAAAGCCCATGTCACCTCCAAGCGAGGCCTGGAAAAGAACTGGCCAGTCAAGTGCTGTTCCCGAGTGTTACGGGCCCCCTCGGGCCTCAAGAATGTGGTAACCCAAAGAAGGTACTATCGTGTGCTGCTGCACTGCATTGTAGCGAGGACGGGGCAGCAGCCCCACCCCCTTGGGGAGACTCCCAATGCGGGGGACCCAGTGTGGGACTCCCCACTATCCATTCGAGTGGGAATAGTAAATCAAAACCCTGCAAAGTCCAACACTTTTTGAGGTTTTGCTTACGTGGGAGTTAGAATAATAAATCTAACCCCTCAGATTTCTGCCACAACTGTGGCTTAGAGTGGAATAGGAATAGTAAATATTACCCATCCTCAGCCCAATACTTTCCCAGCTTCTGCATACATTGGAGTGGGAATAGTAATTCTAACCACTCCAAAGTCCAACCCCGATTTTGCTTACGTTGGATTGGTAATAGTAAATCTATCCCCTCCAACATCTCACACTTTGTTGCTTAGATTGGAGTGGGACTAGTAAATCTAACCACTCCAAAGTCCAACACTGTTCCTGATTTTAATAATTTTGGAGTGAAAATAGTACATTGTGGGGCAGATTTATCAATATTCACGCAATGCAGCAAGCCACTACCTTGCTGCCCTGTGTAAAATGGAAACGTGGCCTTTACTTGCGCTGGTGCACAATGTGCTGTCTAGCGCCAACACAGGCACCCTTGTGCCATGGTGCAAGGGCACCTGCATTGCAGGCAGGAATGTTTTGTGCAGGAAGGTACATCTTCCTGCAGAAAAATAATAGCCTGAGGCTTTTTATAGGGTACATATTGTGTTAAATCATGGGTTTTCTGCAGACTTTTCCTCTCCTGTAAATGGCAGAAGCACACACTGAATGATCCCCTTGCCTGTAAATCTTGTCCTCAACCCAGGTTCATTTAGTAAGGAAACAGTAGCCTTTATTAAGAGGCATCATATTTCTGGGTTCCTCACGTTGCTCCCAAGATCTGCAACATTCCTCGATCTGATTCTCGCAGGGTTGATCCAGGCCTAACGTAAACAAGTTTTTTACAGGTCTGCAAATTGGGAGAGTAACTTTCCTGATGTGTGATCCGGTTTTGTACATTCAGGCATTGCCCAGCTCTTCACCCCTTCCTTCATTTGAGCCTCCAGATCTCACAAAGTGCTATGCCACTTTGAGCAGTTATTGATACTTCTTTTGCTTTTCCTGACCATAGAGGTGGAGGTTTAGGTCTACTAGTGGCTAAGAGATGGTCTCAATTTCAAACTTACTTTTATGAAAGGATCTTCTTAGTTTATAATCATTTCTACTTCTCACCACATAATGAGTTAGGTTGGTCTAAATTTTGTGACTTTGCTTTTCTCTTTGTGCTTACAGAATGCATTTTAGTCACTGCATTGTCCTCATAATTGGTAGTTGGAAAGATGATCAACGTATCTCTTGTCTGCCTACATGATTGCAGCAGTGGTATATGGAGGCTATTTTCTGTGATGATGTGTGGAAGGATCTCTAATGGCCTTCGGTCTTCTTGGAGACAAGTCACAGGATGAATTGTGTACAGAAGTAAGCTTGGTACAACCCTTTATGAGACACGAATGACTGCCATTTGAATGTTTAATGAGGACAATGAGTAATCTTTGTTTCTTCTCAAAATGGTAATGAAGACGTTAATCCCTTCCCCATTTTCATGTGTTTCAGTATTTGTCCTTTCTTTATTTTACTTATGGGTCTATCTGAAAGTATAGCTAGGGCACCTTGCATTGTGTAGGTAAGATTTATTTCTGCATTGTCATTTCTGCATTCCCTGACCTCCCTGTAGAAGGAATACTATCATCCTTACAGATGTGGTTGTCTGCAGTATTTGGGTGAAGCAAGAAAAGGGTTCTCCTGTAATATTTATTCTCTAGGAAGAATATACATTGATGACAATAAGTTGCTTACTTGGTTTAAACCAGAGAAGATAACGCCTTTTTTTATTTCAGGGTTATCGAATGTGTTATGTCATGCCATTAGGTGGAATTGTTTTTAATATTGTATATTAAGTAGGGCTTATATTTCTCACCTGGTCCTTCTTCCTGGGGATTATTCTTCCAAGGCACATGTGTGAAGAGGACCGTAATCAGGGATGCATTAACCCCTCCGCTGCCTGGGGTGAGCTGGTCTCGTCCTCAGCCACGGTTGCTCTGTGCCGAGGACGAGGCCAGCTCGTTCTGCACCCGCCCCCCGTGGACCTCCCACCCACATCCCCCATCAGGGATGGAAGGGGAATTGCTTCCTCATCCACCCCCGCACCCCTACTGACATCTGATGATATCAGCACGCAATCCCATGCTGAGCTCATCAGAGGTCGAGTCCCATTGTGCTGGAAGCTCAGCTTCCAGCGCAATCGAAATGAAAATGGAAAGCATTTTTCTTCGGATCGGGAGGATGGGGGCAGACAGAGACATGAAAGGAAAGGAAAGGCCCCTCCTTTCATGTCTCTTTGAGCATTTCTGCAGCCTGATCGTGAAGTGATCGGGCTGCAGAAATGCCCACTACACACTAGGGATCTTTGTTTATGTTTGTATTGGGGTGAAATTGGCATGAGGGGAGCGACCCCTTGTGTAAGGGTTGCTCCCTATGGGGGGCAATTTTTTAAGGCCTTTTCTGCCCCCCTTGGGGGCAGAGCGGCCTATTGTAATTAGGCCAATCTGCCCCCAGGGTGGGCAGAAACCTCTAGAAGCCAGGGATTATTTACTTTTTTTTTTATTTTTTAACCCCTTAGGCAAGGGTCCCTTCCCTGGGGCAAATTATTTTTAACGCCATTTCTGCCCCCTTTGGGGTAGATCGGCTTATTTTTATTACAAAGGTTTCCTTGATCCCTATTTTTCTCTCTTTATATTTCACCAAATGGTTGCTGTATACCCGATATACAATGAAAACCCATTGCAAGGTGCAGCTCCTTTATTGGCTCTGGCAACCTAGGGTTCTTGATGAACCTACAAGCCCTATATATCCCCGCAACCAGAAGAGTACAGCAGGTGTAACGTTATATTGCTTTTGAAAATCTGACATCGCAGGAAAAAGTTACAGAGTAAAATGTGAAGAAAAATAGCTCTTTTTCACCTCAATTTCAATATTTTTTTATTTCAGCTGCTATTTTCTGTAGTAAAACCTTATAGAATCTACACAAATGACCCCTTGCTGAATTCAGAATCTGGTCTACTTTGTAGAAATGTTTAGCTGTCTGGGATCCAGTACTGGTTTCACACCCATTTCTGACACTAACTGGAAGGAGGCTCAAAGCCCCCAAAAATAGTAAAAATGGGGTATGTCCCAGTAAAATGCCAAAATTGTGTTGAAAAATGTGGTTTTCTGATTCAAGTCTGCCTGATCCTGAAAGCTGGGAAGATGGTGATTTTAGCACTACAAACTCTTTGTTGATGCTATTTTCAGGGGAAAAACACAAGCTTTATTCTGTAGCCCTTTTTTCCCATTTTATTTTTTAAAACAAACTTTTTGCTGTATTTTGGCTAATTTCTTGGTTTCCTCCAGGGGAACTCACCAACTCTGGGTACCTCTAGAATCCCTAGGATGTTAGAAAAAAGGATGCACATTTAGCCTGGGTAGCTTATGTGGACAAAAGGTTATGAGGGCCTAAGCGCAAACTGCCCCAAATAGGCCTGGCACCTGAGGGGGAAAAGGCCTGGCAGCGAAGGCGTTAATATGATCTGAATTTATTTTCATTTTACTTTTATTTTCATTTTTAATGATTTTCTATATGTATCCTAGATGAAAATCAGATACGCTATTGTGAAAGCTAGGTTTGTGGCTTATTTTGTAAACCTATTTCATATAGTGTTGTGGGTATATAATTGGACGATTACAATCTATCAAGCATCTGTCCAATTGTCTCAAACTGAGGATGACCTGTTAGTGTATACAGCAGGCCGGCCTCTTCACACGGATTCTTATTTGGTGTACAGCCATAGTAATACTCTGAAAAAGTTGCCATTATGAAAAGCATGAGTACCCTTTTCTGAAAGGTGTCGCTGCAGTAATTTCAGGTATTCTTTATCTTCTGCTAAGCTCCATATCTCTGCACTACAATGCAAAGTGCTATCTTCCTTTGCTTGCAAAATCTGTTCTGGGTACGTTGGGGCTGATTCCATAATTTAAGATTGTTTTAACTACTACTTCTGCTCTATTTGTTTTCCTTTAATTATAAAATAACCATTCTTGTTTCAGTTGAAATGTATCTAACACATGGGCTTTTCAAGTGTTTGATTGTTTGTATAAAAACTTGAAGTCTTGTTCTGCTAAGTTTGCGGTTCCAAAACTAGGATTACATTAATTTTAGAGAAGGCATCAGAGAATCTATTACACCTGCAGGTGATTTAGCAGAACCTAACCAGAGCACCAGAAATAGTACGCACACACATAAAGGTATTTAATTTATTTTATGCTATTTTTATATAATTCGTGTGAACAAGAATTTTCACCATAAGAAAAAAATCAGCAACCAAGAGTGAAATAAAGATGAAAGCTAGATTCATCTTAAATATTTTTCATAACAAATTCATAACCCAATAGAATAATTCCCTAACTATATTATACTAAGTTGTCTCAGAGTTTGATCAATTGGTTTATTATAAAACATGCAGCCCTGTAATGCCCTCACATGTCTATATGCCAGGGGGCCTAAAATCGGAGTACCAATTGTCAGTGTGTCTCCTGAGTTGTGGGTTAGTCACCTCCCACCTCCCCAATTACTATGGTCTTGTTAATGCTAAGTTTAATGAATGAATATTCATGTATTTTGAGCGTTAAATTTGCGTAGAAAATGTATTAACGTAGAGAAAAATAATGCACACATTTGAAGGTGTGCCCACCAGAGTGGCCGACAATGTTCACAAAGTGTACTTATTAATGGCTCATTCATATGAAATGTTGATCTTATGTTTGATTAACATAATAATATGTTATATTAAGGGTTAGGTATTGTGTATTGGCTTTATTAATTGTAGGCCTAAACTTAGCGAGGGCTTGGCCTAGTTGCACGGCTTCATGCAAAGCTGCATTTCTTAGGTGACTAATAAAATGGATGTTTAGAGAATTAAGTTCTGATTTTCCACTGTACTGACTATGGTGGTCATTATTGTATTGTATTGTAATAGTATTTATATAGCGCTTACTACCCATGACGAGGCGTCAAAGCGCTTTTCGGCGATTAGCACGCTACTCCGGAACCCAACAAGAATTAGCGATGGATTAGTATTGAGAAATATGAGTACAGTTTTAGTATTATTATTATTATGAGTTAATTTGAGCTGCGGATATGAGAGTTTGTTAGTTAGATTGACTGGAGAAATGGAGGGGTGGAGGAGGAAAGAATCCGGAAGTGTTAATTGGGAGTATATGGTAATAGGTTTTAGGCTTGGGATGAGTAAAGGGGGATGGAGGAGGGAAGAGTCTGTGGAAGAGGTTAGGGAGATCATAGTAGCAGGGTGAGATAAATGAGGGCGAATTTAGTAGGGTTTGTTTGGGAGGTCATGGTAGTAAAGTGAGGTTTGGTGAGTTAGATGTGGAAGCAGAGGGAAGAGCTTGGGCCAAGTTATTTAGGAGATGAAAGTAGTAGAATGGATTTGGGATGAGTCAGAGTGGGAATGGAGGATAGATTGATAGAGACATGACATATGATGATGGGTAGATAAGTGTGATATAAGATGAGAGCAGGGATTCATAAATATCTAGTATAACAACCCACCCAGGAGCCGTGCAATGACCCACAAACATGCCAAGCACAGAAAAACTTACACACATACATATATACAGATATATATATATATATATATATATATATGTATATATATATATATATATACATATATATATATATACACACACACACACACATACATACACACATGAACACACACACATATGCACACATATATGTACATACAATACATATTTAGAACCATCGGTAAATATACTTAGTTAAACAGGTTTCAAGAGTGTGTGTGTATTTTATTGTTATGAAATAGTAGCGATACATATTTTCTAAACAATTATACATAACTAGAAATAAACACATAATTAGAATTTTTTTTTTATCAACATGGGCATATGCAGTCCATAGTTGTTTCAATTTGGTGGTTATGAAGGAAAGAGCCAACTCTTGAGTAGTTTTCTGAAGATAAGAAAGTTATCCGTGGCTCTTATAGTTGGGGGTAATCAATTCCATAGTTTGGCTGCTTGAACGGAGAAGGATGTACCACCTATAGTCTTTTTCTTGTATGGTGGTGTTCTAAGGTGGGGTGCCAATCTTGAGCGGAGGTTTCTTTGTTGGATGTATTTGGTTAGTTTGTTTCTGATTAAAGCGGTCCTGTTCCATGTACAGCTTTGTGGGTGATACAAAGCAGCTTTAAAGTGCATCTTCTGGCAACGGGTAACCAATGTAGTACTCTCAAGGCATGGGAGATGTGGGCTTGTGGCTTTATATGTAATACTGGACTGGCTGTGGAGTTCTGAATACGTTGTAGCTTTTTCATAATAGATAGAGATGATCTATGGTAGAGGCCATTGGCAGAATCCAGTTTGGATAGTACAAGCAAGATAGTAGCTTGCACCTTGTGTGGAAATCCGAGGTGGGGGAAGATGCGTCGTAGAGTCTTCAAGGTGATGAAGCTTGTTCGTGCCAATTTGTCCACTTGGGCATTCATAGTTAACTTGGAGTCCATGGTGATTCCAAGGTTTTTAACTTCCTTTGATAATTGAGGAGGTGGTCCGAGATCATTAAGCCAGACGCACAGAGGGTCATAACTTTTCCAGTCACCACATATGAGTATTTCTGTTTTGGAGGTATTTAGTTTGAGATGGCTCCAGGTCATCCACTGATCAACGGCTCTGAGGCAACTGAAGATTTCTGAGTTTTCAATCTTTTTGGGGCATTCTAATTTAAGTAGTATTTGTGTGTCATCTGCATAGATGTAGCATGTGAGATGAAAATCATTGATCAGTTCAGGTAATGATATCATGTAGATGTTGAAAAGCAAAGGTGGGATGATTGATCCTTGGGGGACCCCTGCTTTTATGAGGTAGAGTTTGGACGAGAAGGGGGGTGAGTAGATGATATTAGATCTTTTTTGAAGATAGGAAGTAATCCAGTCGAGGGCAGTCCCTTGTATGCCGGCTTCGTGGAGTCTTTGAATTAGGGTGTCATGGTCAACCGTATCAAAGGTAGCCGAGAGGTCCAAGAGAAGTAGTGCAGCAACTCCATTGCGGTCAACTGTGTTTTTAAGATCATCCCAGATTGCTATGAGTGATGATTCAGTGCCTCTTCCTGGGCGGAATCCAGTTTGGAAGTCTGAAAGTATGGAATTGTCTTCAATGAATTGTGACATCTGGGCGAATGCTGCTCTTTCTATCCGTTTGCCCAGGAAAGGTCCATTTGTGATTGGTCTATAGTTGTTGGGGTCCTGCGGGTCTAGGTTTATTTTATTTAATAACGGTTGTATGTATGCCTTTTTCAGGTCTACAGGAAAAGTTCCTGCAGTTAAAGAGTTCTTGATGATTCTTCTTACAGGTGTGGCAGCAGAAATAGATAAAAGAATGTTTTTGAAGATTTGTGGTGGACAAGGGTCAGAAGGGCAACCGGAAGGCCTGCTTGCTTTGACCAAATCCATAAATTCACCTTGGGATATTTGTTGGAAGGACTGTAGAGGCTTGGTTGGTTTTTTCGTAGAGGGTATTTTAGGAAAGAGGTTGTTGCTGATGGTTTTCTTCTGTTTCAAATAAGAGTCCAATGTGTCTGCCTTGGTTGTGTAATGAGTTGCCAATTTGTTTGTGACATCTTGAGTAGTGGGATGACTTCCTTCCATGCATGTAGGGTTTCGAAATTCATTTTTTACATAAAATTCCTTGGTTGTAGAATTAGCATTTTGAATTCTGTCTGAGTAGTACATTTTTTAGCTTTTTTGATTGATGATTTGTATATTCTGGTAAGTTTGTGTAACTGCAGTTTGTCTTGACTGTTGTTTGTTTTGACCAGGTCCGCTGCAACTTTCTGATTTGTTGCTTTATCTTTTTAAGTTCTGTGTTTCTCGAAGGTGTTGGTTGTCTTTTGTCGTGTTTAGTTTTTCTTAGTGGTATTAGGATACCAAGAGCTTCCTGTAGCCACTTATAAAGTTTTGGAACAGAATTACTAGGTATCTAGATCTGTGTTGGCTGTTAGTTGTGTTTCTAAGTCATCAAAATTGAGTTTGCTCCATGGTCGATAGGTGTATGTATTTAAGTAGTTGTGGGGTGTGTTGATTTGTGGAGTTTTATGTCAGAAAGTTATCAAATGGTGGTCTGACCATGTGATTGGCATGATGCTATTAACGGTAACTAGTTCAGGCTTAGCAAAAATTACATCTAGGTTGTGTCCAGCGATGTATGTGGGATTGTGTACAATCTGATGTAGGTTCAATGCGACTAGGCCAGTGGTGATAGCTTTTGGATGGGGCATATTGGGTTTGTCAAACCAAATGTTTAGATCCCCAAGAATGCATAGGTTGGAGTATAGTGTAGTAAGGTTTGAGACTGTATCTAGAAAAGTATCTGGGAATGTGGAGTTGTTAGGTGGAGGTCTGTAAAGGAGGAGAAAGTTCCAGGAGGAAGTTGGAGTAGGGTGGCATCTGGTGAGGTGGGCTTCACAACCTTGTATGGAAATGTTGTCTGTTTTACTGAGGTTTATTTCCTGTTTGAATATAATAGCTAGTCCACATCCTCTCTTGCCTATATGGTTTTGTGTGATGGTTTGATAGCCCAGAGGAAGGGCTTCGTGCAACACTGGGGCTATGTCATCTCCCAATCAAGATTCTGTTATGAATAGTAAGTTAGGGTGTGTGTCTGTGAACAGGTCGTAGATGTGGTGCTTGTTTATTATGACAATGGCAGTGACTTTTAAAGTGGCGGTAATTACCACCAAAATATGACCATGGCTGTGATATCCCCCATAGACAGCCAATGTACCACAGAAACCGCCAGGGTGTAAACACCACTGACCATGGCGGTAGCCATCAACTGCCAGGCGTAAGACAAGGTACCGTCCACCATATTATGACATAGCAAACCACCACGATTTCCAGGCGATACCAATGCCATCAAAAGTCTGGCGGAAACATTTCACAGAAGACGAAAGACTCACCATCAGAGACACAGAGAAGATCAATGCCGCCAAGGAACCGGAACTTCAAGTCTTCTACGCCACGCTCCACCTGGAACGCCAATGCCGACGAAGACGATGACGGTGAGTACAGCCGTCTGGCACACATAGGAGGGACGGAGGAAAAGGAGAGTGACGCACATACGCACAACACACCATACACACACAGACCATACACACAACCAGCTGCAGCGGAAAACCTGTCAGACAGGACACACGTCATAATAATGCAAGGACAACATCTAGCCAGAACTGATAGTGTAATTTGATGCCAACAGCCACCATATTGTCCATGTGACAAGAGATATTTGAGTCACTGTTCAGAAAGGGCCAATATCCACTGCTGTTGGAGGGGAAACCTTGCCAGCCTCTGCTGGAGGTGAGGGCTCCTTTCCCACTGTTGTTGGAGGGGAAACCCTGCCAGTCTCTGCTGGACGTGAGGGCGCTTTGCCCACTGTGGTAGAGGGGGACTCTTGCATCTCTTAGTTGGTGGAGTGGGAACCTTCCCTTTCTTTCCTTTCTTGGGTGGTGGAGTGGGATTCTTCCCTCTCTTGGGTGGTGGAGTGGGATCCTTCTCTCTTTTGGGTGGTGGAGTGGGATCCTTCTGTTTCTTGCCTCCACGACTAGGAGGTTCCTCCAATGTCCCTGTGGACTGTTTGGCTGAGGTGCTGGCATGGATCGTTGTGACCTTGCTCATATGGGCAGGACGAGGGTGGGGGAGGAAAGAGGTCAAGTTGGAGAAGGAAAAGCTTCTTAGGAACGGTGGGGCGGGATGAGGGAGGAGGGATGGGAGTGGAGGTTGAGGGAGTGGTTGTTGGAGTTGTATGTCTGCTGGACATGGGTGCAGGTGCATAGGCAGTGCTGATGTGAGGTGGATGGCTGTTTGTTGTCTGAGTGTGTGCGTTTGTGTCTCTTAGGAGGGGGCAGACAGGGTGGGAGAGGATGGATGTTGTGGAGGTGTCTGCAAGTGAGGTGTGTGTGCTGCTTGGTGTGGTGATGGTGGTGGTGGCTGTTGATGCAGTGCATGCAGGTGAGAGTGCGGATGTGACAGTGAGGGAAGGGGAGGAGGAGGGGGAGACAGTGGAGGTAGTGGATGTTGTTGTGTGTGCAACTGTCTGTTGTTTGTGTGAGTGCTTGTGGCCTGAAGTGTGTTGCCTGTGTTTGTCTGTGCCACTCTTGTGTGATGTTTTGTGTGCATACTTGTCTGTATGTGTGCATGGGATGGGTTGGGGTTGAGGAGATTGGGACTGGAAAGTGGTAGTTGGAGAGGGGACGGTAGGAACAGGGACAATGGCTGCCAACAGAGAGGAGGCCAGAGCCTGGAACGATCTCTGTTGGGACGCCAATCCAGTGTGAATGCACTCCAGGAATGCATTGCATTGCTGCATCTGGGATGTCAGCCCCTGGATGGCATTCACAACGGTTGACTGCCCTACAGATATGTATCTCAGGCGGTCAATAGCCTACTCACTGAGGGCTGCATGGCTGACAGGGGCAGGGCCTGAGCTGCCTGGGGCAAAGGAGATGCCCACCCTTCTGGGTGAGCGGGCAAAGGCAACTCGTTAGGTGCTACTGTTAGGGTGGTGCTGGTACAGGGGTGGCAGCTGTACCTGTAGCTGGGGTGGTCCCAAAGGTGTCCGCCACCACCCGGGAGCTTCCATCGGAGGAGAAATCAGAGTCAGTGTTTTCCCCTCCTGTCTCTGCTGTGGTGCTCCCCTCGCCCACCAGTGCTCCTGCTCCTCCATCAGATCATTCTAATGCACACATAGAGGGAATAACAGAAGAAAATAGGGGAGAGAAAGAGAAAGGGAGCACTAGGTCAATCACAGCACCAACACCACAGATGGCATACACATTACCGTCACTCACAGGGATCAGGATTGAGCACCATGCATTGCACTGCATTACATAGGCTAGGTACCACAGCAAGATGTGAGCCAACCCCCGCCAACGACACCCCTCGTGGGAGTCACTAAGCCCTGTCTGATATGGAATGCAACCTAGCAAGTTTACCAGATTCTGCAATGCAACCATTACCCTTGAGCTGGATCACGCTGCAATGTTTGACCTGGCATTAAGAGGCAACCACTAAGTGACGCCCAACACCAGGATCCCATGCCACCTACCAATTATAGTTGTAACTCCCTCTGTAGTCACCCCATTGTGGCTGCTGTGATGCCCTCAAGCGCCCATCCAGCTCTGGGTGGGCCACTGCCAGTATGCGGGCCATCAGGGGGGTCAGGTTCTCCATCGTCTTCCGGGCCCAGCGTCTCAGGTCCTCACACTTTTTCCTACAGTGGGTGCTCCGCTTGCTGTAGACTCCCAGGGTCCGAAGTGCTTGGCGATGGCACACCACAATCTCTTCTTCGATGGGCACTGACCTGCAGAGAAAACACAGACAGGAAGACACCATTAGACATACAATCCAGCCTGTCATACATATGGCCCACAAATCCCATTTCCAACTCCATTGGCACACACATAACTCAGCACCCACCATTTACACTACCACCAGACATACCACCTCCCCAAATGACATGATGCTTGCACACACACCTCAATGCAACCTTGTCACATGCATCGTGCCCAAGGTGTACTCACCTGTTGGTCTGGAGGCCCATACAGCTGTCTATACTGGGATAGGACCCCATCCACCAACTGCTCCAACTCCTCCAAAGTGAAGGCAGGGGCCCTATCCCTAGTCACGGCAGGATCCAGGCACAGGTCACAGCAGCACAAGGTGTCTTGTAGAAAGTAAGGAATCAAATGAGGATTTCGATAGAAAATGGCAGTCATATCCGCGGCGGTGTACACAGTCACCACTGCTGCTGGTCCCCATTGGCCACTACACTCCATACAGCCTCATATTAGCCAATGAGAATTTGCACGGCAGTGCAAGACTGCCTTCTGCCATGATGCCCAAAGTCTACTGAGCTACCTCACTTCCACCTGTCCCTAGATACAGGACAGGTGGTCGCCATTTCATTGTGGTGGATTACATTCAGATAATCCATAACTGTGTCATTGCCACAATTTGCACATACATCCACATTCCCATTGTCCTATTATAGCAATGCTCAATGTGCACTGAAGAGGTGGTTCCATTGTTCAAATTGTGACACCCTACTCACTCTTGTGTCCCTTAGATACCTACCACTGCGGATGAATAGGAGGAGGAGGCAAGACCCTGTGTACAGACCCCTTGTAGACTTGCCTACACTGGAGGACAGGTTCGTAATACTCACCTATGGACTGGACAGGGCCACAATCACAGAGCTGTGTGCCCAATTGTAGACTGATCTGATATCAGATATCTGTCATCCCGCTGGGACTCCCCTTCTTGTGCAGGTTCTAGCAGTACTCCATTTCCAGGCAACTGGTTCTTTCCAAGTGACAGTGGGCTTGGCAGCAGGAATGTCACAGCCAATGTTCTCAATTGTGCTGGCAAGGGTTTTGTCTGCCTTGGTCAAACACATGTGCAGCTACATTGCTTTCCCCCAGGTGGAAGATTTGGCCACTGCGAAGGCAGGATTCTATGCAATGGGACATATACCCAATATTATTGGGGCGATTGACGGCACACATGTTGCGTTTGTTTCCCCCCCGGCAGGATGAACAGGTGTTCAGTAATCAGAAGAGTTTCCACTCACTCAATGTGCAAATGGTGTGCTTGGCTGACCAGTACATCTCCCACATCACTGCCAAGTATCCTGGGTCAGTGCATGATGCCTTCGTCCAGAGGAATAGCAGCATCCCAAAAGTGATGGCACAACTACAGAGGCACAGGGTGTGGCTAATTGGTGTGTCTGACTCCCCACCCTATGTATGTCAGTGTATGCCTTCTGGTGTCAACCCCATACCATTGTGTTGTCCCTCAATACTTGCAGGTGACTCTGGCTACCCAAACCTATTGTGGCTCCTGACCCTGTGAGGAATGCCAGGACAGGGGCTTAGAATTGTTATAATGATGCACATGGGCAAACCAGGAGAGTTATTGAAAGGATCTTCGGCCTACTGAAGGCCAGGTTCAGATGTCTCAATCTAATAGGTAGATCCCTGTGCCACTCACCCGAGAAGGTCTGTCAGATAGTAATGGCATGCTGCAGGTTGCACAACCTGGCCCTCAGACATGTGCCTTTTCTGACCATTCCTCTGATTATTGAAGTTTTCTGTGTAGCTGTAGCAAGATGGCATTCACTACCTTTACATCTCTACTTACTGTCACCTATGGCTTCTCATTTTGCTGATGTTGGTGATATAACAACTGTGTACTGGTGTGATGCCTTCATAGAGCTACAGGTCATTAATTGTATGCAATCACAGAGTTCAAATAATTTACAATAGATGTAACTGTTTCCATAATTGCACATTTTCAGCACATAAAACACTTTCACTCATGTTGTGTTCAAGGGTGTTTATTGTCGTCCAAATTATAGACGGAAAAGTGCAATGGGATGGGGTGATGATTGAGGAAAGTCCAGGGTATTGTTCCAGTCTGTTTGTAGCACAGGTCCAGTGTCCAAGGGGCCAAAGGAAGGGGAGCAAAAGCAGTTCAGAGTGGACAAGGTGAATCAGTGAGACTCAAGGGGGACCATCAGGAGAGTCTCATTTCCTGGTGGTGGTCTTGGTCTTGGCAAGTGTCTCAGGCTTCTGTCTGGGTCGCAGGAAACATTTGCGGGGTTGTTCCCCTTCTGCAGGGGGTGGGGTGCTGGTGGCCTGTGTGTCCTGTGGCAGGGCATCCTGTCCATTAGCTGCAGTGGAAGTGGTGGGCTGGTCAGTAGGCTGGCTAGTGGTAGGGACCCGCTGGTGTGCTGTCCATTCCCTCATGATGTTGGCCATATCAGCCAGCACCCCTGCTATGGAGACCGTGGTGGTGTTGAGGGCCTGCAAATCCTCCCTGATCTCCTGATGGTGTCCCTCTCACAGATGCTTGTTCTCCTGCATGTTGGTAAGGATCTGTCCCACCTTGTCCTGGGATTGTTGGTAAGCACCCAGGACTTTCGTGAGTGCCTCATGGAGAGTCGGTTCCCTGGGCTTGTCCTCCCCCTGGTTCACAGTGGTCCTTCAAGTGTCCCTGTTCCACTGTGCCTCTGTCTCATGAACGGTGTGCCCACTGCAGCTGACCCCAGGTCCCTGATTGTCTAGAGGGTTAGGTGTTCCCCAGACCTGTCCTCCCCTGCCGCACAGCGGTCCTCCCAGTGTCCCTGTTCCCCTGTGCCTCTGTCCCCTGAACAGTGTACCCCTGGCACTGACCCATGTCCCTGATTGTCTTGGGTGTGAGGTGTGGACTGGGGTCCCTGTACAGGTAGGCACACTGCTGATTGACGCGTCCTGAGGACAGAGATGTGGGGACGTTGGGTGGGTGCTGTGATGTTGGATACTGATGGGGGAGGCTCTGTGGATGACTGTTAGTGGGCTGGGGTGGCCGCCTGACCATGGTCCCTGATGAGCCAGGTAGTTCATCCAGATCCTGCAGTCCAGAGTTACTGTCATTACTGGGGCATCTTCTGTTGGGGGGACTGGATAGTCGTGGCACCTCCTCACCACTGACATTGGCTGGAGCAGCTGTGGGGATGTAAGTGATGTATTATGCTTCATGTCAGTGACATATTGTACATCCTTAGATTCCCCTCTATTGTTGCTGCTGCCCTGCCACCTTTGTTTGTGTATGGTGATGTATTGTGGGATTGCTAGTTCTCCATGCTGTGCATGCTTTGATGCTGGGTGTACATGCAGGGCTGTGAGAGCTGTCCATGCATTGGTATAGCATGCAGGGCTTGGCATTGGGGTTAGTCACATGTGTAGGTGCACTGTGTGGGATGGAGTGGAGTGATGTGAGTGAGGGTGAGGGGGTGTGATGGCATGCAGGTATGGGGGTGATGAGTAGTAAATATTGACTCACCAGTGTCCAGTCCTCCAGCAACTCCAGTGAGACCCTCAGGATGCACGATTGCCAAGACTTGCTCTTCCCATGCTGTGAGCTGGGAGGAGATGTGAATCCACCGCCAGTCCTCTGGATGGCGAGCTGGTGCCTTTCTGCCACGGAACGTACCATCCCCCATAGATCGTTCCACCTTTTCCTCATGTTGTCCCTTGTTCTTGGATGCTGTGCCATGGCATTCACCCTGTCCACGATTCTCCGCCATAGCTCCATCTTCCGGGCAATGGATATCTGCTGTACCTGTGCTCCAAACAGATGTGGCTCTACCCTGACTATTTCCTCGACCATGACCCGCAATTCCTCATAAGTGAAACGGAGGTGCCTTAGTGGGGACATGGGTGTTGTGTAGTGTGTTAAATGATGTGCTAGGGTGTGGGATGTGGGGTGTGTGACAGATGGATGGGTGTTTATGGTGTATGTGTGTAGTTATCTCAGTGGTCTTCATGTTAGTCTTGCAGTGATTATTGGTATTCGTAAAGGGTTGTGTGTAATGTGGGTGGGTGTTTTATAGTGCTATGGGTGGGTGTGGTGTGTGTATCAGTGTCAGGTGTATGATTTTCGTTTAGGCCAATGTTATGTTGTTTTGTATTGGGGTGGGCATTCTGAGTGCGCCGGTGTGTACCACCAATGGTTTACCGCCATTGGATGCACGCCATGGTGATTCCTGGGTCATAATGTGGTGGGCATTGTTTCGTTGGCATAACCGTATGGGTGTTCATACTGACACTTTACCACTGACCTTTGGGCTGGTGGATTTGTGTATGTGGCAGTATTCTGTTGTTTATTTGTGTGTGTGTCATAATATGGTTAACGGATATTCACCTCTGCGGCAGTATTTTGGTGGCCATCACTGCGGTGGTAAGCGGCATTTACCGCCAATGTCATAATGAGGGCCTATGTGCTCATAGCTGAAGATAGTTCTCATGAGAAACTGCTTGCTAGAAGATGCTGTATTTGCTAGTGAAACAATGTTTAATGTAGTATGTGTAAGACTGACCTTCCCAGGAGAAGACAATGGATGCAGTGACTGGAGTATAAGCTGCAACAATATTGATACCTGACAAGCCGAATGATGAGAGCGGGAGAAGAGGAGCCAATCATCGACATGTGAACGTGTAGTAGTAAAATTGTAGATTTGAGGATTTAGTTTCATTGGACCAAATGTAAACATGCGATCCACTGACCAATTAGGATGTGGGAAGTTGTTTTAGGAAATCTAACTTAGCCAGACTGCACCGAGAGGAGATATGCCATTCTCCCTTTTCTTCTTGAGAGTTTAGCTCTAATAATTTCTGAACTGCATGAAGAGACTTTGCTTTTCTGAACTTTGATGCTGAATCCTGATGTCTTGCTGAACGAACTGATGTCCTATTGACGAACATTGTCACAGCTTGCTGAACCATATTGAGGACAGGTATGCAATGACTTTACTGACAGCTATGTCTTTTTGCTTTTGTTTCTAGGTACCAACCACTATTTTAACAGAGCCATAGTTAGATGTTTTTCCAAATTTGTGTTGACTAAATTGTTTTGCATGAAGCCCAAACATGCAATGCTAATCTGATGTTAGTTAGGGTTCTCACAGATGAAGGTCGCTACATGTAAATACAGCTTATGCCTTTTCTTTGCTGATCCTAAATGTAGGTTATATTGTTTGCGCAGTTATTCTTGCTATTAATTTGTACTGTAACTTAGAATGTGTAGTAGCTCAAGCTTTGATTAGATTGCGATTCTTTCGCCACTTTGGACAGCCAGTATTTGTTTTTGTATGGTTATCAATTGATTTTGATATTAAGTTATGTGACATTAGCATTGTTAATATAGGGAACTAAACATTCTAACTTTTACCTAAAGGTGTGGTTATTCATGGCCAAGAGGTCATGGTGTGTGGAAATTATTGACGCTTATTAATTATTGATGTCCTTGATTGTTATTTGTTATTGATTGGTATTGGTACGGGATATATGGTGGGAAAAACTCAAAGCGAGTCAAAAGGTCCATCTGCCTATTCGTGTCTTCCTTGTAAGTTTACTCAACAAGGTCTGACGCGCTAACAGGTTTAATACTTTTTCATGCATTCATGCAAACGGAGCAAGGGGTGGCTCCTCGCGCTCAGATGCTGCATGTGTTACACATGATAGAAAACCTTTTTTAGTTGTTAGGAGGCACGTGGTAGTTTACATTTTATTTCCTCCGACGTGTAACTTGTGCAAAGTCAATCTGCAAGCATATCTTTGTCTCCGTGCAGCAGAAATTGAAAAACCCTTCTCTGTTTTTCATAAAGGGAGCAGGAGAAAATATGTAGAAATAATGATGCATGATAATTTAGAAGTTAGGAAGTTCCAATTAGTAGAGATGCGCATTAGGACTAACTAGAACCCACTAACAAATAATTTCAATGTTCAAACAAGGTTGTGTTATTATGCGCCAAGGCAAATGACACAGGTAACAATAATAAACAAATAGGAAAATCGTGCACCAAGTGACAGATTAGTACAAAATGCAAAGAGCAACTGAGTCAGGGGCCAAATATGCAGACAATCCCCCATTCACATGCACCCTGGTGGCAGGGTATTTATAGAGAAGCTGCACCCTATTTTCCATGAAAAGGTCTAACGTTAACAGGAAGTTCTATTCAACTGAATCGAATGCTTTCGCGTCTTCAAGGGATAGCATGTCACGTGTTTCCCCAACACTGGTAAAGGAAAAACAGTGATTAATGCCTAATATTCGCACATCCGTACAAGGAATAATGACTGATTAGTAAGTCCAAAAAGTCCTAAAATTCTCGTTGGTGCTGAACCTGGTAAAGATACCCAACCACTGAGGGTATTAAGTGCCCTAGATAAAAAAAACGGGTGGATTTTTTTGAACTGTGCTATTAAGTAATTTTTAGAAAAAGGTACAAGGGCACTCCCGAAAGCAGTCCAAGTAGTCTGTTCACAAATGTTTAGGCTTTAATTCCTTGTGTTAACAAGACATTCCAACAATAGTCCGGAATGTGAATAATCCAGAATACAGCCAACACATGTTTCGTCCAAGGGACTTTTTCAAGACGAAAATGTGCAAGTACGGAATTCACATGTAAAGTTTACGAAAACAGGTGATCCAAGGGTATCTTTTAGTAGTCCTAAATTAGGTGTTCAAAATAGTTGTACTGCAGAGACCGTAGGAAAGGTCGTCTCTGAAGTCATATGTTCTGATAGAAATGTGAGGAGAAGGGCCATGATAAGCCCATCAAACCATAATGAAGGTGTTGGAGACAGCGTGCTACGGCTTCGGCGTATCGGCAATGTGTAATTCCCCAACACTACCCACCCATTCAAAATAAAAAAAAGCTTACAAACATGTCATCTTGTTGAATGATATTTCAGGAACCCAGACTGATCCAGAGGTAAAAGACTGATGACAACTCGAAAAAGCCTGTTGTCCACCACATTTGCCAGAATTTTACACCTAACATTTTAGAGAGCTAGAGAGAAACTGCAAGAGAGAGGTAGGTATGATGAGCATTCAGTAACTGGCTTTTCCTCTTTGTGTCTGAAGGCAAACGTTTTAATTAAAAGATTCACCAAGAGCACTCTATGCTCATTGTCTCATTATACATCATTAGCAATTCCTTGCCTAACTGGCCCTCTAGACTTTTAGCCCAGCTGGGATGTTTAAACATCCAGCATTTTGGTACTCTGCTTTTTGTTCCCTCCATCACTAATCTCCTCCAGCATTCACTACCCAATCTAGCTGCCCCCTCATCAGTCAATTGTGGTATCCACAGGTTATTTGATGAGTCTTTTATTATATGATCATCTCTCTTGGAGCTGAAACAATAGTGCTTCCCGTAATAGTCAACAAATGCTCATGATCTACCTCTGTCCTCAGGAACTGTTGACCTTGCGTGCTCTATGATACTTTCCATCAAACAGGGTCCCTCACCTCTTCTGCTCAAACAGCCCTCAATCGTCCAGCCCTATTTCCCACATCATAAAGCTTCTCTTACCTCCTAGGATACTTCACCTTCCCCCATCTCTGGCACCACAGTATCCCCCAAGTCCACTTACCCTCACCATTGCCCTTTATTTTATTGCTAAAGTTATTCAAAAACTGTGAACAATTTTATCTAAGCATTTTAATTCCGATCAGTGAGCATTGTTATTTGTGATTTTTCAAGATAACCAAAAACAAACATGTTCTAAATAACATACATTACAGATGCCATGCATAAAGTAACATGTATCTGGGTTATATGGTATATTATTGCCACTGACGGGTTCATTATAAACCAGGGCTCGTCCTTGGCGATATATGACAGCTTAGGGAGATCTTCCCCCAACTGTTTGCCTGCCTCCATCTATTTTTCTGATCTTGGTTTTGCTGGTTTTAGGACTCTGCGCACTATACCACAGCTGGCCTTTGCTACAATACTTGTGCTCTCTCCCCTAAATATGATAACATTGACTCCTACTCAACTGGCATATTTAATTTACCAATAAAGCCCTAGGAAAGTGCACTATCTGTGTCCAGGGTCTGTCAATCAAATGCTACAAGTGGGCCTGCAGTACAGATTGTGCCACCCATATACGCAGCCCCAAACCATGTGTCAGGCCTGCTATTGCAAAGCCTTTGTGTGCAGTGTCACTGCCACTTTGACTTGCCATTTAAAACTGCTTGCCAAGCCTTAAACTCCCCTTTTATTACATACAAGCACCCCTTCTAAGTTAGGCCTTAGGTAGGTCATAGGGCAGGGTGTTATGCAAGTGAAAGGCAGTACAAGTACTTGTCTTGTAGGTTTTACATGGCTTGTTAGTGAAAAATGCCAAAAGTCTTTTATCACTATTGTGAGGCCTGCTCATCATAGGCCAGCATTGGAAATCCCCTTATATACTTTTAAGTGATAATTTCCGATCTGAAAAGAGTGGCATTGTCATGTTTGGTATGGTTGGAATGGTTGTGAGAAATCCTGCTTACAGGATTTGGCATTACTATTTTAACACAGGACACACAGCTGCATCTGCATTTATCTGCATACTGATGGGTTGTCCTGGGCAGGAAGGGTGGAGGGGCCCACAGGGTCCACATTTACACTTCAAATGGTAATGGCTTGACCCCACACAAAGAAGTGATAACCCCTCACAGATCTCCTGGCAGACAGAGCTGCCCAAAGGACCTAATCGGCTGCTTTTCTGGAAGGACTGCTCTTCTGCTTGTTGCCCTGTTGCCTGCTGCTTCCTGACTCTGCTGGAAAGACTTTGCCTTCCCACAACAAGTGCTCTCCAAGGGCTTTTCAGCTTGTCTCCTGTTAAGAAGTCTCCAGGCCATCAAAGACTTCACCTAAAGAAGAATATCCACGCATCAACATGCAGTGATGGAAAAATCAACACAATGCCTGTCTTGCAGCTGAAAAATCAATACGACACCTACAGGATGGACACAGCATCTGTGTTGCAGCTGAAAAATTGATGCAGCACCTGCAGAATCAATGCAGTGTCTGTTTGACTGCCATTCCAACATCACAACGTGTCTTGAGTTTCCACGCACCGTCCCTGGTTGTCAATTTGTCATCAACCCCACACTGCAGTAAGGAACTGAGGCTGTGTGACCGGAAATCGATGCATCGCCTTTCCTGCGAGGGTTAGAATTGACACATCACCTCACCTGCCAGTAAGGAAGCAACACATCACCTCCCCTGCGAGGAAAGAATCAACACATCTACTCTCCTGCGCAGTAAGAAACTGATGCATCATTTTGCTTTTGACACATCCTAAGTACTTTGTGCTAAAGGAGTACATCCATTGATTCCTACGGATCAAGAGCTAATTAAACCTCTAAAGAGTGATATCTTGAACTGTGTATAGTGTAGTGGATCTTTGTTGTTAACTATGAAATGGATGTGATTAATTGTTATGATAATTATTTTGTTGTTTTTACATTAATTGCAATTTGTGGGCCAGTGTATTTAATAATAAACCTTTGAAAGGAAACGTTTATTTATTTAAAATAATTTTGGTTTGTTCTGCATTTTCCATTATTTTTGTTTCTTTTTCTATTAAATGCAATTTATTGATATATAAGGCATACATCTTTAATTAAAATAAGTTTAAATATTTTATTTTGTTCTGTATTTTGTGTAATAGTATCTGTCTAATCACTCTAAAGTACAACACTTTATGTATTGTTGATTAGGTTGGAGTGGGAATAGCAAATCTAACCCCGCCAATGTCCAACACTTTCCCCACTGTTGCTTACAGTGGAGAAGGAGTAGTAAATATCACCCCTCCGGAGTCCAAACATTTCCCATCTTCTGCTTACATTGGAGTAGGAAAAGTCACTCCAACCCCTCCAAAGTTCAACCCTTTCCCTGCTTTTGCTTATGTCAGAGCTGTAATGGTGAACGTATCCTCTTTGTTGCTTAGATTGGAGTGGGACTAGTAAATGCATATACTCCAAAGCCCAATAATTTCCCTGATTTTGCTTATGTTAGAGTGAGAATAGTACATTGTGGGAAATATTTATTAATGCAGGACAGCAAGCCACCTTGCTGTCCTCCATGAAATGGGAAGGGCAGGAATGCGCTGTATTTAACATTGCATGGAACAGTGCTGTCCTTTCCTTGCACTGGCACAAAATGTGCTGCCTTGCACCAATGTAGGCACCCTCATGCCATGGTACAAGTGTGAGAATTTGTTTTGTGCAGGCAGGGGTAGCTTCCTGCAAAAAAAACTATCCTCTGAGGTATTTTCTCTTTATATGTGCAGCACACATAGAAAGAACTAAAAAAGGGAGAAATAAAGATATTTTACCTTATTATGCCTCACCTGGGGAGGCATAGCATTTGATGCATCCTCAGGTCTACCATTCATAGTAAATCTGGGAATACACCAAGGGCCGTATTTATACTTTTTTTAGCGCCGCATTTGCGCCGCTTTTTGATGCAAAACGGCACAAACCTACAAAATACAATGGCATTTTGCAAGTTTGCGCCGTTTTTGCGTCAAAAAACGACGCAAATGCGGCGCAAAAAAAGTATAAATACGGGCCCAAATATCTATGGGTCGATGTGTGGGAACACCCATGCTCCACCCACAGAAATGCCTCCCTGGGGCAGAGTAACGCAACACAGCATTTTGTGCTGCATTGCGTTACTCCAGATTTATCAAGCCACTCAGAGCCTGGTAAGGTGGCCTTGTGAGGTTTGATAAATCCTATTTCAATGTTGCATCACCCTTGCAACCCCATTCCATGGTGCAAGGGAGATGCAAAACATTGATAAATATGCCACCTAACGAGAAAAATGTCCAGCACTGGCAAAAGCACATCTAAACCCCCCCGAAGTCCAATACTTCCCCTGATTTTGCTTAGGTTGGAGTGGGAACAGGAAAGCTAACCTCTTCAAAGGCAAACACTTTTCCTCTGTTTCTTAGATTTGAATGGGATTAATATATCTAAACCCTCCAAAATCCAGCACTTTCTTAGTTTTGTTTATGTTGAAGTGGAGATATTAAATTTCATCCCTCCAAATTACAACAGTTTTGCTAGTGTTGTTTATTTAAGATTTTTGTTCTTATTTTATTATTTTTGAATGCTTCAATTTATTATTATATATCTATATATATATTAATAGTTAAAAACTATTTTATAGCCATTTTTGTTTTTTACTTAACATTGATACACTTTAATATATGTGTTTGTCAATTGTAATTTTTAGATTATTGTTATTGTGTTTAATGCAATTGTTTTGACTGTTTAAATAGTGTTCTATATTTGTTAAAGTATAGATATTTTATATATTCAATTTTCATTGATGATATTCAGAATTACTTGCAATTATTTGTTACTCTAATAGTTGAAATAAATTATTTGTAATGATAACACAATAATTTAGCAGTTTACATAAAAAGGGAGTCATTACGAGTTTGGCAGTCGAACGAGCAGACCGCCAAACTTGCAGGGATGGGGCATCCATCAACCCAGCTTCCTCACCCCGTCGTATTATGATGTACCCACTGGGCTTACTGGCTGTGAGCATTCTGAGGGTGTTGGGCAGGGATCCCCCCAGCACTGTGTTTCCGCCAGCCTTTCTATGGCAGGGTACCTGTCATGGAAAGGTTGGCAGAAACAGGATTCGTGATCAGCACAGCGCCGCCGTGGCTGACCACGAGTCAGACCGCCATCAGCCCATCGGGAACCTTGTACCCTGTGGTGAAGATGGTCCCCTGTTGGTCTGACCACCAGGGTCGCAGTGCGGCAGTCAGACCACCAGGAATGTGGCAGTCTGACCGCCACCGTGAATCTGGAGGTCCTTGGACCACCAGACTTGCAATAAGGCCCAAAGTATGTAAACTCAATATTGTTGTTGCTGATATTTTTAGCACAATATTTTCATAAACCATCACATTTATATAACCCAATTATGAGACCAGTTTTGTTGAATGTGGCCTGCAGCTCCAAAACACTGAAGGTATTTTGCATGACTGAAACACTCAGGGGGTCATTCTGACCCTGGCAGTCCAAGACCGCCAGGCCACGAATGACGGAAGCACCGCCAACAGTCTGGCGGTGCTTCCTAGCCCATTCTGACCGCGGCGGTAAAGCCGCGGTCAGAAAACCGGGGCCTGCGGTTTCCCGCTGTTTTTGCCCCGGCTGGGCGAATCCGCCATGGCAGCGCTGCAAGCAGCGCTGCGATGGGGATTCTGACCCCCTTCCCGCCAGCCTGTTTCTGGCGGTTGTCACCTCCAGGAAGAGGCTGGCGGAAACGGGTGTCTCCAGGGGCACCCCAAACCATCAAGTTGAGCCCCATTAAGGCCAATGAATATCTTTGAGATATGGGAGACTCGGAAGCCTCTCCTCACACTCTGCAGGGGAGCCCATGATTTTGCACTAAACCACTGCACTGGTGTGATACATTTTCCAAAAGGAGTTGATAGGGAAGGCGCTGATCACCTATAAGATAATAAATGTGTGGTCATTAATTAATATTCCCAATGGTTTAGACAATGGGTAGTCTTACAATTACTGCTTGATTTGGAGTTTTGTTTTGAAATTCCACTAATTCCCATGCTGGATTGTGGAATTTCCATCTCCAAAGTCGGCCCAAGAAAGGTACCTCCACAATAGGGATGTGATGTAATAGTGTACATATTCCGACTCCCTAAAATGCTGAGGTATACAGGACAAAACATTTACCTTTTCTTGGAAGACCACCGCACTTTCTAGAGCAATATTACATGGAGCTAGTTCTACCAAATGTGACAGTATACCTTATTCTGTAGATGTGGGGAAATATTCATCAAAGTATTGCGTCTCTCTTGTACCACACAACATGGTGCAAGAGGGACACAACTCTTTAGGTAGATTTATCAAGCCAGGCAAGGTAACCATGTGTGGCCTTGCCTGGCTTGATAAATCTAGAGTAACACAACACAGCTCAAATAGCTGCATTGTGTTACTCTGCCTTGAAAGGTGTTCCATTAGTGGGCACGTAGTGTTCCCTAGATTCCGCCCATGGATTTTGACACATTCCCAGACTCACCATCACTAGTAGACCTGGGAATGGGTCAAAACCCTAAGCCTCTCCTCATTACTTTCTCTTTTTATGTGTTCTGCATTCTGCCCCACACATAGAAAGAAGACTATGCCTCAGGTGATTATTTTTGAGCTGGAAGTTGTTCCTTCCTGCACACAATCATGCTCACAATGCAGGCACATTTGCACTATGGTGCAAGTGTGAGTGCGCCTGCGTTGGTACTAGGCATCACATTGTGTGCCAGCACTGGGAAAAGCCAGGAATGCACCGTACAGTGTTAAGAATGGTGCATTCCTGCCCTTTCCCTATCACACACGGCAGCAGAGCAAGTTGACTTGCTGTGCTGCTTGATATGATGATAAATATGCCCTGTGTTGTCTACGTCACTGTCCTGTTAGCAGGAGTAAGTCCTGCTCCATGGTTGTCTCAATGCCGCTGAGACCCTCTGGAATGGGACAATTCCAAAACAGCAGTTCTATCATTGGTGGCATTGACGGAGCTTGCAAGAGCTTCCTTTACTTTCCTCCTTTAAATTATCTCAGTGCAAAAAAAGCTTTGTGCAATTTGTGCATGAAAACACGCCAATAACCCAATATTTCAAAATGGTGACGAGGAAAGGATTCTAGAGCACATGGGCAAATATATGCAGTGTACATAAAAAGAGAAAAAATGTCACCTGTGCTGACACTCATGTCCCCTATAAATAAGCATGCACTTTGCTTCAGCTGCAGACAATTCTCAGAAATATATCAGTGAGAGGAAAACATATGAAAATCTCCAATGTGGGTTTCATTCACAAAGCTTTTCCTGTAAGTAGTTGTGTCTTACTCCAGGCAGAGGTGTGCCTTTATTTTATATTTCCCAGAAGAAAGATATATGTATTCATGGACAAAGTTGTGCATCACAAAATATTTTTGTGAGTTAAGTCTTACTCTAGGACATTTATAAGTTATCACACCTAAACGTGTTCTAAGACACATATAGGGGGTCATTACAACCCTGGCGGATGGCGGAGAACCGGCGGTAAGACCGCCAACAGGCTGGCGGTCTTACCTTGGTGTATTATGACCATGGCGGTTACCGCCATGGTCAACTGCTGGTTCTCCGACCCGCCCGCCAGGGCGGAGACGACCGCCGAGCTGGAGACCTGGGTCTCCAGCCCGGCGGCCGTCAGTATACCGCCAACGGTATTTGGTCCCGGCTTACCACCGTAGATTTCCAGCGGTTTCAACCGCCATGAAATCCATGGCGGTAGGCACTATCAGTGCCAGGGAATGCCTTCCCTGGCACTGATAGGGGTCTCCCCCACCCCCGCCCCCACCCCGACTCCCTCCCCTACACCCCCCACCACCCCTGCCACCCCCCAAAGGTGGCAGGGCCCCCCTCCCCACCCCGACCCCCAACATGACATTATTCACACGCACCCGACACGCATGCAGGCACCACCAACACACATACGCACACACCCCGACATACATGCCTACATCCACACACACAGACACGCAGACCCACATTCAAACATACACGCACACATCCATACAGACATACCCACAGCCATACACGCACTCATTCCCAAACACACAACACCCCCGCAAGCATACACGCACTCACACACCCCCTCTACATACACACACGCACACACCCATGCACGCACACAACACACAACACCCCCCAACCCTCCTCCCCTAACGGACGATCAACTTACCTGTTCCGTTGATCCTCCGGGAGGGGACGGGAGCCATGGGGGCAGCTCCGCCGACACCGCCACGCCAACAGAACACCGCCACAGCGAATCACAGGACGTAATTCGCTGGGCGGTGTTCTGTTGGCGTGGCGGTGGAGCAACCTCCACTTCCCCGCCACCCACAAGTATGGCTGTTGGCGGCTCTCTGTCGGAATAACGACGGAGAGCAGCTAACAGTCATAATACGCCGAGCGGCAAACCGCCTGCACAGGCGGTCTTCCGCACGGCGGTCCCTCGGCAGTCTCGCAAAAAGACCGCCGAGGTCATAATGACCCCCATAATGCCAGAAAGTGATGTCATTGCATGCAGAATTCCATACACATTCCTAAAGTTTGCTGCATTTAACACACCAAGAATTATCAGCAGGTAACTGTATGTTCCTGACAAAAACATAGCTGTAGATCTAGTGGCAAATTTGACTGATGAAATATTTCTTCAAAACAAGATCAAGAGACCAGTGGATGAGGCCAAAGACAAAGACTGGATTAATGCAAAAGAGGCTGACTTTTTCATTGCACATAATCCAAGGACTCCCTATTTCTACACTCTACCAAAGACACATAAGAGGGAGACTCCCCCCCGGTAGGCCTCTTGTATCTGGGATTCAGTCAGTTTTGGAACCTCTTTCCTAGTTCACAGATTGGTTTCTATGACCGCTAGTCAAGAAGACACATCCTACATTAAGGGCAATAAGCATTTCCTCAACATCCTGAGTGAAATCACATATGGCCAATAATCTGAGAGAATGGTATTCCTGGATGTGGAGACCTTAGGTACAGGTATCCCCCAAGAGGATTGTTTGAGAGTCATCACTACGCTCCTTGAAGAAAAACAAATGGGGGTGTCCGTATACATTTATTGGATCATGCAGCTAAAAAGTGGCTCTCACAAATAATTCCTTTGCGTTCGAAGACCAGCTGTATCTCCAACGCCATGGTACTTTGATGGGGAGCACATTTGCTGCCAGCATTGCATGTCTTTACATGCATTGGTTTGAAGAGAACAAAATCTGGTCTAAGAACCCTTATGCAACCAAGATACCCTTGTGGCAGAGCTACATCAATGACATTTTTGATCTCTGGCAAGGAGACGAAGAAGAGTTGTCTGTTTTCCTTAATTAGCTAAATCAGAGGAATCATTTTCTATTCTTTACTACATCTTCAAATACCCATTAAGTGTTTTTCCTGGGTGTGACAATTAGAGCTATGAATGGAGGTCTTCCCAATACGCTTTATAGCAAACCCACGGACAAGAATAGTCTCTTCCACTTTAATAGCGCTCACCTACGTGCCCTATGGGACAATCATCCTGTAGGTCAGTTCCTATGTATCAGGAGCAACTGTTCAGATTTGGAGAACTTCAAATGTGAGTCCAAACTCCATTGTGGAGAAACTAAAGGAGAAAGGTTATCCAGAGCAAGTAATAATCAGAGCTAGAAAGTGTGCTCAGAATACTCCTGTGAGTCTGTGCTGGAAGGTTCCTCATCTGTGTAACCACTTACAACAGTTCCTCCAACACCTTAAATAAGATCATTAATAGACACTGGAGGATCCTCAATTCCAATCAACTATAATTTGAAAAACCTATGTTTTCCTTCAGAAAAAAACAGGAGTATAAGGAACTGATTGGTCACACAAGACCTGGTCCACAGTCAGCATCTCAACAGCAAACACTGTAGAATCTTCCTCCCATGACTGGACACTACCCATGTGGACAGAGCTCCATGTGTCCTTTAACTAGACAGCCAAAGTACCTAAACGTGAGCTTACCACTCCAGTAGGAACAATGGTCACATACAAATTGCATGTCTGAAAATGTAATCTACTTAATTGAGTGTCTATGCAAATTGAAGTATATTGGCATGACAACACTGTATATTAGATTCCCAATATTCTCACCCTAGATATGCCTACAGGGGTGTTCCTGGGGGCATTTATTGTTTAGATAGCCACCAACCATGATGGCCCTTTCATCCTATGAGTTAATAAAAATATTTTTTCCCCCAAAACAATTTCTGTGTTTCTCCAACAATGGGCTTCTGATGTTTTGATGGTCTACAAAAAAATGGTATACTTTTCTTAGATCTAGGTCTTCTAAATCATCGAATTGAGACCCCCACCCCCTCTTTTTGATTTTTTGTTTCTTCTTATTTTTATTTTATTTGTATTATTATCATTTTTCCCTCTTTTTTTCTCCCCTAGTGTTTGGATTCCACAAACACTGTGATATATTTGTTTTACAGTGGTATAGAGGAACGGAATTAAGACCTAGGATTCCATGATTGCATGCCTTGTGAAGTATTTTTCCCTGTTTGATGAAATGTGATTGACGCACTTCCGCATCTGATGTCGACGTGATGCTGTCACCCAATTGGTTTCCCAAGCTTTCGCCTAGCGTGTGACTATTTCCACTATGAGTATTTGAGACACTAAGCACATTTTTCACTATGCCAGTATGGATTCTTTGAACCTTTGCATTTCTAGTTTTATTGTGCATTTTTTCATGTTATGTGGCTCAATTTTCTGTACACATGAGAACACACAGAGCATGAGCTTGTGCTGTGAAACGATTGGTGCATGCAGCGTGTTGCACTTAGGTGAGTTATCCCTCTGGTCCACAGATTGGGACCCTGCTGCACACCTTTCCAATCTCTAAGCAAATTTCAGAGGGTGAGATGATTACAAAGACAGCACACAGTTGGTTTGTTGTTTTTGTTTTTTCAGGTACCACAGCCCTGCTCTGATTAGGAGATGTCGAATTACAATATTCCTTGCATGCAATTGACTAGCAATGTATGTGATGTATTTTCACAATATAATGTTACATTGATACGGGGGCACATGTTATTCAATTTGTCCTGATGAAAGCCAGGGACCTTGTAGAAGAGAGTCAGGGGCTGAAACATGTTGCATGTTGACAGCTTAACTGAGGGTCTTAGGGCCAGAATATCGTAATGACCCCCATAAATTTCTTTACTTTACACCCCCATTGACCATGAATAAAGGGACACCTTGTGTCATTGTGAGGTATTTTTATCTTTAAAGTCCCACGGTAGGATATATTGAAGTACTCCTTAAAACACATTTGAGCCCACCCAGGCTTTTAGAAGTTGGGGTGGGCCCAATGATGAAGCATGCGACTACTAGAGTGGGTGGTCACATATAAAGAAAATAATATTTTCTTTATTGATTAACCTCTGATTTCTCTGCTTAGATAAGGATTTTGAGACCTCTCTTTAGCGAGGAATACTTTGCTGTTGTGCAGCACAAAATGTAACCCCTTAAGTGCTAAGGTGTTCACCCCAGCAGTGTTGAGCACTTATTTTTATGTTTGGGGCTTTTTGTGTGTAAGGCTTCATAGCTTTGTTTTGCACAAATCAGACATATTTGCACCCTTTCTTTCCCACATGTGGGTGATGCTTACTATTTGTGGATTCCCCTGGAGAGAACCAAGAAAATATTAAAAATGTAACAAAACCTTGTTTTTTTCTTCAAAAAAAGGGAAACCTTGCTGTGCATGAAAATATGTGTTCTGTCCCAGAAACGGCATCAGCAAATGGTTTGCTGTGTCAATATTACCCTCTGCTCAGTTGCTTTCAGGCACAGGAAGGAAAAAAATGCCTTTACCCACTTTGTTTTCTATTTGGTAAGTGGTTTCCTCACTTTTGAGGTTTTCTAGCATCGGGTGAAGAGTGGGCATGATGGTGGATTTCCCTGGGTGCTTGCTGATCCTGGGCCGCGCGTTTGTAGCAGCAGCACCTGGGGGCTTGGACACAGGAGGAGCAGTGCCCAATCCAGGAAATGGCAGGAGCCCTTTAAAAATCACGAAGCGCTCCCGCCTCGTGGGACGCGTGTTTGTAGCAGCAGCACCTGGGGGCTTGGACACAGGAGGAGCAGTGCCCAATCCAGGAAAAGGCAGGAGCCCTTTAAAAATCACGAAGCGCTCCCGCCTCGCGGGGCGTCCTGTGCCCGTCGGAGACCGGAGGAGACTGGGCTAGGCCCCCCCTCTTTCATCTGTAATAAGAGACCAGCCTGCTACCTAAGAGAATAGAGTCCATTCCATACACTTTAAACTGAGTAGTAACACTTTTATTTAGCTCTACTAATACTAGACTCTCAAGTTCATCTGTTGATACTGGTGGCTAAATTTGGGGGGCGTCATTAATCAAGTACATAGTAACAAGTGGGACGTTGTTACCCCTGAGAGAGGTTTGGTAGGTAGGGTAGTGCCTGCCGGATACGAAGGGGACTATAAAATCCAGTCTGCCCAGGGGCCTAGTATCTAGTAGAGGCGAAGAACTAAATAGTTGGGAAAATGATATGGGGAAGCGTAAGGCATCAGAACCCCCAATGGGGAAGGAGAAATCCACAAAAAAACTTAGGAATGCAGGCGAGAATTGTACGATATTGGAAATTGATGACCTTATAGAGGAGGTAGAGTCTTTACTAAGTAAAAGGACCGCCCCTCGGGAGGGCTCTGGAAAAAAGATAACTTCCTATTATACAAAGAAAACAGAACTAGGGAAAGAGAAATCAATTGATAGGAAAGAGAGTGATAGCCAGCAAGAGGAAACCCTACTCCCCGTTATCAGGACAACTAATCACAAAGATGATATAACGCGGGCTATAAGTCACTACCCAACTACACTAGGAAGTATTAGGAAGAAGGGTCAGGTGCAGAAGAGCGACATTGGGTGTTCTAATAAGTATGCAGTCCTGGCAGAACCCGCTACCAGCAAAGCTCATAAGGTCCAGGAGGGGAAACACATGGGTAATTATGACCAAACTATCCCCTTAGTACAGATTGCTACAGAGAAGTCATCATTAGATAATCAAGACCCAGAAAACTGCTTAAAATGTAAAACAAGGAGTTTAACAGATCTTTATGACCTAATGATTGGATTGATACAGGAAGTTAAAGATTTAAAACTTGAAGTAGGGACATTATCAGCGCTTGTGAAAAATGGGAGAAGTATAGGAACCCATAGAGATCAGAGTACAGAGGAGACTTCAACAGTATCACGACATTTACAGGGCAGACCCATGTCCCCTCAAAGTTCGAATGTCCAATCCAACTCCACTTCAACTACAGCCAGTATTCCATATGCACCATTAAGAGGCATGAGAGGGCAAAATTGGTGTAAATTGGGGTCACGTAACTATTCTGCAGTTAAGGCAGGAGAGCTACGACACAATTCTGTGAATCCCCTAAGGGAGCTCAGCTTTGAAACAGGGTCACAAGAAGAGATGATGAAATGTACATTAACTAAATTATACAATGGTAGCATGCCCCCTATTAGAAGGAGTAGACTCCCTGAGGGAAAAATAAGGCCTTCTGGGGCTGAGGTTATTTATTTGCTAAATGTCCCAAAATTGGCCCAAAATAGTATAGAGGACGAGGATTCCCTAAAGAACAAAACTATACACTGGATCAGACATAAACTACATTGCTTATCCCTAATCCGCTCAGATATTATGAGGGCGGAAAGGATGTCAGGAGAGGTTGGGAAGCAAGATGTTGTTGCTCTGATATTAAGGGATGGAAAATTAACTGAAGGTCTGATCAATATGGAACAGAGAGTAAGTGCTGCCATAAAAAAAGCTATGAGGTTTAGCCTGGATCCATATACTTGCAAGTATATACTTCAGAGGAATAAATATAGGAATTGAGGAGATCAAATGAGAAAAGGAGATTCTGATCTTGAAACAGTTGATTGACTAACTCAACTAGACCAAGTATATTTGGGACAGACTAGCGACCAAATACCAGTTGAATCCCAGGATCAAAATAATCACCAAGTTAGAAGAGTAGGGAGCATAGAGGAACACTTGCCCCGTGGAAAGGAATCTACCATATCTCAGAGCCCTATTACCAATGATATGATCCCAACTGGAAGGGGATTAGTCTCTATGGTCTCTTGGAATGTAGCAGGCCTAAAAAGCAAGCTTATAGACCCTGACTGGCATGATTATATTGGTCAATTTCATGTGTGCCTTTTTCAAGAGACTTGGTTAAAGGATCCACCACATAAACTGGGGTATAAAACTTTCTTTATCAGTGCAATTGCTGCAGCAAGAGGGAGGCCGTCTGGGGGGGCTGATTGTATGGGTGAAAATCTCCCTTAATATCAAGATATGTAAACATGATGCAGAGTCTTCTGACATTCTATGGTTGGAATTAGGGGACAAAAATAAGGTGTTATCCCATTTGTTTAATGTGTATATAAGGCCCAGAAGATCTAACCAGGAGTCACATGAAATAGAAATATTAGATGGCATGCTTAAAAAAATCCCGGTAGGAGAGACAATTATGATAGGGGAGATTTTAATTGTAATTATGAACCTATAATTGGCCTTGAACTTCTGGAAGAAGAGGAAGACCTAGCAAGAGCAGTCCCCCACCTATCAATCGAAGAGTCCGTCCCCAGTAAGGTTGCTGCTTTGCAACTTATGGGCCTCACATTAAAGCATGGACTGAGGGTGTGCAACGGTAGAGTGGGCCAAGGTGGTCTTAATATGAATACTTTCCAGAGAGGTAATATAGGCTCAAAACTAGATTATATTATGCATAGCACCATTACATCGGAGAGAATAGTGACCTTTAAAATAGATAAGAGGAGGGAAAGTGATCACTTTCCATTAGTAATTGAACTTAGGGGGTTACCTCATAGACCTGAACTCCATAGAAAAGGATAAGGTGGAGTTACAACCCACTCTTAGTAATAACCGAAGGGCAGTAAAATGGCGGGTTATAGTGGGCAACGTGGGTGTTATGATAAACATTTATAACACATATGCAGAACTGCTGAAACCCCATGCCCATAAAAATTGCATTGACATCCCTATCATGGAAATTCATCAATTAATGAGTACTGCACTAAGACCCTATTTTACTAAACAGACACATCAAAAGTATAAAAAGGGCAAGGAGCAAATCACCCCATCCAACCCCTGATATACTACAGAATGTAGAGAGGGAAAAACAGTATTGGTAGAGGCCCTAAAACAGAAAAATGTAACAGCTGTGCAAAAGGCAAGGGCTGGTTACAGGAAAACTTTGGCTACAGCACAAAAAAATTGGGAGGACCAAAAATGGCATGACCTCTTAGAGGCAGCCAAATGCAATGACGCAGTGGCTTTTTGGGAAATAGTTACTCATGGCAGGAAAGAGGGGACATATAATACTGAACATCATATAGATCCCAGTGCGTGGGTCAACCATTTCACGCACCTCTATTCCGATTTTTCCAATCTTGATTTATATTCTTCCCTGTACAAAGAAGTGCCCTCCTGGGGCATTCTACCTGATATACAGTTTAGTCTGGAAGAAACGGTGACTGCCATTGAGGCGATTAAAACAGGCAAAGCCCCAGATTTGGACAAAGTCCCTGGGGATCTGTTCAAATATAACATAGAAATCTAGGCACCCTATGTAAACTTACTCTGCAATGCCATAGCAAGGGAAGAGCCAGTTCCTGAGACATGGAAAGGTGCGGAAATAATCCCTGTTTACAAAAAAGGTTCTAGAGAAGACCCTGGGAGCTACAGGCCAATTAGCCTTATCGATGTCATGCAAATAATTTATGCTAGGCAGTTGCTGAATAGAATAGGCTGCTGGACAGAAGAAAAAAGCATTTTGACAATATACCAGGCAGGTTTCAGGCAGCAGACAAGCATTATCGACCAGGCCTTCAGGTTACTAGTAATAATGTGGAAATACACAAAATTAAAGAAGGGCCACCTTTACATTGCATTTGTGGATTTGCGAGCAGCCTTTGATCTGGTTCCAAGAGACTCTCTATGGGCTGCGTTAGGGAATCAGGGCATGCCGGGGAATCTCTTGTGCCTGGCAAAGAGGTTGCACGAAAATACATACGCAAAGGTACGGTGGGGCCCAAATGGAGAGCTGACTGACTCAATACCTATTAAGAGGGGAGTGAGGCAGGGTTGTGTGCTTGCCCCAACCCTCTTTTCGTTATATATCAATGACCTGGTAGAGTATCTCAAACGGAGTAATCATGACTCGCCAAGATTGAATGGAGATCCAGTTCCCACTCTCCTGTTTGCGGATGATACCATCTTACTATCGCAAACCCCTATGGGTCTACAAACCTTACTAGAAACGTTTAGTAAATACTGTAGCCTGAAGGGGCTGGAAATAAATGTAAACAAGACAAAATATCTGGCTGTCAATCCCCATAAAGCACTTAAAAGAAGTGTCTTGATCAAGGGGCATGAACTGGAGCGAGTAAAAACTTTAACTACTTAGGGATCTTATTGGATGCTAAGTTGTCCTGGAGGCCGCATGTTAACAAAGCTGCAACTTCTTTAGTCCACAGCTCCATGGCGATAAATAACAACTATAAAAGCTCAAGAACCGGGATCGTTTCACCAGTGTTCGAAGTCTAAAGATACAAAGCGCAGGCTGCTGCCTTATATGGTGCTGAGCTTTGGGGAATTGCAAACCTAACTCCATTAATATCTCAAGAAAACAGTTTTATGAGGGGGGTATTGGGTATGGCTTAGTTAAAAAATAGTAAAGAAGCACATAACGCTGCCTTGCGTTACTTTGCATGGGGAGCCATTCCATGGGTGGATCCACCTAGGGATTTTAATGCAAACCTAGATGTACTAAAGTCACTACACCTGGGTTTGCACCAAAATGGAGCACATACTAGAGAGGCGTAGGAAGAGAAATATCCCTATTTCTCCTCTTTAGTTCCTCTTTCTATGTGTGCTGCATTTTGCAGCACACATAAATGAAGATACCTCTAAGGATTGTTTTTGTGCAGGAAAGTATCTCTTCCAGCATAAAAACAAATCCTACCCAAACACAGTCACCTTTATGCAATGGCACAAATGCCTGCTTTCGTTCTAGGCAGTCAAATGTGTGCCAGCCCTAGAAGACAGCTGAACTGTGCCTTACATTTGTCAATATGGCACAGTTCAGCTCTCTCCCCTTCACGCAACTTCCCTTGCTGCACTGTGTTGTATGAAATCTTAGTAAACATGGTATGTAGAACTCTGTATAAATACTTTAACTGTTAGTAGTTTTTACCTGGGATGCCCTTCTTTCACTGATCATGATTGAAATAAAAAGGGGCTGGTAGGATAGGCCCTCTCAGTCCTTGATGCTTAAAGAGATGTGTTTTAGTTGCCTAAATTGGATCTGCTTTGTGCACATGGACCACCCATGTGCTTTTGGTATATCTGTTTCTAGAACTCCTGATCCTGTTGCAGAAGATGGTCTCAGCGTACTCTGAATTCTCTGATGGATGCACGCCATTTCAGATAAGTAGATGTGGTGTGTGATGTCCATTTTCTCGGCCTGTCCGAAAGTGCTTTATAATTCTTAGGTTATCGCTTAAATATGGCTGCTGGCAAGGATGTAATCTGTTAAGTACCTTATTTTTTAGAGTTCAGAAAATTCCCTATTTGTCACTCATGGTAGCAAATTGTGAAAGAGACAGGTATATTCCCGATGGAGAAGGAATGGTTCGTAATCCTTGAGCTTCGTATTTTTTATTCTTAAGGATAATGCTCCCTGAAGCTTTTAGCTTTTCCCGTTAACCTCCTGGCTACCTTTGTCATACAGAAGCAAGAGCTGACATTAACACTAAGCATCTTTGCTCCTTCAGCATTCTAAATAATGCCATCTCTTCTGCTATCAATGAAATTATAGAATGGTAGAAGAGGACACAAGGGAGGCTTATAATAACTGACGGTGACTGAAGAAAATTACTCCCAATCACTCCTGTTACCTCTCAGAAAGATGACAATAAACGAAACAAAGGAGAGGTGTTCAAATAGCTCCAATTTTGTTTTTTACCAATTATTTACTTTTTTCTTAAGTAAAAGACCATGCAATAGTAAAAGTTCGCCCATTAATTGCATTGAAACTTCATATTTTGTGCCACAAGTAGGGCCTTATAGCAGAGCGAGCACCACTTGCACAAACAAGCTTTTTGTCCATTAGGCAGTTATTTGATGGCACCTAGGCGTAGGCATTATTGGTAAAAGGTCACCACACCACATTTTGTACTCTCAAACAAGCAACTGAAGGCCTGAGAACGAGTAAATATGTTTTTTATTTACTGTCCCTGATCAATAATGATACCACAGGGTACGTTATTTATGAGGCGTGATAAATAATATCTATTACCAGCTCATGGGGAATAACATGCGGGGTTTGGTGTTTAAAGCACCAACATCCATATACCGTATGCTTTCCCCAAAGCAAAGGGTGAATTTTTTTCAACATATCAGATATTTATTGGATGAGTTCAATATCTTCAAACTCGTAATTCCGACCCAAACATAAACAGGAGTTTCGGGATGTACAAGAACCTCATAAACAGGCCCTTGGTGTGCCTGCAGAGTTGTATGTGGGAGGGAGGTGAATCTCATTACCAGCAGGGCACAGAACCTTTCAAATAAGGGTTCTACCCACAGGTGCACTATGGAGGTGATTCTCATTGAGGCGGGCGGCGGTAGCCGCCCGCCTCGCGGGAACCGCCATATGGCCGCTCCGCGGTCAAAAGACAGCGGAGGCCATTCAGGCTTTCCCGCTGGGCTGGCAGGCGACCGCCAGGAGGCCGCCCGCCAGTCCAGCGGGAAACCCCAACCCACGAGGAAGCCGGCTCCGAATGGAGCCGGCGGAGTGGGTATGTGCGACGGGTGCAGTTTGCACCCGTCGCGTATTTCAGTGTCTGCATTGCAGACACTTAAATACTTTGTGGGGCCCTCTTACGGGGCCCCCTGCAGTGCCCATGCCATTGGCATGGGCACTGCAGGGGCCCCCAGGGGCCCCGCGGCACCCCCTACCGCCATCCTGTTCCTGGCAGGAGACCCGCCAGGAACAGGATGGCGGTAGGGGGTGTCAGAATCCGCGCTCCGCCGCCATGGAGGATTCCCCCGAGCAGCGGAAAGTCGGCGGGAGACCGCCGACTTTCCGCTTCTGACCGCGGCTGAACCGCCGCGGTCAGAATGCTCGTGGGAGCACCACCAGCCTGTTGGCAGTGCTCCCGTGGTCGGTGGCCCTGGCGGCCACCGGACGTCAGGGTCAGAATGACCCCCTATATTCGGTATCGAAAAACATTTACCAGCATCTGAGCACTGTCCCTGGGAGCAAAACTTTGTGACCAGCTCTGGGATGGATTAAAAAGTGTAATCACCAGAGAAAAGGTTAGTGGCCGATCATAACTGCAGTAGATACTAAGATTATCCACTAAGTGATGCAGGAAGAGATTGTATTACTTCATCCCACTAAATCACCTTAAGTCCTTTGCCCCTTCTCTCCCTTGATCACTCCTTTACCTCCCTTCTACAATGTGTTGGGCCTTTGGCCGAGTTGACCTGTGTAAGAAACTATTTTCATTTTGTTAACTATGCGGAAGGCAGAGACATGTACATGTTAAAAACGTAGCCCAAATTTCTGTTCGGGTAAACTTTTTTTATTTATACATAATATATGGACAATAAGCAAAAGTAAAGAATAAATCAACATGCTATGACATTGTTTTAAGTACAAACAATTAGCAACAGGGGATTGAAATAGCCAGAAATGCAATCATTCGTTAGCGACTCATACAAGTCTAAAAGAGAACGTAATATTTCTTCGAATTGGGATAACCAAATTAAATGGCTATATGTTGCTTTTTAGTCTCTGAATAGGTAATTAGACTACTGATCCATTCATCTACAAATGGAGTGACTGATTTATTCAATTTCAGGCATACATCAGGTTGAGAAATATAGTTTTGTGGTTTGTTGAAATTGTCCTGATGTTAGTAATTGGATGTTTCAGCCTCATTGGCCAAATAATATGATGGTTAAATATAAGTCATGAGGTAGAACCAATAAATAAATATGGGTTCAAGAAACATTTAGGTATACCAGTGATACACTTCCACGTACATCACTCATTACAACATGGGTCTTACATCGTAAACTCTGATATCTATCTATCTATCTATCTATCTATCTATCTATCTATCTATCTATCTATCTATCTATCTATCTATCTATCTATCTATCTATCTATCTATCTATCTATCTATTTACGTCTTTGTTTTATTGGGGGGATCATCCATCCAAATGCCCTGTTTCTGTCTGTTTTGGAGGGTAACCCGACAAACCAGATATTTGTAAAAATGAGCCCCTACCTCCCTTTACATTTGCCCACTCCTGAACCCTAACTAACCTTTCTCCTTTACCTATACCCACCCTCTAACCCCACAGTCACCCAAACCTCCATTTATCTTTACCCAGCCCTTAACCTTAAAAGCATTCTTAATCCCCTTTACCTCTACTGACTTCCTAACCCTAAAATCCACCTTACTTACCTTTACCTCTACCCATCCTTTAACCTTTGAATCACATTTACCCTTCACTTCTTCTCATCCCTTAATCCTAAAATGTACTCACCTCTATTTACCTCTAAACATATCTTAACCCTAAAATCACCCTTAGCCATTACCTCTACCCAGCCATGAACCCTAAAATGAACCCTACTAATTTTACCTCTCCCCACCTCATAACCTTAAAAATACCCTTGTCCTCCTTTACCTCTACCGAACCCGTGACTCTAAAATCAATCTTACCCCTTGCCTCTCCCCATACTCCTTTTTTCTTAAAATTAACATTAATAAATACCTGTGGTATAAAGAACCATGTGGTTAGGGATGTGTGAAAAGGTAAAAATCAAAAAAACATTGTTTATCTGAGAGGTATTTGCCTGCATGGCGAAAGCTACGAGGTAACTGTCGAGCAGAGTAAAAACCACGTAGTAAAGGTTAAATACTCGCTTCCATTTCTCCCAAATGTTGTGGGGTTCAAGTACATTTGCGTTATTCCAGTCTTTGCAGCTCAAGCTGTAAAGTTGCAATATTTATTGTACTGTTGCTTAAGGGCTCCCTGCAAAGTCACTAGTGCCACAACTTTCATCCATATTAAATGCTCTATAACATCAAACCAAATGTTATCATCTTTGTACCCATGCCTGTAAGAAAATATACTTGTCATAGTCCAAACAATGTATAATTTTGTTATGATTTGGTCATTAGCTATTTTACATGAATTTTAGTTCACACATATACATTTTAAAAACAATTGCTTTAAGTATTGCTGACCCATACAATTTACAAATAATAAAAGCCAAGCAAAAACAGATTTTATTATCTATCGACGCACAATTTTAATAAAACATTGAGTACCATTTCTTGTTCAAACAATGGTAATAAAATACAATTTCCCATCCTGTTTATTGAAGTGTTCCTACATGCCATAAATGTAATAAGTGATTAGCAATTCATTTAACAAAAGAAACATCTATGTCATTAAAGTGATTTAATAGAACAGCCATCACAGTAAATTACTTTAACATAGAGAATACGTTGTTTATTGATTTAAAGCAAATATAGTTGTTCCCCTGCAAAATAATGTAATCAAATGCGGTGTCTCAAATGCAAAATATCACAAATTAAATTTCTCGGATCCATTGACACAACGTATGTCTTGACCTGAGATAACTTCACAGAACTTTTATGAAAAACATTTCTGAAATTAAAATATTCCCACCATGATACACTTTTAATATCATGCATCCTGTTAAATGCGTTTCCCAGTCCATATTTCAGCAATTTAGGCCACCCTTCTTGTCATGAACTTTCTTTCAGTAAAGTCAAATTATCCATAAACTCTCTGGGTTAGAGGGAAGCGGGGTTTAAGATAACAGAAATGAGAAGGAAAATAGAGTTGCCCTTCACTGTGATATTTAGATTAAACCAAATTAAGACCTCTTGGAAGGCAAATTGTTTTGTGGATATAGAGTTTATTCGTTGGTAAAGAGTGAGCATGCAGTGAAACAGGTTTAATCGAAAATTAGCATCATCTGGCAAATCATGAATGAGAGGTCAAGAACATGGAGTCCCACAACCAAGGTGTATTGACAAAAAACACCAGACTGACAGGGCATAGTTGCAGAAAAGAACAAGCATAAAAGACAAAAGACAGTATGTAATATATATAAAAGTTGAAAATTTCATACTAAAACTCTAACGAACAAATCCAACACTTGTCAGATTGTATGACTGATGTTGGGAATAACACTATGGGCCCTGCTCTATGAAACGGTTTCACCAATTCTGTGTTTATGGGAAAGTGCATTGACAGATAGAGCCGAGGATCCAGGCAGGAGGTTCCAGAAGACTCAACATTGGCACAATCATTAACCATCAATTGAAAAAATGAAATACAGAGTACACTATAGGACATAGCAAGCACCTGTGCTCACCCTCTGGTAGCTTGGCAGAGAGCAAGCAGACTTAACATGAAAGGCAATGTGTAAAGTATTTGTGCAACACACAATCAGAAATCAAAATGTAACACCACAAAAAGACTCCACACGGTATTACGAAAATAGGCAATTTTTATCGGTTAAAAATACAATAAAAAGTCAATCAAGATATTTCACTTTTTAAAGTCATCAAAAAGGATTTCTTTACAATCTCAAAGGTTTGCTTACTATTCTCAATCATGTGGCTCTATGATCCAGTACGCTTCTTTTACAGTAATTAGGGCTCCTACAGGGGGAAGTGAGAGCAACTCACTGAAGATGTAAGAATTAGGAATTCTGCTGGCGTCTGACAAGTAAGTTCCTCACGAGGAGCGTTGTATGGTATGCTGGAATCACTGAGTCCCTTACCCGAGTAATCCTGATGTCCAGGGAGGTGCAAGTGGCTTGAGTTGAGCTAAGCTGCTCGCGCACTCCTGTGCTGGGCCGGTGTGTTGGCATAACTCGGCACCAAGTTCAGATGCACAGGGCCACGCTAGATGTTTCCTTTAGTGAGGCCGCGGGCAGGCATAGTTCCTCACTTGCCGATGGGCAAGAGGGGCAGTGCTGGAGAACGATTTCCTCCAGTGCAGCGGGGCCAAATTAACAGACAGGGCCCGGACTGGCACGAAGGGGAGCTTCGTCTCTACAGAATAAGTTGGTGTAGGGTGATAGAATCGGCAACTGCATGGCGTGTACACTGCACTCACTGTCCAGCTGTAAATCTGAAGTGCTAGCACCAAGTAGAGACCTGATACAAGTTGAGGCGATGCAGAGAACAGCAATCAGACCGATCTTGAGATCTTTGATGTACCTGAGAACTCGGGTAAAACAGGGGGCAAGCCAGCAAGCCCTTGGAATCACTCTGAAGGTGGTTGTTGGTTCTTAGTTTGCAGTGCAGAAATCAGCAGTTAGCAGGACAGCACAACAAGGCAGAGCAGCTGTTCCTAGGAACAGGCAATCCTGGCAGAGTGACAATTCTGCCACACAGCAGTCTTTACTCCAGCACAGTTTTCTTGAGTCCAGAAGTGTACTGTTTAAGTGGGTAAGCGACCCAGTACTTATACTTGAAAGTTCCTTTGATGTGGAGGATGACCTCAAAAGGTTTCTGTGAAGTGCACAGATCCCCCTTTCAGCCCAGCCCAGGGTCCAGTCTATCAGTGGGAGGTAATCAGCCCCTTTGTGTGAACTCTAGTCACTACCCTTTGAAGTGTAAGCGTGAGCCCTTCCCAGGCTCCTCCCCAGGAAGACCCATCAGTATGTAGATGAGTGCAGATCCAGTTGATTATCCTATGCTCTGTGTGTCTGGAGGGAATGCACAAATGTAGCTGTCACCTAGCCCAGGTCAGACATGCCTAGGAGACAGGCTAAATGCACACAGGGAAGGGAGAGCAGAGAAATGTTCACTTTATAAAAGTGGCATTTCTAAAATAGTAATAATAAATCTGACTTTACCAGTATTGAGGATTAATCATTACCATTCCAATGATACTAAACATGATGCAACTACTCCTCTCTGATCAGGAATTACAGCTTTAAAGTCAATGCTGGCCTATGAGCGGGGCAGGCTGCACAGTAATGAAAAACAACTTTGGGAGATTTTCTTTAGCAGGACATGAAAGACTTAAAAGTATGTGTCCTGCCTTTTACTTACATGTAACCTTCCGCTATGGGCTTCCGAGGGTCTACTTAAGGGGTGGCATGCTTTTAGGAAAAGGGGTGTTAAAGGCTTGGCAAGAGGTTTCATGTGCAAAGTCTAGGTGGCAAGGAGACTGCACACAAAAGGTCTGCAGTGGCAGGCCTGAGACAGGGCTACTTGAGGGGACGGCACAATCAGTGCTTCAGGCCAACTGGCAGCATTTATTTGACAGGCCCTGAGTATATGGTACACAACTTTACAAGGGACATACAGGTAAATATGCCGATTGTGGATACACAAATGTTACCATGTTTAGGGGAGAAGCACATGCACTTTAGTACTGGTTAGCAGTGGTAAAGTGCTCAGAGTCTTGAGGCCAACAAAAAGGTCTAGCAGCAAACAGGAGGTAAAAGGCAGAAAGTCTGGTTAATGACCACCCTTAGAATACCATGTCTAATACTAAGGGAATGCCCTACCAATGACATGAAAGCCCACAGGGAGCCAGGAAAACATGAGGGTCCATGTCAAGTTCTACCTGGTGAATAGTCTGAAACTGCAGAATAATTTAACTCAAGTGACAGATGTGCATGCAGTGGCAAACAAAGGAAGGTACAAAAATGGGGACTCATGGGTTTTGGAAAAGGAATCCAGATTTGCAGAGACATCTGGTTTCCCAGCAGACTGTTTATTGTATAGAAGAGTGACATACCACCTCTTCTAAAATTATGGCTGCTAAAGTTTTTGGGAACAAGTCTCCTTCCCAATCTAAAATTCAGGACTGGAATTTTGGGGGTGGCGAAGGTAGTAGGGGGATTTACAACAATATTTCTTCAGTGTCCATACCTGCCATCGTGCATAGTTTTTGGGTTCCTAATTATGCTGACTAGTTCACTCTTAGGCCTGTGTTTCATTAACTTTTGTCATTTTCTCTTACATCATTTCAGGTCACCGTTTCTCTCCTTTGCTGAAGTAAATTCTCATTAGCCTGTTTTGCATTTCTACACTATAACCATTACTGAAGCAGGCATCAAGTTGTCATCAGATTGTAGCCACCTTTGGGACTGCAAGACTACATGGTAATGAGTTTAATTACATGTTTACAATTTGAGGCATGTGGACTTTTCTTTGCAGGTGCTGGATTGTTCCTATTTAATAGGTGTCCCCTGTGTATTTTTCTTCCATCTCTGATCCTGTTTCCCACTTTCTCCTTTTTGCCCATAACTTAACTCTTCAACATCTTTGCACAGTAATAAGGAGTTGAAGGGTTGTAGGTCCTGGAAGGCTGGTGGATCTATTGTGCAGACCACTGTGTCACAAAACACACATACATTTATACAGCCCAGCTGAAAGGCAAAGAGGGTACCATGGAACATTGGAGCTTGCACCCCAGACCATCTTCCATGTGGACATTGTACACATATCTCTGAAAACTACTGCAGTGATAAAGGAAGATCCAGCATGAGCCAACCCTAAACCAAATACCAACATGCTTACAAACTCAACCTCATATTAGGCAATGACTGCACTTGTAGAATGCCATCAACTTCCAATTAATGAAATTCAAAAGAAAGATTAATATTGAAGACAACATTCTAAACACTCAAGGTCAGATTTATCAAATGTTCACGCAAGACAGCAAGCTCCCTTGTTGAGCTGCACTTCATGAAGGGGAGATGGCAGGGATGTGCTACATTTAACATTTTGTGGCTGTTGGACCTGACCCTTTCTGCATGGTCAACTGCAGACTTTCTATCTCATCCCTCAACTTTTTGGTAACTTAGGCCCTTATTATAACACTGGCAGTCAGTGATAAAGCGTTGGTAATATTGCCAACAGGCCGGCAGTAACAAAAATGGAATTATGACCACGGCTCACACTGCTCACACAGACAGCTACTTTAACACGCCACGGTGGTAGCAACAAGCACCGCAGCGGTAATCGCAACAGCCAGGCAGAAGACAATGTGCCGCCCACTGTATTACAACAGGCCTATCAGCCACCTTTTCCGGGGCAGTACCAACGACATCAAAAGCATGGCGGAAACAGTTCACAGAAGGGAAACGACTCACCCTTGGAGACTCAAGGAAGAACCACGCCGCCATGGACCCTGAGTTGCAGGTGTTTCCCATGTTCGTCTATCTCCTTCTTCAACATGAATACCAACGTCGGCGAAGACGACCACGGTGAGTACTGCCGCCTTGCACACAAGGAAGGGGGAGGAAAAAGAGAGTGACACACACACACAACACGTAACACCCCCACCCCCAACACCATACACATAAACAGATTCAGTAACATTACATATATATCCCGTACCTCTTAGGAATAGTGCAAGGACAAAAGGAATTGATTAAAGTGAGTGTCATAAGATAAAATGCGTGAAAATTGTGCTTCAAAATCAAAACAGTATACACAAATATACAAATGGAGGGACACAGCCCAGTCCACAATGTCCATGGGCCACAGGGCCACATCACATAGGCCAAAGCCCCACTTGACTCCTGCAGCAACACAGAGAGAACACTGCAGGGGCATCAGGGCAAAAATACACAGGCACCTCAGGGGGACGGAGAATGGGGGGCATCTCAGCTGGAAGATGGAACAACACCACTGGTCCTGGAGGGGGCAAGATGCCCATCACACTGTCCTGGGGAGTGCAAAGCCACAGTCTCTCTAGTGGGTGGTCTGCCTACTGCCTGGTCATCGGGAATGCAAAGCCACAGTCTCTCTAGTGGGTGGTCTGCCCACTGCCTGGTCCTGGGGAGTGCAAAGCCACAGTCTCTCTAGTGGGTGGTCTGCCCACTGCCTGGTCCTGTGGAGTGCAAAGCCACTGTCTCGCTAGTGGGTGGTCTGCCCACTGCCTGGTCCTGGGGAGTGCAAAGCCACAATCTCTCTAGTGGATGGCTTCTCCACTGGTTCTGGAGGGGGCTTTGTGCCCAGTGTGCTTCATCCTGGCAAGTAGGGGGTAAGTGGATGGCTTCTCCACTGGTTCTGGAGGGGGCTTTGTGCCCAGTGTGCTTCATCCTGGCAAGGAGAGGGTGAGTGGAGGGCCTCTTCCACTGGTTCGGAGGGGGCTTTGTGCCCAGTGTGCTTCATCCTGGAAAGGAGGGGGTGAGTGGATGGCCTCCTCCACTGGTTCTGGAGGTGGCCTGATACCCTGTGATGCAGCACATGGGGAGTGCAAGGTCACAGTCTCTCACCTGGGTGTCACACCCACAGGATTTGCAGGGGCCAGGACGCACTACAGTCCATGGAGGCAGAACTACACACTGCCCGCCGGCAATGATGGTTGCTCAGTGGTGGCAGTGGCGGGGCTGCTGGCAGTGCTGGCAGTGGTGGGGGAGGCTCCTGCCTGTCCCCTGCAGCATCGGATGGCTGCCCACTGGGGCTTCTGGCAGTGCTGGCAGTGGTGGGGAGAAGGCTCCTGCCCGTCCCCTGCAGCCTCAAATGGCTGCCCACTGGGGCTACTGCTGCTGGCACTGCTGCAGGCAGTGATGCTGGTGGCAGTGCTGGTGGCGGTTAAGCCCGTGGTGGGGGGAGGCTCCAGCCCTTCCCCTGCAACCTCGGATGGCTGAACCACCATGGTTGGTGGTGGGGGCTCAGAATCAGTCCCTGCACCAGGCCTCCTGACCTTCCTGCCTGCAGGGGCAGGCCACTTGCCCTTCCCAGCTTGTGGTGCCTCTTTGTCATTCACCTCAGCAGCCAGTGGTGCCTCCTTGCCCTTGTCGTTCACACCTGGTGTTACCACCTTGCCCTTCACCTTGGCAGCAGGTGGTGCTTCCTTGCCCTTGTCCTTCACAGCTGGTGGTACCTCCTTGCCCTTCCCCTTCACAGGTGGTGGTGCCTCCTTGCCCTTCCCTTTGGCAGCTGGTGCAGGTACACTGTCAGTGGTTATCGTTGGTTCCCTGGAGCCTTTCCCACCTGCAGTAGCTGCCAAAACTACTGTGGCCGTGGACTGAGCGGCTGAGGTGCTAGCCGGGGTTCTGACCACCCTGGCCTGACATGAAGGACGGGGGGGGTGCAGGGGGGAAGAGGTCAACGGCAGAGAGGAAAAGCTTCTTAGGGACACTGTGGCGGGAAGAGGGTGAAGGTCTGGGAGTGGAGGAAGAGGGAGTGGTTGTTGGAGGTGTCAGTCTGCTGTGTTTGGGTGCAGATGCATGGGCTGGATGCTGTTGTGAGGTGAATGGCTGTTGGGTGTCTGAGTGCTTGCGTTTGTGTACTTTGGGAGGATGGGGCACAGACACAGTGGGAGAGGAAACAGGGACGTGTGCATGGATTTGGCGGTGGTGACTGCCAGTGAGGGGTGTTTAGTGATAGGCGTGATGGTGATGGAGGTAGTGGATGAGGATGTAATGCATTCAGGTGTGAGTGGAGACGCTACTGGGAGGGTGGTGGACGAGGAGGAGGAGGGAGACACAGTGGATGTTGGTGTGTCTGATTCTGGATGGTGTTTGTGTGAGTGCCTGTGGGATGATGTGTGGTGCTTGTGTTTGCCTGAGCCACTCCTGGGTGTTGCCTTGGGTGCATGCTGGTCTGAATGTGTACTTGGGATAGGTTGGGGTTGAGGTGAATGGGACTGGGTAGAGGAAGTTGGGGGGGAGGCTAGAGACAGGGACAATGGCTGCCATCAGGGAGGAGGCCACAGCCTGGATTGATCTCTGGTGGGTCGCCATGCCAGAGTAAATGCCCTCCAGGAATGCATTAGTTTGTTACAAATGGCCTGCCAGCCCCTGGATGACATTCACTATGGTTGACTGCCCAACAGAGATGGATCGCATGAGGTCAATAGCCTCCTCACTCAGTGCAGCAGGGCTAACTGGGTCAGGGCCTGAGGTGCCTGGGGCGTAGGAGATGCCCATCCTCCTGGTTGAGTGGGCACGGGAAACTCGCGGAGAGGCTGCTGGTAGGGCAGTGCTGGTACGGGGTGGCGGCTGTACCTGTAGTTGGGGTGGCCATAGAGGTGCCCACCACCACCAGAGAGCTTCCATCAGAGGAGGTAACACTGTCCAAAGTGGGTCATGTGTGATGCAGCTCCCTCCATTGCCGGTGCCTCTTCTCCTCCGCCAGATGATACTAATTCACACAAGGACAGGGTGACAAAACAAAAAGGGGGGGAGACAAAGGATACACTTGGTCAATGTCTGCATCAACACCACCGTTGGCATACACAGCACACTCACACAGGGAGCAGGCCTACGCACTATGCAATGCACTACCAGTCACAATGCTAGTAACCAGCCCTGGGACAGGAATACCTATGGCCAATAGCAGCATACCTGAGACCCAAAGACCCCTGCCCAGTAGTCGATGCCTACTAGCTTGGTTGGAGGAATTTTACATCAGAACCCAGCCAAACATGGGACCTACCATGCAATGTCCGGCCTGGCATAGGGGCACCCACAGGCCCACATCCCCCACCCAGAGACCACCCCACCACGCGCAGGTTGTAGATTTGGAAACTGTACTCACCCCCTTGTGCCTTCTGTGATGTCCTCAAGCACCCATCCAGCTCTGGATAGGCCACCGCCAATATGCAGGCCATCAGGGGGGTCAGGGTTCGACAGGCACCCCTTCTTCATTGGGAGGCCATCCCCAGCTGGGCCTCTGTCGTCTTCCGTGCCCAACGTCTCAGGTCCTCCCACGTTTGCAACAGTGGGTGCTCCACCCGCCGTAGACCCCCAGTGTCCCCACGTCCTTGGCAATGGCACGCCATATACCCTTTTTCTGATGGGTGCTGACCTGCAGACAAATAAACATAGAAATAGGTTTCAGCCATACCGTCCAGCCTCTTACACTCATGGCCCACCATATCCCTCACATCCCCTTACGCACAGACATTGACCACCATACATGCAGCACGCTGCCAAGGACCCTTTCAACCCCCTTACACGAGGCCCTCACACACAGCAATCCATGCATTCATGCCCCATGCATTGTGCTCACAGTGTACTCACCTGTTGGTCTGGAGGCCCATATAGCATTCGGTACTGGGATAGGATCCCATCCACCAGTCTATCCAACTCCACAGCGGTGAAGGCAGGGGCCCTTTCCTCAGTGACTGGAGCCATGGTCGGTTCCATACACAGGTCACAGCAGCACTTGCACTATAGGTCCTCTCCTGTTGAAGGTCAGGTAGCAAATGAGAGAACAGATGGAAAATGCTGGTCACGTCCACGGCGGTGCGTACCGTCACTGCCTGCGTACATCACCATTGGCCACTGTAATCCATTGGGTCCAATGAAAACCAATGAGGAGTTGCATGCCGGTACTCGACCGCCTCCCGCAATGGTGCATAATGTCAAAGGCATTACCTCATTTCCACCTGTCCATCCACACTGGACAGGCGGATGCAATTTCGGGGGGGGCAGGCCATGGCACCTAACTGCGTCACAGTACACGTAGGCACCATTTGGGCCTATTCAACAACATACTGTTTCAGTCACAACATGCAATGCAGTGTACAGTTTGGAAATGTGAAATACTGACCAGCTGCTCCCCGTTTTGCCCCTTAGATTACAACTTCTGCGGATGAATAGGAGATGGAGACATCCCCCCGTGTATAGACCCCTGGTGGACTTGGCAACTATGGAGGACAGGCACATTATCCTCACCTACAGACTTGATTGGGCCATAATCCAAGAGCTGTGTACCCAATTGGAGCCAGACCTGGTCTCTGCTATCCGTCACCTCACTGGGATCCCTCCTCTTGTGCAGGTGAGATCTGTGCTCCATTTCTTGGCAACTGGTTCTTTCCAAGTGACAGTGGGCTTGGCAGCAGGAATGTCACAGCCAATGTTCTCAATAGTGCCGACAAGAGTGTTGTCTGCCCTGATTAGACACATGCGTAGCTAGATTGTGTTCCCCCAGGTGGAGCATTTGGCCACAGTGAAAACTGACTGCTATGCAATCTGGCATATCTCCAACATTATTGGGGCAATAGATGGTACACATATTGTATTTGTCCCCCCCGGATAAATGAACAGGTGTTCATGCAAAGTATCCTGGGTCTGTGCATGATGCTTTATCCTGAGGAATGGCAGCATCCCATATGTGATGGCTCAACTCCAGAGGCACCGGGTGTGGCTAATAGGTGAGCCTATGGTTCCCACCCAGTATATGTTGGTGTATGAGTATGGGATTGGCCTTAAGGGTTAGTTTTTGGACAACAGGTATCACTCGATATTTGCAGGTGACTCTGGTTACCCCAACCTCTCATGGCTATTGACCCCTGTGAGGAACCCCAGACAAGGGCAGAGGAACGTTACAATGAGGCACGTGGGTGAACAGGAAGGATTATAGAGAGGACATTCGGCCTCCTGAATGCCAGGTTTCAGTGCTTCCATCTAACAGGTGGTTTCCTGTGCTACTCACCCAAGAAGGTCTGCCAGATCATCTTAGCATGCTGTATGTTACACAACCTTGCCTTGAGACGCCAGGTGCCTTTTCTGCAAGAGGATGAGGCTGGAGATGGGCGTGTGGCAGCAGTGGACCCTATGGACAGTGACGAAGAGGAGGCAGAGGATGAAGATGAGGACAACAGAACAGCAATCATATGACAGTAATTCCAGTGACACACAGGTAAGACACTGTAACTTCACCTTCCATTGACAGTTTTGTGTTGGATATTGTCACTGGCAGGCTGATTTTCCCACTACTATGGCCACTTACTGTACCCTTCGGCATGTCTATTTTCAGATATCTGTCCCCCACTCTGCCTCCTGGTGTGTTGAATGCAGCCAACTATGGGTCATACCTATGTATACATTACTGTACAGTTGAATTGCAATGTTAACAGCTTGTTAAACGAAGACATAGTTCAATCAATTGACAGACTCCATACTGGTATTTTTTACAAGGGTGTTTATGTATGTGCTAATAAGTGGAGGGGGTATTGCAATGGGCTGGGGTGGTGGTGGAGGAGAGTCCAGGGTAAAGTTCCAGCCTATTTGTATCACAGGTGCATTGTCCAAGGGGGCATAGGAAGTGGAGCAATGGCAGTTCAAGGTGGACAGGGTGACATAGTGGGACACAAGGGTGACATTCAGGAGAGTCTTATTTCCTGGCGGGGTCTAGGCAATATTCTCTGGCTTCTGCCTGGATCGCAGGGACCGTTTGCATGGTGGTTCTCCTTCTGAAGGGGGAGGGGTGCTGGTGGCCTGTTGTTCCTGTGGCGGGGCCTCCTGTCCACTAGTGTCAGTGGAGGTGGAAGGCTGTTCATCGGTGTGGCTAGTGTCAGGGACCCGTTGGTGTGCCACTGCCTCCCTCATGGAGTTGGCCATGTCTGCCAGCACCCCTGCAATGGTGGTGTAGATGTCCCTCAGGTTCTCCCTGATCCCCAGGTACTGTCCCTCCTGCAACCGCTAGGTCTCCTGCAACTTGTCCAGTATCTGGCCCATTGTCTCCTGGGAATGGTGCTATGACCCCAGGATGATGGTGAGTGCCTCGTGAAGAGTCGGTTCCCTGAGCCTGTCCTCCCCCTGTTGCACAGCAGTCCTCCCAGCTTCCCTGTTGTCCTGTGCCTCTGTCCCCTGGACCATGTACCCGCTGCCACTGACCCCAGGTCCCTGATCGTCCTGTGTTTGTGGGGTGGCCTAGGGTCCCTGTAGTGGTGAATACACTGCGTATTGATGTGTCCTGGGAACAGTGGTATGGGCCCGCTGGGTGGGTGCTGTGGTGGTGCTCCCTGAGGGGGAGGCTCTGTGGCGGTATGGGACTGTGGCTGGGTAACCAACTGTCCGAAGGTCCCTGATGGGCCAGGTTTGTCATCCAGATCCAGGTGTCCAGAGCTGCTGTCATCACTGTGGGCCTCTTCTGTGGGGGGACTTGATGTTGCTGGCACCTCCTCTCCGGTGACATTGGATGGAGGATCTGTGGGGATGTAAATGCAGTGTTATTGTTTCTGTGTGTGCCATCTTGTGCATGGGTGTGTTGCCCTCTATGGTTGTTATTGCCCTGCCAGCTTAGGCTTGTGTGAGTGGTGATTTGGTGGGCTAGGTGATTGTCTCAAGTGTGCATGCTTTGGTGATGGGTGTCCATGCAGGTCTGCGATGGAGATCCATGCATTGGTGTTGCATGCAGGGCTTGGTTTTGGGAGGGGTGGTTTGTGATGGTGGGGTGTGTGGGAGGTGGTGGAGTGATGGGAGTGAGGGTGGGGGTATGTGATGGCATACAGGTAGTGGAGTGAAAGTAGTAAAGATTTGAATTACCAGAGTCCAGTCCTCCTGCTACTTCTACCAGGCCCCATTACCAAGACTTGCTCCTCCCATGTTGTTAGTTGTGGGGGAGGAGGTGGGGGTCCACTGCCAGTCCTCTGTACTGCTATCTGGTATCTTGCTACCACGGAATGCACCTTCGCCCGTAGGTCGTTCCACCTCTTCCTGATGTCATCTCTTGTTCTGGGGTGCTGTCCCACGGCGTTGACCCTGTCCACGATTCTCTGCCATAGCTCCATATTCCTGGCAATGGATGTCTGCTGCACCTGTGATCCGAATAGCTGTGGCTCTACCCTCATGATTTCCTCCACCATGACCCTTAACTCCTCCTCTGAGAACCTTGGGTGTCTTTGTGGTGCCATGGGTGTATTATGAGTGGTGTGTGTGAGGGTGTGTGGGGTGATGTGCTGGGGTGTGTGCTGTAAGGTACGTGGATGGTGTATGGGTGATGGTGTTTTGTGGCTCTGGTTCTGTGGGTGCTGTTGGCCTGTTTTTCTCAGTTGGCAATATGATTGAGTCATAAGGGGATGTGGGTAGTGTGTGTTTTATAGTGGTGTGTGGGTGTGGTGTGTGCATGAGTGTCAGGTGTGTGTTATTCAAATTGTCCAATGTGGTGTTGTTTTGTATGTGTGTGTGTATTTTGAGCGTGGCAGTATGTACCGCCAATGGTTTACCGCGGTTGAATGTCTGCTGCAGTGATTCGTGGGTCATAATGCTGTGGGCGTATTTCTGTTGGCGTAATGGTGTGGGTTTTGGTACCGCCAGTTTATCACTGACCTTTGGGCTGGTGGACTTGTGTGTGTGGCTGTATAGTGACGGATTGCTATGTGTGGGTCATAATAAGGGAATCGGTAAACCGCCGCGGCGGTGGTATGTTGGCGACAGTCGGCATGGCGTTAAGTGGGAGTTTCTGCCAATGTCATAATGAGAGCCTTAGTTTTTTTTGGCTTTAGGGCACTTTTCCGCTGCTGACCAGTGCTAACGTGCATTTGGTCTTTCCCCCAAACATAGTACCATTGACTTACCTCCCAATTGGCATGTCTAATCAACTAGTGGGCCTGTAGCACAGACTGTTCCACCGTCTTAGGTAGCCCTTTAAACATGTCTCAGGCCCGCCAATGCAGAGCCTGTGTGTGCAGTTTTAAACTGTCATGTTGACCTGACAAGTTAACTCTCTTGCTAGACTGAAACCTTCCTTTTTAATACACACCCCTAAGGTAGGCACTGGACAGCCCCAAGGGCAGGATGCACACATTGGACACATACTTTGAGGTTTTTCATGTCCAGGTTGTGAAAAACTCCTAAATTAGTTTTTCACTACTGCAGGTCTTATCTCCCTCATAGGTTAACACTGGCATTGCTTTACTACATTTTATAAATGCAAATTCCAATTAGGAAAAGATGGGACCACCAAGTTTGCTTCTCTGGAATGACAATTTAAAATTGCAACCTATGGTGAAGGCAGATTTTAAATTGTAATTCTGAAAATGAAACATTTAGAAAGTTCGCATTTTCCTACTTTAAATCATCTAGAGCCTTCTGTCTGTCTCTGATTACACATATGGGTGGGTGACAACTGGGCTTGTGCGCATTCCCCTCAGACAGCTACACACAAAGGGAGCCAGAGCAGGAAGGGCAGGGACTTTGTGCACTTCAAAGTTCAGTTCTCTCTTTGATGTCTCTCCCACTTCAAAGGCACAATGGATATAAGAACTGGACTTCTGACCCTACCAAACCAGTACACTTCTGGAGCTGAGGACATTCTGCCAGGAAAAGGACTGCTGTGCTGCTGAAAGGTCATTCTGCAAGATCTCTGCTGGACTCCTGCTTTGCTGTGCCTTCCCGGCTGCCTGCAGCCCTCCTTGTCTGGGCGTGAGAAGGATTGGACCTGCATCTCTACATCCACAGAACCAAAGTGACTCCAAGAGCTTGCACACTTGCCTTCTGTTCTGAAGTATCAGAGAAATCAAAGACTTCACTCTGCTACAGCTGCTGGCCTCTGTGAGTCATATCCTGCCAATTGGTGCCAATATGGTCCTGGGGCCTTGGAAGTGGGTTCTGCAGCTATTTTCAACAGAAATCCATGCATTGCCATCACTGCACTGATCGGAAATGCTGAATCTCTCCTCGATGCAGAAACATTGCCCCTGCCACTGAGGACAAAGACATTGTAGCACCATCTGCATGGCTCAGAACTGGTGCATCACCCTCAGTCCTGACACATCACCTTCAGATCGCTGGCTGTGCGGCTCAACAATGAAATGTTGTCTTCATCACAAAAGGTTTGATGCTGCACCGATGCTTGAAGACATCACATCGACGACTGCGCGGCCTGAAGACCATTCATCTCTTTCTGCACAGATCGGTACTTATGCATCACCTTTGCATCATCCCTTCTGCTCCTCACATCAGATCTTCAGCATCAAGGCAACTCTCCACACAAGGTACTGTTCCAGTGGGTTAAGGTTTGTCCTTGTAGCTGGCCCACGCCCCATTGCAGATTGCCTGAACTTTTGGATTTACCCTAGTCTTACATGACTAGAAAGCCCCAGTTAGCACTTAAAGTTTATAATTACTATATTACTGTATTTGCAGCTACTCTTTAAAAATTTGCATCTTGACTTTTACCTACTGGATTTTTGCCATTTTGGTCTTGTTTCTTTATTAAATTAACCTCTATTTCTCCTACTTGTAGTGGATTATTTTTGTGTGGTGTGTTTACTGTTTTACTGTTTTAAGTGTTGCACAAACTCTTTACACATTGCCTGCTATGTTAAGCTTTCCTGCTATGTACCAAGCTACCAGAGGGTGAGCACAGGTTAATTTATGATGTGTATCTGACTTACCCTGATTAGGACTGTGGTTCCTGCTTGGACAGGGTGCATACCTGTGCCAACCAGAAATCCAATTTGTAACAGCTGTGCATTCCTGCTCTCTCCTTGCACTGGCGTGCATACTGCTGGTGCACCATGGTGCAAGGATGCCTGCATTTTAGGCAGGATTGTATTTGTGCAGGATATCTTCAAGGTTCATAGATGTGGAATTAGGAATAGTAACGTTATACTTTCCTATATGCATTTGGTTTTCGATGTTTTGTCCATTGATGTTCTTCCCTCAGACTTCTTGTACCACCACAGTCTGGGGTTAATATTCAGTAATAAGACCTGATGAACCAATGTAGAAGAACACACCTCGTGGTTCTTTGAATTCTGTGACATTTAGGAGACATAATCAATAGATAGATAGTCAGTGGATGTTTCTGCTTCACTGTTGGGTTCATAGAAAAGATATTCTATAATGATGAGCCGCATAGATGCCACTTTACTGGTGCATCTCTACATGGGAGTGTGTGTTGTCATGCATCTCTAGTATGTTCCAGAGTGGCATATTCCAGCCTAACAAAGTCAGTGATGTTTCGTGCACCTGTGAAGCAGAGCAAAGAGGACAGGAGGAAGCGAGGTTGTAGGACGATCTAAGGTCAAAAAAAGGATTGTGAGAGGAGCTTTGAGGGGATTATTACATAGGATGAGGAGGGCAGCGAGGAAAGGAGTAAAGATTACTTTTTTACTAAACCCAAATCCACTAATTTTGTTCTTCCAGGTTCTTCCTCCCTGGACATTCATAGGAGGCCTGTGCCAACCAAGCCCGACCCTGGTTGAACTACAGAAGGAAAGGGTAAGTGAAAACATGGCTCAGGTTTCAACTTCACATGCTCTTAGAGTGGGTATAATTTGTATAACTGTCTGCTTCTGGCTCTCTCCTCAGCTGCACCATTTCTATTACAATTTGCAAGATGTGCACAATGCTTTCCAATCCAAATCTATGACCTCACCTGTATGTGCTTAAATGACATTGGTTTCCCATTTCTGCTCAGCAACATGTAACCAGATGCTAACAGACATTTTTGACTATTTTCCGGATTGTTCTACCGTCCATCAATGGATATGTGCACCATAGCTCTGATCTTTCCGCCATATCTGCATAGTGTATACAGTTTTATATAGTGTTGCTGTTTTAATCCTGATGCCTGTTGGCTGGTTTTATGATGTATAAAAAGTAACAGATACGCCCGAGAGAAAGAAATCAGAATAGAAGGCCTTTCTTCATTTGCCAGTGAAGAAGCCTATTGCTTGCCTGTTCCTGCTCATAGCTAGTTTATATCATACCTTCGCTCCATCCAGGCGTATGATGAATATAATATAAACAAAAACAGTTTAGCATCAGCTTGTATTTGATACATGTGCCTAAAGTTTTTTTTTTGCACTAGATCTCCCTCTAGTATCATCCCAAAACTGTCAGAACCCACTGAGAAAGCTGTCACGTGGCATAGGTTGTTGGGTAACAGCCAAAGAGTAAATCAGAGGCCAGGGAATCTGCTCCCAAGGACAGAGGATGCAGAGATGTATGTAAAAGCTACGCATTGCTTTAAAAGGGAATTCTTAAAGGTACAAGACAAAGAAGGCATAGAACTTATCTTAATGCGCACATAACCTTATTTTTAGAAAATAGCAAAGAGAAGCGCAACGTATCCGCTGGCTGCATTCATGCTTGGTATGCTGTACAGCAACAGCCCCCTCGCCCTCCTTCATGGCCCCATTCATAGTAATAATGCTTTTCTGCAGAGTCTGAAAAAAGCACCATCAGCTTTTAGCGACAATGAAATGTCCCTCTGTGTGGAGGATTTGAAACATACACGTGCACTCTTCTTCCTGTAGCCACATAGCGCTGCGGTGGGAAAAGATGCTGTTGATATTTCCGAAGGCATGGGTAAGTGGGTTGCCCGTGGTCAAGAGAGGCTGTCATCCACGGCTGCCTCTTTCTGTAGGTACCTTCTAGGATATTAATGCTAACATTATGTGCACAAACAAAGCTGCCCGGATTTCAGGCCCCAGCTACTGTTTTTCTCCAAGCAGGCAGTGGAACCAATGTATTCTGTATTCTTGTTGACCTTCTGAAAATTAATGACATAAGCAGCATTAATTATTTGAGTTTCTATTGTGTCTGTTGCTGCGAACAAAATACAAGAGCTCTTTACACAGACAGTGGGGACTCTAACAGCCTGAGCCACTGCAGCCCTTATCTGAACAGGAGAAGAACAACCCTTCACTTTAATGGAAGCTGTGCTGCCTTAATGACTACCTGGCTACGTCTATATGCTTTGCTTTAAAACACTGCGAGGAGAGGAATAAAACATATAGAAACCTTAAGGACGACCTCAGCCTTTATGGGAAAATAATTGAAATACTGCTGCACGATTCTTAATGTCTTATTTGTACTTCAGCGGGTTTCTGTTTCAATTAACTCACACAGTGTAGCATTGCATTTACAGAAAAAGCTGATACTCAAGATACAATTCTGAAAAAAATATACAGGCCACTATATCACCTGTCTAAAAGGAAAGAAACACGTTTTGCCACACGCCAATGTCATTCAAGCCCTTTGCTGCATTGAAACGGCAAAAGATATACATTTGTTGTATAATTAAAAAATGTTAATTTCTGGCAATGACTGTGGGAATGTAGATTAGTGGTGCGTTTTTCGTGCACCTGTGACACATTGCCCTGCCCCGTGTGAATGGCTCTCTGCCAAGAGTCTATGAGGTTTGATTTCCATTATTTATCCAGAAAAGGTAGCAAAAGTCCTGGGGTCTTTAATTTCATTCAGGTAAATAAATAATACAAATGAAGAGGAGATAATGGTAAACACACGAGAGTGTTACGTGAAAAGGCAAATTGGTTTTGATTACAATCCGAGCCAGTAAAATATACTGGAAAGAGCTGGCCAAGTAACATTACCTGCGATACCTCCCACTGTATTTAACTCATTAGCTGGTAACGAGGGGGCAGTGTCCTACATTACAACTCACCGGTCTTCCTTGAAATAGCCCTCATATGTTGAAGGGATGCCTCAATGAAATATGGAAGGATTGTTGCAAAGATGATTTGGACTCAAGAGCAAAAGCAGTCACAAGTAAGTGGTAGGCTGTTATGCATGGGCCCAGTGGCGGCCGGCAGCTTTAGGAGGGAGGGGGGCGGGCGGGGCACACACACACGCACTCATTCTTTCACACACAGACACGCACGCACGCATGCACATCCATTAACAGCACTCATACCATTCAAACATGCACGCACGCACCAAACATTCATTTTAAAACATCACACACATTCTTTCTTTCACACACGCACGCACGCACATCCATTAACAACATTCATACCATTCAAACATGCATACACGCACCAAACATTCAATTTGAAACATCACACACATACATACACACACACACACACTTACCTTCGGACTCCAGGTCCCAGGAGGGTTGGGACTGCTGCCTTCCCTCATTGGCTGACCTAAGGTCAGCTAATGAGGAAAGGCAGCAGTCCCAGCCTCGTCACAGAGTGGGATGGGGTCAGTGACACTGCTGACCCCACCCCACTCTGTGACAAAGTGTCACTGATTGACACTCGACCCTGGGCACTTCAGGGCTTAAACCTGAAGCGCCCAGGGAGAGTGTCAATTGGTGACGCTTTCCTCGTCACCCAGGGGAGGGCCCGAGGCACCTTTGCTGGACCGAGGAAGTCACGCCCATAGGAGCTGTGATCTCCTCAGCCCAGCAAAGTTCAGCTCAGGCAGCCAGGAGTGTGCGCAAATCGCGCATGTCTGCTCCTGGCTGCCTGACCTGAACATGAAGAGTGTCTGTCAGGCTGACCTTTGTTCAGCCTGACAGACACTCTTCATGGGGGCCAATAGGTGGGAGGGCGTGGCCCCTCCGCCCTAAAGGACGGGCCGCCACTGCATGGGCCTCAATTCACCAAAATACCAGGGGTCGCAGAAGTTTGTATCCCTTCAGGAGAATCATGGAAGTGGGACAGTGACTACCGATTCCAGACCTCCTCCCACTACCCTTGGCTTCTTTGCTCTAAATGGCTCTGCACCCAATTTTGAAATACATGGGCCTGAGGGTAGCTAGACAAACCTGTGGTGGAGTTGGTCAGGTTGTGGTGAGCAGTGTATTACAAGTAAGGCACTAAGTTAGCCAATGGAGCCCTGGCCAGCCCAGTTACTTGGGAAACAACAGAAGAGTCCAATGACGGTGAAAGCTCAGCCCATGTTCAGCCAATGTCTGTGATTGACTACAGAGACCCCGCCACTGTGTGACTGACTGGCTAGAGCTTCGTTTTGGAGAAATAAATCCTCACCAGTGAGGCCATGGAGCAGAGAAATATAACATTCAGTTTATTTGTTCAGCTACTTGCTTGCCATCTTCAATCTGAGTTATGATACAGAGATTGTAGCACAATACCTAATTCAAAACCTACATGCATGACTCTTGGCAGAGTTGCTCCAGTATCCCATACCTAGCATTCAAAGCATACAATTCAAACCTGGTCAGCAGCCTTCAGTCAGGTCCTGCTGGTCTATGAAAACTCACTTTCTCTCTCACAAAAACTTGAAAATGCTTGAAACAGGATGCTTAAAGAACGTAATGCTGCAGTAAAACTAAACATGTGCTGGTATAAACATAAAATGTGAAATTAAATAACTTAGTGTGACTCTTCAAAAATGTTTGCCATCTCATCAGGTTGCCTGTCAGAACAGTAAAGGGTGGCCTGAACTTAGATACAACTTATTTTCCTGTTCAGTTTAATTTAAGCAATTTGAAAGCCTCCAGATCTGTGTGGGGCTGTCTGGGCCTGTCTGGGACTTGGAAAGTGTGCTGCTCGGCTACATTTTCAGCTGATCAGGCGGAATTGTAACAGTTGCAAGTTGCACCTGTTACAGTCTCGAGGAACGCTGCCACAGAGCCTAGTACATAGTTTTTCTAACTATGCTGTTAAGAACGGAATTACATTTGTCAATGCTGTATTCAAGCACTGGGATTAGAAGCAGTGTCACGGGCATTATAGTACTGAAAGCAGGTTTTAAAAGATGAAACAATAATAGAAATATCATAAAACATTTTTGCCACAAAGGAAGTATGTTTGTTCAATAACAAACCTGTAACACTTATTGAATTGCATAAATCTTCATGGGTTGGTGTAAGAAATTGAGTTGTTGGTTGCCTGGGGTGTGAGCCCTGGTCAAGCAACAGCCACAATCCCTGGAAGGATGAACCACAAAAAGTCACTAAATTAACCAGTGCTTATCCCTGCGTAGCTTGGCATAAAAAGTAATCAGGCTTAATTTAAGGGTAATGAGTAAAGTTTTTATGCAGAACACAAACACTGCTAAAGTGTAAACATAACACAATCTGTTAATTTTAGAAAAATAGTGTTAATTATGATAAACTATTTGATCTCAGAACTACAAAAATCCAATCAGTAGCACCAGAGTTATGAATTGTTGACTTTTTTTTTTAGCAAAAAGTATCACCTAAAAGATCAAAGGACCAACTATGGATATCTAGTTGAGCGAGACCGAGTCAAAGTCCAAAAATATGGTAGACCACAATGGAGCATGGTTCTGATAGTATAAGTGGGCTGGACCCAGTCAGCCCTTACCTTCAAAATTAGAACAATTTTCTGAGAAATATTTTCTAAGAAGGTAAAGTTTAGGGAGAGTTGTCGTCAGGGAGCCTCTGGACTGAGTTGTGGTAAAGGTTTTTACATTTGGACCTAGTGACTTATTTGGAAGTCAAAAATCTCCAACAGGACAAGGAAGTAGATTGTAGCCAAAACAGTTCCTGGAGCTTGGATACCCATTTGGTGAAGGACCACTGAACAGGATTTGCTACTGCAAAGAACTAGTGGAAGTAGCCATAAAGTCAGGCCAACTGGCAATGCACCTTGGGCAGATCAATGAGCAGGTTGGACTTGGTCTTCCCTTCATTCTCAGAGCAGTTTTTAGCCAAAAACTGTTGTCCCAAGTTTTGGATTTTGGGTGCCTGGGCAATTTTAACACCACAACCAAGGATCCAGGATGGGTGGGACACCAGTTAGGAGATCAGGTCTCACCAAGGCTGGGTCCAGGCGCAGGTTTAAAATGGTGCAACCCTTTAATGTCCCTGTGGCTCTGAACAGGAGGCCAGAAAACTAGCCGTTGGAGGTACTCTGATAGTCCTGGGATGAAGTGAAAATGCAGGTCTCAAACAGCAAGACTGGCCTCTGAGGGTTCAAAGCAGGCTCTAGGCAGCAAAACAGTCATTCCAGGTTCAGAAAAGCAGTCTTGTGGAGTACACGGTGAGCCACACCAGCAGGCATTCCTCTCAAAGCCCTTCCTTAGGTCCAGAAAGTGAACTGAAGAGTGAGACTGAGGGGACTTTTATATGTGGCGCCTCATTTGAAGTTGGGAGAAATGTCCAGAGGTTTCCATTTGAAGTGCTTGGAATTTTCTGACTCTCCAGCCCTGGCTCTAAGCTGGCTGCAGTGACAATGTGGAGGTGACAAGCCCTTTGTGTAAAGGCAGAGCACAGCCTATTCAGATGCAAGTGAGGATGTGTCCATCTCACCCCCCACCCCACATCCTGGCAGCAGATGGTCCATTCAGGCGCACTTAATCTCTCTATTATGTAACTGCCTGGGAATAATTCACAAAGTCTAACTCAGTTACACAAAGTCATGTGAGGCTCCAGGCACTAAATGGCTATGGGAAGGAAAATGGCAACATTCTAAAAGTGGTGTTTTCAAAATTGTAGTTTAAAATCTGACTTCACCATTAAAGAGGATTTTACATTACAATTTCATAGATATTAAACATGAAATGCTTACATGGTCACAATCAAAAGTTAACACTTATTAAATGTAATAAGGCAACTGTGGGACAGGTAGGTCTCACACCAGTAAAAAAATGAACGTAGGAGTCTTTTTTACTAACAGGACATGTCAAATGTAATTAACATGTCCAGCTTTCTAATTTCAATGCACCCTTCCCCATAAGCTACTAGTGCAAACCTTAGGGGTGGCTCATATGCAAGACAATGTGATTTTAAGGCTTTGCAAGGGAGTTCTGCTACCAAATCAAATTGACAGTTTAAAACTGCACTCAGGCTGCAATTGCACACCTGGTATATGTTGTCCCCATCTGTCTGGACATCTGCCCACCCTCCCCATGCAAGGCTATTCCTTCACCCTATATGAACCTCTATATAAACCCCTCATGCATCCTCAACTGCCATTCTCCTTGGCACCTACCGGTGATCACAAAATGATGCAGCCTTCAAAACAGCCATTTCCTGCTCAAGATACCTCCTTGCAAAGACATGCTCTGCATCATATGTTCATAGTTTGGGAGGGATATCTCCGCCACACATAGTTAGAACCATCCTGACAACATCGGCTGCTATTGTGGGCTGGAATGTTCTGATTTTGCATGAGTAGGGTCATTTATTTAAACATGCATACAGCTCTTTCTTGGGGCAATACCAGCCTTGGGTTCTATGGCATTTAACACATCTGGAATTGACTCCTGTATTTTGAAAGTGAATGTGGCCTACCAGCGTGGAACAGACATCTCCTTTTGTGACCATAGAAAGATTGCCTAGGACAGCGCCCTCGGACCCCCAGGGGTCCATGACACATTCCAAGGGGGTCTGCAGGCCTGGGCTGACAGGAAGGCACTTCTCCAGCTGAGGCCTTTCCATGCCTGTTTTTAGGGTCGAGCACACAAAGCCCTCTGTTCCTGGTGGTATCTCTCCATGGGCTTTTCACCATGCCCATCAGTTTGGTTGGTTCATGGGCTTGCCTTTTAAAATTCACTTGATTTCATTTGTGAAAGGCATGCATAAGTCTTGCCTTTTCTGGTGTTTAGCCCTCCTCGAGCGCACCGGCCAACTACTGAAAACATACAAGGCTAGTTGTTTTCTGTATGGTTTCTGGACTACTTTTTCTCATTATTTCGTAGGAAGCGCAATCTTGCTGGGCAGTAGTCAAGCGCTTTGCATGACATCGACCCTGTTACATGGATAATTGCATTTTTGCAGGTTATATGGATAATTGCACTTTTGCTGATACGTTTCACTACAAGCGAACTTCTGTTTCCTTCTGTGTGTGTGCTTCGCGCTTGTGGCGGTCATCAGCTCCCTTATGTGAAACTGTTTTACTTTTAATTTTCAGCTTATGTGGCAAGAAAAGTCTGGTTAAGAGTTCACAACGCTAAGAGCTCTAACTTGTTTTATTTATTATTGAGAAACTACAAATTATTCGCATATGGGAACTGGTCTCTGTTAGCTCCCCTCACCCTCCCTTTCCCCCTCAGCCTCTGACGCCCTGTTACTTGTACCTCTCAGCACTTTTGATAGGTTGAATGCAGCTGCACTAGAGCAAGATGATGACCTGCACTCAGGATGATGAACAATTCAGGTACCCATCACCAAACAGCTGTTAATGGAATGTTGGGCTTAGTTTCCCCAACTCTCAAAGGGGATAATTAAGCCACGCTCATATTTGTTTGATATATTTCTGTAATGACATGCTCCTATATTCCGGCTCATTTCAGATTATTTTTTGTTTACTTTATTATCTCATGCTTAAATTACATTTCAAGATTCTTTTAAGTGGGGCGGTGAAGTCGCTGGGACTCATGTCCCCGTGTTCACATTCTCTGTTTAAAATATATACACAAAGCATACAATGTTTGATTAAAGCAGCGCTGTCCCTCACCTTCTGAGTACATGGGCAAGTGCGGCTTTGTCGTGGCATGTATATTGTGATGAGTTATTCTTGCCGTCCCCTAGAGCCCTGATACTTGATTGATAACAAAGAAAGATGCGATATTAATGATCAATCCAGGTCATTATTAGTGCCCCAAGTATGCAAGGCAGTATTTCAAGGTGTCTGAAAAAGTCAGGAATCCATATTGACAGAAAACGGGTGGGTTGCGCCATTTGTGGTGTCCACTCTGCAGAGAAGTACACAGCCCTAAAGGAAACATATTTTGTAGTTTTGACATGCTTTTTGTTGCCTCGTCTTATCATTTCACACTTATTTTAACTCTTGCTTTCGTTTTTTCGACAGAGCTGCCACATTCATACCTTTGATTTCTTAGCATGGAAGTAAGCTGTCCTTAGTTGTCAATAGTTACAGATATTTCCTCATATCTCGATGTTCTCTCTCTATCAGACCATCCTTATACCTGTATCCTCCACATTGCCTGCAATAACCATCTAATGTATGTAAAAGTGCATCTGTAGGTTTACCATGTCCCTCCATGTCACAGGGACACCAAGGTCCTAGTCCTGTTTTTTTATTTAAGAAACTCAGTTCATTTGTCAATCTAACTTGGCTCAATGTTGCTGAAATCTTACGTTGCAATGCTTGGCATTTCTTTTGCAAATTATTATCACATACATTAATGTGATTGATGATCACGTTCTGTAATGGCAACAGACACAGTAAACAAGCATTGACAAAGCAAATAGATCCAGCTCCTTGATCAATGAAAGTTGTTCATTAATTGTCTTGTTTTTGGATGTGTTTCTTGGACTGGTGCCTGGGTGAATGTGAATAAGTCAATGGTTGAATGAATGGATGCTAAGTAAGTTCATGGATGGAAGAATGGGTGAATGTGTGAGAGCATGGATGGATGAGAGGTTGAGTGCATGAGTGAATGAATGGATGAGTGAGTGCATGAATTGAAAAAAAATAGTGTCCGAGTGCAGGAAAAGATAGCTGTGCCAAGATAGCAAGTGCCAGTGCCTCACATTTCATAATTAGGCTAGTAGGACAATGATTAATGAATTGGTTCCTCTTAAAATGTTATTAATATTGAGTTTCAAGACATCCCAAACATTAGCAGCTCTCTGCACTGGTTTTTCCATTCAGTGTTGTTGTCTCTATTACAGTGGTTCTTACAGCCTGGCATGCAAGCTTTTGAAGCACATTTCTTAAAAATTAAATGATTACTGACAGCAAATAAATGGGCGGCGTGACAGTGGCCTTTGTAGGAAGAGTGGTAAAATGGTTTATTGTACATAAAAGCGAAGAGTACTTACATGACTTGGTGCTCCCAGCCATCCTCGCAAACAAGAAGATTCCATCAGCAACATTTAGAAACATCATGGCATATGTTTGTATGGTGAATCTCTGTTTGTATTGAAGTGATGGAAGGCTTTTCTGGAAACAAACTGACAAGCCTACCAAAACGTTTCCTGCTCTCTGCCCTATTAGTAGGTCTGAAGTATTCCATATCCCTCATTTGGAGGGTCTATCCGTACATGGACTAATCATCAACCTTTAAACCCACAAAACCCCTCCTGTACTTTTGAATAAAATCACCTACTCTGAAAGCATTCTTCACCCTCCCAAAACATTTTCATCACCATTGATTTCAATGGGCTAACCTACTAAAGATACTCAATTGCACCCCCCTCTCCACAATGAAGCATCAAAAGGTATCAGTCCTGTAGGAAAAAAGCCTCTTTTGGTGTGATCACTTCTCCAAGTTTCTGACTAATGCTGCTTGTTTTTCAACTCTTTAGGGCAGTTGTCCCTAACCTTTTGACTCTTGCGGACCTGCACTGAATCACTACTAGAAGCTGGGGACCCCTAAGAAATTTGTACAATTTACATTTCGAACATTAAAACAGTAATTCACAAAAATATTCAAACAAGCACACACCAAACAAATGCTCAAATTACTAAAGATATCATTATTTTATATTGGAAAACAATATTCAAAAATCAAAACATTTTAATGGGAAGGTTGGTGCTGTATCTCAGCAACTAATTTTTCAATGTTTGGTTTTATTTAGGAAAGCTGAATCCTTGGGTTGGATTCTACATTTTCCAAGTGATGTTTGTTTTTACTTTTTAGGTACATAAGATCTGATAAAGCTTTTTGACCTAAATATGTGGTGAGGAAAATAAATAAAACCATGTGGGCCTCTCATCTCTTCATTGCCTCTCTGTCATATGTAATTCATTTGTTTTTGTGTGTTTAGCACAACAGGACCAGCAGTACTGATGTAACTGTACTCTCTGCTTGAGTGTCTGTGTTTAGCTCATGAGGGTCTGTGGTACTGATGTCACTGTACTGTCTGCCTGAATATTGTGTTAAGCATGTCAGAGCCTGTAATGCGGATGTAACTGTGCTGTCTGCTTAAGTGCCTACTTTTAGCACGTAAGGGCCTCTGGAATTATGCAGCAAGGGAGGAAAAGATTATGTGGAAAGCTCATCTAAATTATGCAGCAAACAAATGCAAAGATCTGACACATTTTGTGATAGTAGCAATTCATTATTTTGTCATTAGGTTGAGCATGGCAGTGTACAAGCGCGGATTTTCCGATGTCTTGGTATCTATGTGGGCTTTTAAACATGCACACACACCACTATCGCTTGTTCATGGGCTTGCCCTTCACAAATCCTTTGTAATAATTGGTAAATGCTTTACATTTGTCCCTCCTTGGGGTGGTTTGGTTACCCCCTTAGAAATCGACCCTATAACATGGCTAATTGCACTTTTGCCAATACGTTTGATCGCGAGCAAACTTCTTTTTCCTTTTGTGTCTTTCGTTCACGGTCATGGAGGCCGTTGGCTCACTTATGTGAAACTGTTTTACTTTTCATTTTCAATTTACCTGGCAAAAAAGTCAGTTAGGAGTATACAACGCTAATAGCTCTAACTCGAGCAAATGCAAGACCCATTGCATTGCAAATGCTTGTAATTTATAACTTCATTTGTGCAGCAGTTTGAAAAACAGGACTAAGTTCCATGTACATCCATCAGCTTTTGTGAAAAAATATGTGTCAAGATAACTCTGATGATTAATATACCTGCTGGAGAGAGATGGGAGTTTGTTCTAGTGGCAGTTTTGACTCATCTAAAGTAGCACAGACGGCTAATATCCCTGCTGCAAAGAATGTGCATCATGCAAAGTATTTTATATGCATGGCCCAGTGGGTTTCTGCTTTTGTCACACAGATTCTTTTGTTGCTGTTCAGTTCATAAATTACAATCGTAATTTAGCACAGTAAGCTATGAACTGTTTTCAAAGAGCTGCATGCAAACTGCATGGCACAAATTAGAAAGTTATGTTTTTTTCACAGTTTTTCATTCTCCTTATGTTGCTAATAAAAGTTTGCCTGTGTAGAAATACATTCTTATTATTAAAGTTAATGCTAACCACTACTTTACGTTTTGAATCCTGAGTTTGTGCTTTCCAGACCAATCACTCTTAGAAAATGCCTACCAGTGTGGATGACATGTGAATCCTGCACCTTGTAGTCCCCTTTAAAATGCTTCAACACCCTACACTGGTTTGAGAGGCTCTAAAAAGAAATTAATTACATGTGACAGAAAGACTATGGAGAGATGAGAGACCCTTATGGTTTTACTTCCTCCCCCCATATATTTATGTGAAAAAGCTTTCTCAGATCTTATGTACCTAAAAAAGAAAAACAGAAATTGCTTGGGAATGTAGAATCCGTCCTCAGAATCCAGATTTCCTAAATAAAACCAAACAGTGAAAATGTAGTCGCCAAGATGCAGCACCAACATTCCCATTAAAATCTTTCGATTTTTGCATATTTTCTCAATATAAAATATTTATATCTTTAGTAATTCGAGTATTTGTTGGGTGTGTACTTATTTGTGAATTACTGTTTTGTTTGAAATTGAAATCAAATTGCTTGGAGGTCACCGGCTTCTAGTAGTTATTCAGTGGGGGGTCCTCAAGAGTTAAAAGGTTGGGAACCAATGGCCTAGAATAAGGCCTTCCCTTCTTTACTGGGAGAGATAAGCCAAACTGAAAAAGAAATCAAGGCTGCTTTGAAGCAACACCTTCGAATTAGCAACTTTAGCTCAAAACATTTCCATCATATTCTGTTCTCTGCAAAGATAAACCTCCTGCACCGACCCCATCCTACTCTTCCAGAAAGGTTCAGTTTAATTGCATTGAAGTTAAAATGTTGGTAAATAGATGTCAACTAAAACGAATTACTTCTCAGAGCACTATCCCGTATACAAATAAGCTTATCAACCTTGTCTGAAGATTAACATGAGGTGGAGTAAAATTGAAAACAACAGACGCTAATTAGCCCTCAAAATATGAAACCTTTCAAAATGATGCCATCTGTCAAACTCGGTAAAAATACGCGGCTTCCAAACATATTTATTAAGCCCTTGCACATAATTGAAATGCATAAAACAAGTTCAATCCTTTCATTTACAGTTCACAACAAAACACCTGAATACCTGTAGACGGAAATTAAAATTTGAACATGAAATGTAGCACTCAGTCAATCAGCTTACATGCTTCCTGAATCTAAACAGCTGGTGGAAACCTGCCAATTCTTCCTGCAAAAACGGTAGGTTGTTCCTACCTTAGTCCTGCTAAAAACGAATCTTCTGAAAAGAAAAGCATACTGATGCCAAATAGTATCACTATAGGTTGAATGTCTGAAGGCCATTGAAGAGCTATTATCGCTGTCTGATGGGAATGTTGCCTATCTGAGTAACACCCCCTACTGTTAGGGCCAGAGGCCTGCCCACTGTTAGTTTTGGTATTGATCCCTACTGGGTTTCTCTGCTTTACTGCAGACCTGTCAACTCACACAATACCATCATGTGACGACTTTTTTCATTTGGAGTAGGGTACTGGAGGCTGCTTAGGTCATGAGGCCTATAGACCCAGGCTCCTCTCTATGGCCATGCTCTCTTTATAGCTTCTAAATGATTATTCAGGCGCTTAGGATGAGCACCTCAGAACACTATTAATTGCTTGGTGATGGTATGCAGGGAATAAGGGTGATGAAGAAATAAATTGCTGGGAAGTGGTTTCCTGACATGTAATATCATTTGCAAATCTTAAACCCCATAGACATACTGCTGAAAGCGAAACTGCAAGTCACAGAATGCAAACTATTGTTAACTAAAAAGCCAGAATTTGCTGCAGAGGTCAAGTGAGATGAGGCTCCTAGGCGTCTATGGTGTCATTGTAAAGGATTAGGACATGTGAGAAAGTGGTATTATTGAGTGCGGATAATACATACAAAATGAAATTGCTAGGAGAAACGAAATACATTTGTGGTCAGGGAATGACACTCCTTAACTTAACTTAACTTTGGGGTTTGAAACACTGACTTAGTGCCCCTTTGTTATACAGAAAATGTGAACAAGTCAAAGCTTCTTTATGGCTACATGTTCTATATTCTACCATCTTTCTTAATTTTGCAAGGTTTTCACATAGGGCACTCCACAATCTGAATTTTCTTGAGGTGCGCTGATTACAGATGTTATTTTTGATCAGGACAATGTGGTTTCTTTTATCAACCTTAAAAGGATAAAACGTCATTCAGTTTTTGTTTTTCAAAAACAAACCCCATCTTTGGGGTTCGGGTTAGTGTTTGAATGAAATGTGGGTATGGCAAGCTAACTGGCTTTGACGATTTTTGCCTAAAGGGCACCTGCTGTGTCAGTGGAAGCACTTTGGGCACGATATCAAGTCGTACAGTTGAGAATCTCTAAACATGGTGTATAGGATTCAGACTGGGGCAGAGTCCATGGCTCTATCATCCAGTCACTTTAACTCCTCATCCCTCATCAAAGCCTAAATTAGCCTAGTCCTCTGGTGTTATTTCACGCAATCCTTACATATCATTGATTATAACACACCAGACTGTGTAAGAGATTTGTGTTTTGGCATTTTTTATCAATTGATATGCAAAGTTTAGACTGAAAACTCCCTAGAACATGTTGTTTCTTTGGTGGCGACTCGTGTTTTTTGTGAGGTTCAAGATTCTGTCAAATTACATTGAACAAATTTATCGGATGGTCCTGAAGAAGGGGGAAGAGATCACTGGGAACTTCCACCAAAACACGCCTCAACCTTTTTAGAGGTCCACTGTTGATGGACTGTGAAAAAAATAACTTTCCATGTGGCTTGGACTTCTGCAAAATAGATGTTTTTTTTTAGCACTATGCAACACCCACCGCAAATAATATTCACAATCCTTGTCAGGGTGTACCACAAAAGTCGCTAAATTAAACTGTGCTTAACCTCTGATAGGTTAGCATAAAGCAGTCAGGCTTAACTTAGAAGCAATGTGCACAGTATCTATGCAGTACTGAAACAATAATAAAGTTGAAATTCAAACCATTAAAAAATCCCAAAATGACTTAGAAATCCCCCTCATCAAAGACTTACTTAACAAAATGACACCAAAATTACAAAAATGCAATAAGAAGAACCAGGATTAAACATTTTTAGAGGTTTAAGTAAAAATAGCACAAAGTGCCAATCATAGTCATTGGTCATAGTAGAACAGGACCTAGACATAATTTGACACTGGCCTTGAGGGAGCACAGGTCAGATACAACAGCCAGGTTTGACTTGGTTAGATTTACCTTCTGACTGTGATCCATTAAGTCCTAATCTACCAGAGGAGTACACTTCAAAAGACCCCCAGCCCCTCAGAGAAGCATTATGAACCTTGGAATCCATGTGTAAGATAGGGGCAGTAGGTCCAGTCTTCAAGGCTCTTCTCAGACTAAAGACAGCAGGTCACGTCCTCTTCTATTCTTCCACAGGTCCAGAAATTATCTGATTTAAGGTTCTGGGGATGTCACATTTATGCCAAGTGCCAGTTTATGGGTGGGGGACAATCCTTTGTCTGTCTCCTAAACTGGTTCTGATCAATTACCCGTCTCCTCTGAGGTTGGCTCCAGCCTGGTTAGAGGTACCAAGGCAGAGACAGGCCTGATGTCAGGTCAGTCTGTGTTTGCTAGTGTAATCAAGGCTGGGGCATAGCCCCTCCACAGCCATCCGTCAGTGCTAGAAAACAACCCACCCCCTTCCCCACCCACACCCAGGTCCTTTTTCCACTGTCTGGAAGCAATGCACATACCACAGGGTAGATATTCACCAATTATGTGACACTGGGCACTGGAAGAAAGGTACATTTGGCGTAGGGCGGAAAATTGCAACTTTCTGAAAGTGTCACTTTCAAAATAGTAATCTAAAATCTGACTTTACAATTAAGTTGGATCTCAAATTACTAAAAAATATGTACTTGAATAATTCTTCTATCTGCTCCCAAAGTGAAATTAAGCATTATAAGTTGTTATAAAGTAAATCAGTGTTTCACTATGAGAGATCCAGCCTTGCTACAGTGAAAAATTACTTTGGAGGTTTTTCAGTACCAGGACATACAATCCTTTAAATATGCATAACCGTCATGCATCATGCCCAGTAGGCATTTAGAGCCTCCTTTGTGGGTGACATAAAGGATGGTTCAAGTCTGTCAACAGGTTTATTTTGCCAGGTCGAAAAAGCAGTTTAAAACTGCACAAATAGACTGCATGGGAAGGCCTAGAGACAGGCTTTGCATTACTACTGTAGTGGGTGGCACAATGAGAGCTGCAGTCCACTTGCAGTATTTAATTTACAGGCCAGAGGTACTTGTGCTACCATATGCCAGTGACTTATAGGTATTTTAAATGTGCCAATTAGGTACATGCCATTTTACTTATGCTGAGAAGGGAAAAACAAGCACATTATCTCTGATTGTCAGGGTAAAACACACAGAATCCTGGGGCAAGCAGAAATGGGTTAAGCAAAAGGAAGATAAAAATCTGGCATGACATTTCAGAAAAGGCAAATTTCTAACAAACATGTGATGGACTTACTTGAACTCCATAAAGTAGTCCCTTCATGACTGGGGCTAAATTCTATGGTTTCTTTGAATAAAAGTATAAACAATGATGGCATAGTTTGATTAAAGTGTTCTTGTAATGCAACTTGTGAGTTAACATTATCTATGACTTTGGTAGAGGATCACTTGAAACAGTTTAGGAAATAGTCTCTCCAAGTGAAGTTAAAAATGCATGACTTGTGAAGAGTTTGTTGGGTTTTTGCTTGTTGTGTAAGGTCTATAGACAATCTTCCACCCCATCATATCCCACCCACTCGTTTGTTTTGTAAGCACCTCACTTTTGCAGCTTCATGGTTGACGGATATGGAACACATGAATGAAGGATACATTTTCACAGATCTCCTTAAAGCACCATGATTTTATATTGAATGATTTTCTGCCAAAGCACACCCCTTTCCATAGAAATGAAATATGGCATAGATTTTGTTGGATTTGAAATGTTAATCAGAACCTCATTTGCAGTAGGTTGTTAATGCTGACATTAAAGACCTGTGTTGAAGATAGTTTGGAATTACCTAATACCCTTAAAACAGTTATGAGATATGACATATTCTGCCTGTGCTCAGATTCAGTGCATTCCATGACATATTCATTTCTGTCTAAAAGGATACTTTATAACTTGAGTTGACCTAGCTCTACAGCACCCACTCCTAAGGGCTGGCACAAAATGTCCAAAATGAAAGGGAAGAGTCCCCTAGGGCCTACTAAGAGAATCTATAGAACATTTAAGGATGGGCATTTCATTGAAAACTATGAGAGCTAAAATGGGATAGCTGGGATCAAGTTGGAAGAAAGGAACACGTTGCACAGGTTTGACAAGGTTTCATTTTTGGGATTTTATGTCCAATGTGACTGTGGATAGGCCTGATGTCACACAGCATGTTCCCAGGACCGGAGGTACATCATTTTGATGGAAATCTCGAAAATGTGTATTAGGATTAATTGTCTGGCTAGTTTACCCTTTAAAACATCTTGTCTTGACACACTTCAAAGATAGATTTGGCATATAGCATACGAAGAAAAAACCTACCCTACCTGCACCAAACAATTTTTACCTGCCAGAAATCATGAGAGAGAGCTGTCTCTTGCTTTCCCTAAACGTTTGCACCTAGGATGTTCCTCCAAGTCTGAGAGCATCAGTTTCGTGCTGACCCACAAGGTTAAATGGTGCAAAGGCCCTTTCAGTGAAGCCTATTTGAGAATGGGAAGAAAGTCCCTAGCTAAAAGTGATGGGTGCAAACAGTCCTTAAACAGGAGCCACTGTTGCCTTACTTGAAGCAGTGGACTAGTTGGTATTAGACATTGTAACTCAGAGAGCTGTAATGTAAAAATGTGGCATTTTGATTAGCTCTTAATTGATCAATAATTACCTAGGATATCCATACCTAGTACCGGAGACAAGCCTCATTACAGTATAAGCCCATATTTCACTACATTTTCATTCCCTTACAGCTGCTTGTGAAGAACACAGAGTTCTATTACTGTACTAGAATGTTCATCTAGCTCACAGAATGTGCCTGCAATGGAGAAATGCTGCTGAAGAAGGATTCTTTAGATTTATTCTCATATCTGTACAGAAGTGCTGCATATATTGTATTGTATTGTATTGTATTGTAATAGTATAACTGAACGTGTTTCTTGTCTCTGCCAGTCAAAATTCCTGAAATTAACGAGTCATCAAAAACAGCCCTTTCCATGTTTTAGTGTTATGTATCTACAGTGTTCCTAATCTGTGAAAATAGGGTAGGCTATGGCAGTTTTATTGTGTATTAGAAAAAAAAACAGTTTTTTTCTTCTTTTTTACAATGTTAAAATACGTTTTAATTATGCAGTAGTTTATATGGTATCAAAGAGTAATTTTATATACAACAAATATTTATATTCTTATGTATGTTGTATCATTTCCTATATATAACTTACAATAGAACGAGTGGCGGCTGGTGATCTTTGAAAATGATGGGCGTAAAAGTTGCTCAAAATTACAAGGAGTGAACAAGATATTCCTATTAACTTCAGGGGTCCCCCAACCCTCCGTCAAGAAATTTTAAAAAAGGTCAAATACTTAACATTTACATCATATTTAAAAAAAAAAAATATATGATTAAGGGATCAGCAAATATTTCTGTAATTTCAAAATGTGCTAGCTAAATCTGACCCTTGCGGAGTGTGGCAGGGCAACCTTCACTAAGAAAAGTTTAAGAAAATGACAAAATGGTGTTTTTTTCAACACAGGTTCATTACCAATTCTAAAAAATACAAAATCAATAATTATGACTATAAACATCATTATTAATAATAAATAAAAGTACTAAACAGGGACAATCCGTAGACCTATACATAAAGGCCCTCATTACAACCGTGGCAGTCGGTGTTAAAGCTGTGGTAATACCGCCAACAGGCCGGCAGTAAAAAAATGGAATCACAACCACGGCGGAAACCGCCAACACAGAAAGCCATTTTAACACTCCAACCGCCACAGCAGTAGCAAGAAACACCGCAGCAGTAACCGCCAACAGACAGGCGGAAGACAATGTACCGCCCACCACATTACAACCCGCCCATACGCCAGCTTTTCCGGGGCAGTACCAACGCCATCAAAAGCACGACAGAAACAGTACACAGAAGGGAAACCACTCACCTCTCAACACCCAAGGAAGAACTAGCACGCCATGGAGCCCGAACTACAGGTGTTATCCATGTTGCTGTATCTTCTCACCTACCAGGAGTACGAACGGCGGCGGCGACGACCACGGTGAGTACTGCACCTTGCACTCAGGTGAGGGGGGAAAAAGAGAGTGACACACACATGCAACACCACCGCCCTCACCCCCAACACCATACACACAAACACATGCATCAACATTACATATACCCCCCCTTAACCCTCTGGAAGAACGCAAGGACAAAAGGAATTGAGTCAAATGAGTGTCATATTAGAAATAGTCAGATATGCGTTACAAATTCAAAAACAGTATTTACAATATATACAATATGTACGTAAGGTGGTACATTGTCAAAATGTCCATGGGCCAATGGGCCAAAGCTCATAGGCCAAGCCCACACTTGATTCCTGCCTCAATACGGAGAGAAGACTGCAGGGGCATCAGGTCGAAAACACACAGGCACCTCAGGGGGACGGGGAAGAGGGGCACCTCAGCAAGAAGATGGGACAACGCCACTGCTCCTGGAGGGGGCTACATGCCCACAGCAATGTCCTGGGGAGTGCAAGGCCATAGTCTCTCAAGTCTCTCAAGTGGGTGGTTTACCAACTGCCTGGTCCTGGGGAGTGCAAAGCCACAGTCTCTCAAGTGGGTGGTTTCCCCACTGCCTGGTTCTGGGGAGTGCAAAGCCACAGTCTCTCAAGTATCTCAAGTGGGTGGTCTGCCCACTGACTGGTCCTGGGGATTGCAAAGCCACAGACTCTCAAGTCTCCAAAGTGGGTGGTTTGTCCACTGCTTGGTCCTGGGGAGTGCAAAGCCACAGTCTCTCAAGGCTCTTAAGTAGGTGGTTTGCCCACTGCCTGGTCCTGGGGAGTGCAAAGCCACAGTCTCTCAGGTCTCTCAAGTGGGTGGTTTGCCCACTGCCTGGTCCTGGGGAGTGCACAGCCACAGTCTCTCAAGTGGGTGGTTTGCCCACTGCTTGCTCCTGAGGAGTGCAAAGCCACAGTCTCTCAAGTGAATGCCTTACTCCACTGGCTCTGGAGGGGGCTTTGTGCCCAGTGTGCTTCATCCTGCCAAGGATAGGGGGAGTGGATGCATTTCTCTGCTGGTTCTGGAGGGGGCTTTGTGCCCAGTGTGCTTTATCCAGCCTAGGATAGGATGAGTGGATGCATTTCTCCACTGGTTCTCTAGGGGGCTCTGTGCCCAGTGTGCTTCATCCTGCCAAGGATAGGGTGAGTGGGTGCATTTCTCCACTGGTTCTGGAGGGGGCTCAGTGCCCAGTGATGCAACACTTGGGGTGTTACAGTTCACAGTCCCTCACCTGGGTGTCTGAGCCACAAGGTTTGCAGTGACCAGGATGCATGATAGTCCATGGAGGCATGGCTAGAGTTCATCCGGCGGCAGCTATGGCTGCACACTGGTGGTAGTGCCGGTGCTGGTGGGGGTTCTGCCAATGGTGGAGGGAGGTTCCAGCCCCTCTCCTGCAGCCTCGGACAGCTGCCTACAGGGGCTGCTGCTGCTGGCAGTGGTGCTACTGTCAGCGGTGCAGGTAGCGGTGCTTGCGGCGGGGCTTGTGGCGGTGCAGGAGGCAGTGCTGCCAGTGGTAGGGGAGGCTCCAGCCCTTCTCTTGGAGCCTCAGGCAGCTGCCCACTGGGGCTGCTGCTGCTGTCAGTAGTGGTGCTTGCAGCGGTGCAGGTGGCAGTGCTTGCGGCGGTACTAGCGGTGGGGCTGCTGGTGGTGCTGGCCGCGGTGCAGGTAGCAGTGCTGGCGGTTGTGCTGGTGGCCACCAGGCCTTCACCTGCAGCCTCGGACGGCTAAAGGGCCCTGCCTGGTGTTTTGTGCCCCTTCCTCACCTTGGCAGATGGTGATGTCACCTTGGGTCTGGCAGCTGGAGTCTTTGAGGTGGCCTTGCTGGGTGGTTGTGGCTCCTTCCTCTTGCTGGATGCTGTCCTCTTCTTCACCTTGCCAGGTGGAGGAATGCTTTTTGCCTTGGCAGGGGTTGGTAGCACACTGGCTGGGCTGACGGGTGCCCCCCTTTAAGCCTCTGACAGCTGCAGGAACCACAGCGGACGTGGACTTGGTGGCTGAGATGCTGGGCTGGGTTTTGGCCACCCTGGCCTGAGGGGAAGGACGGGTGAAGGGTAGGGAAGAGGTCAATGTTTGCCAGGAAAAGCTTCTTAGGGACACTGGGGTGGGAAGAGGGAGAAGGTCTGGGAGTGGAGGAAGAAGGAGTGGTTGTAGGAGGTGTCTGTCTGCTGAGTTTGGGTGCAGGTGCATGGGCTGGATGCTGTTGTGAGGTGGATGGCTGTTGGGTGGGTGGGTGCTTGTGTTTGTGTACTTTGGGAGGAGGGGTCAGATACACAGTGGGAGAGGACACAGGGGACGTGTGCATGGATGTGGGGGTGGTGACTGCCAGTGAGGGGTGCGTAGTATTGGGCGTGCTGGTGATGGAGGTAGTGGGTGAGGATGTAGTACATGAAGGTGTGAGTGGAGACACTACTGGGAGGGAGGTGGATGAGGAGGAGGAGGGGGACACAGTGGAGGCAGTGGATGTTGGTGTGTCTGCATGGGGATGGTGCTTGTGTGAGTGCCTGTGAGATAAAGTGTGGTGCTTGTGTTTGCCTGAGCCACTTTTGTGTGTTGATTTGGGTGAATGCTGGTCTGAAGGTGTGCTTGGGATAGGTTGGGGTTGAGGGGATTTGGACTGGGTAGAGGAAGTTGGAGGGAGGAGGCTAGAGACAGGGACAATGGCTGCCATCAGTGCGGAGGCCAGAGCCTGAAATGCTCTCTGTTGGCCCATCACGCCAGAGTAAATGCCCTCCAGGTATGCATTTGTTTGTTGCAAATGCCTCTCGACACCCTGGATGACATTCAGAATGATTGACTGCCCAAGAGTGAGGGATCTCAGGAGGTCAATAGCCTCCTCACTGAGGGCAGCTGGGTTGACTGGAGCAGTGCCTGAGGTGCCTAGGGCAAAGGAGATGCCCACCCTCCTGCGTGAGCAGGCACGGGAAACACACTGAGGGGCTGCTGGGAGGGCGGTGTTGGTAGGGGGAGTGGCGGCTGTACCTGTTGTTGGGGTGGGCACAGAGGTGTCCGCCACCGCCAGGGAACTTCCATCAGAGGAGGAGTTGCTGTCTGTGGTGTCCCCTCCTGTCCCAGTCGTGGTGCTCCCCTCGCCCTCCATCCCACCAGTACCCTCACCGTCGGTGGATTCGGCCTCCATGCCCATGTGGGATGCAGCTCCCTCTGTCGGTGCCTTTGCTCCTCTGCCATATGATGCTAATTCACACAAGGACAGGGTGACAAAACAAAAAGGAGGGGAGAGACAGAAGATACACTTGGTCAATGCCAGCAGCAACACTACCGTTGGTATACGCAACTCACAGGGAACAGCCCTACGCACTATTCCATGCACTACCAGTTACAATGCTAGTCACCAGCCCCTAGGGTACAATGCCTAACACAATCAGCTGCACACCTGAAACAAACAGGGCCCGACCAGTAGTAGATGCCCACTGACACTATTAGGGTTGGAGTGCTTCAGAGCTTGCCTAACAAGGGACCTACCCTGCCATGTCCACCCTGGCCTAGGAGCACCCACAGTCCACATCCCCACCCAGGTAAAACCTTAATGCGCGCAAAGTAATGAATCTGAATTTGTACTCACCCCCTTGTGGCTGCTGTGGTACCCTCAAGCGCCCATCCAACTCTGGATAAGCCACCGCCAGGATGAGGAACATCAGAGGGGTCAGGGTATGACGGGCTCCCCTTCTTCGTTGGGAGGCCAGCCCCAGCTGGGCCTCCGCCATCTTCCTTGCCCAGTGGCGCAGGTTCTCCCACTGTTTGCGGCAGTGAGTGCTCCACCTGTCAAAGACCCCCACGGTCCGCATCTCTTTGGCGATGGCACGCCAAATACCCTTTTTCTGATGGGCGCTGACCTGCAGGAAAAAGACAGCAGAAAAGGGAATTAGGTCTGTACCGTCACACTCATGGCCCACCATATCCCTCTCATCCCCTGAAGCACATACATTGACCACCATACATGCAGCACTCTGGACAGGACTCCTCAGCCCCCCCCTACATGTGGCTTACACACACAGCACTCCATACATTCAAAGCCCATGCATCATGCTCACAGTGTACTCACCTGTTTGTCTGGAGGACCGTAGAGTAACGTGTACTGGGGTAGGACCCCATCCACCGGTCTCTCCTCAGTGAAGGCAGGGGCCTTTCCCCAGACACATGAGCCATTGTCACTTCCAGACACAGATCACAGCAGCACTTGCAGTGTAGGTCCTCTCCTGTTGAAGGTCAGGTAGCAAGTGAGTGAATAGATAGAAAATGGTGATCACATCTGCGGCGGTGAGTACAGTCACCACCAGCATATATCGACATTGGCTCCTGGAACCCATGGGGCCCAATGATCATGGCATCAGGGATGTCTCAGCCACTGTTCTCCAACGTTTTGACCAGAGTGTTGCCAGCCCTGCTTAAACACATGCAAAGCTACATTGTATTCCCACAGGTGGAGGATTTGGCCACAGTGAAAGCTTACTGACCACTTACTGTACCCATTGGCATCTCTATTTTCAGATCTCTGTGGCCCACTCTGGCTCCTGGTATGTTTACTGCTGCCCACTAAAGGTCATAGCAATGTATATATAACTGTACATATGACTTGCAATGTTTTCAGAATGTTGTACTAATGCAGATTTCAATCATTTGACAGTCTCCATATTTGTATTTGTTCCAAGGTTGTTTATTTAAGTGCTCATAAGTAGAGGGGGATGTGCAATGGGCTGGGGTGATGGTGGAGGAATGTCCAGTTAGAGTCCAGTCTCTTGGTATCACAGGTGCATTGTCCAATGGGGCATAGGATGGGGAGAAATGGCAGTTCAAGGTGGACAGGGTGACAGAGTGGGACAGAAGGGTGACAACCAGGGGCGTCTTATTTCCTGGCGGGGGTCTTGGCAATGTTATCTGGCTTCTGCCTGGATCTCAGGGACCGTTTGCGGGGTGATTCTCCTTCTGCAGGGGGTGGGGTGCTGGTGGCCTGTTGTTACTGTGGTGGGTCCTCCTGTCCAGTAGCGTCGGAGGAGGTGGAGGGCTGTTCTTTGATGTGGCTAGTGTCAGGGGCCCGTTGTTGTGCCACTTCCTCCCTCCTGGTGTTGGCCATGTCAGCCAGCACCCCTGCAATTGTGACCAGGATGGTGTAGATGTGTTTGATGTCCTCCCCGATCCCCAGGTACTGTCCCTCCTGTAGCTGCTGGGTCTCCTGCAACTTGGCCAGTATCTGGCCCATGGTCTCCTGGGAATGATGGTATGCTCCCAGGATGTTGGTGAGTGCCTCCTGGAGAGTGGGTTCCCTGGGCCTGCCCTCCCCCTGTTGCACAGCAGTCCTCCCAGCTTCCCTGTTGTCCTGTGCCTATGTCCCCTGAACCATGTGCCCACTGCCACTGACCCCAGGTCCCTGATCGTCCTGTGTTTGTGGGGTGTCCTGGGGTCCCTGTAGTGGTGGACACACTGCTGATTGAAGTGTCCTGGGGACAGTGGCATGGGCCCACTGGGTGGGTGCTGTGGTGATGTTTCCTGAGGGGGGGGGGGCTCTGTGGTGGGTTGGGACTGTGGCAGGGTAACCTACTGTCCAGATGTCCCTGATGGGCCAGGTTGGTCATCGTGATCCAGGTGTGCAGAGCTGCTGTCATCAGTGTGGACCTCCTCTGGGGGGGGGGGGATTGGATGTTGCTGGCAACTCCTCTCCGGTGACGTTGAGCAGGAGTCATGTGGGGATGCAAATGCAGTGTTATTGCATCTGCGTGTGCCATCTTGTGCATGGGTGTGTTTCCCTGTTTGGTTGTGATTGCCCTGTCAGCTTTGCCTTGTGTGCGTGGTGATTTTGTGGGCTAGGTTATTCTCTCTAATGGGCATGCTGTGGTGATGGGTGTCCATGTAGGTCTGTGGTGGGGGTCCATGGAGTGTTGTGGCATGCAGGGCTTGGTATTGGGATGGCTGGGTTGTGATAGTGGGTTATATGAGAGGTGGTTGAGTGATGGGGGTGAGGCTAGGGGTAGGAGTTTGTGATGGCATGCAGGTAGGGGGAGGGATATAGTAGTAAAGATTTGACTTACCAGACTCCAGTCCTCCTGCTACTCCTGCGAGGCCCTCAGGATTCATGATCGCCAAGACTTGCTCCTCCCATGTTGTTAGTTGTGGGGTAGGAGGTAGGGGTCCACTGCCAATCCTCTGTACAGCTACCTGGTGTCTTGCAACCACAGAACGCACCTTCCCCTGTAGGTCAATCTACCTCTTCCTGATGTCATCCCTTGTTCTGGGGTGCTGTCCCACAGCGTTGGCCCTGTCCACGATTCTCCACCATAGCTCCATCTTCCTTGCAATGGATGTCTGCTGCACCTGTGATCCGAATAGCTATGGCTCTACCCGGATGATTTCCTTCACCATGACCCTTAGCTCCTCCTCTGAAAACCTGGGGTGTCTTTGGGGTGCCATGGATGTGGTGTGAGTGATATGTGTGAGGATGTGTGGGGTGATGTGTGGAATGATGTGTTGGGGTGTGGGCTGTGAGGTGCGTGGATGGTGTATGGGTGATGGTGTTCTGTGGCTCTTGAGTGGGTGCTCGTGGCTTGTGTCTCTCTGTTGGCAATTATTTTTTCATTGAAAGGGTTGTGGGTAATGTGGGTGGGTGTTTTATAGTGTTGTGGGTGTGGTGTGTGTATGTGTGTCAGGTGTGTGTAGTTTGAATTGTCCAATGTGGAGGTGTTTTGTAAGCGTGTGTGTATTTTGAGCGTGGCAGTGTGTACGGCCAATGGTTTACCGCAGTTGAAAGACCGCCGCAGTGATTCATGGGTCCTGATACTGTGGGCGTATTCTTGTTGGCGTAATAGTGTGGGTTTTGGTACCGCCAATTTATCACTGACCTTTGGGCTGGCGGACTTGTGTGGGAGTCTGAATAGTGGCGGATTTCACTCTGTGGGTGATAATACCCGTAGCGGTATACCGCTGCGGTCACGGTATGTTGGCAGCCGTCAGCACGGCGGTAGGTGGCATTTACCGCCAGGGTTGTAATGAGGGCCAAAGTGTTTATTCTATTTGTTGCAAATTCCCCAAACTTTTTGCCTTCTCCTACTAATTGTTTGCACCCTTTTTGGCTGACGTTATGACTCTGGTCACTTTATCACTGCTAGTCAGTGCTAAAGTGCATGTGCTCGCCCTTGTAAACTTGGTATGATTGGCTGATACCTAATTGGCACATTTAATATACCTGTAAGTCCCTTCTACAGTGGTCTCCCTATACCCAGGGCCTGTAAATTAAATGCTACTAGTGGGCCTGCAGCGCTGCTTGCACCACCCACAGAAGTAGCCTTTCAAGCCTGCCTCAGGCCTGCTAGCGCAGGGTTGCGTGCACAGTTTACTGCCACAGGGATCTGGCATCTAAATCTACTTACTAGGTACAGAACTCCGCTTTCACTACATGTAAGTCACCCCTATGGTAGGCCGAGGCACAGAACTCCCCTTTTACTACATGTAAGTCACCCCTAAGGTAGGCCCTAGCTATCCCAATGGGCAGGGTGCTATGTATGCAGAAGGCAGGACATGTGCCTGGCTGTGTGGCCTGTCCTGATAGTGACAAACAGCCTATTTTAGTTCCTCATTGCTGTGATTGATGCCTTCTCATAGGATTGCGTTGGAAATGCCCTGCTTTGTGTCTAGGGGGTATTGTCTGATTTATGAGGGGTAGTGTTGGCTCGTCTTGCCTAGCACCTTGAAATTGCTTCTTCGGGTTGCCCCTAGCGCCTTGAAGCACTTCCTTGTGTTGCTGCAGGAAGAAGAATCACTGCTGCGACCCAGGTGGCTTATCAGGATCAAAGCCGGTGGCGCATCTTGTCTGTGCGCCTCCACGTGCCCCCAGGGCACAAGAACAATGCAATTAGGAGCTGCCACGCTCCTGGTGGTGTTCCATTGACGAGCGCCGTGCCTTGAACTAACACCACTATGCTAGTCATCGCACTAAAACACACACAGTTTGGTTCTATTTCTCACTGGTCCGAGCGTAAACTACTTTCTCTCCTCTAGGTCCAGTTTGAGCATATTTGCCGCTTCCAAAACCTCAAAAATAGATTTATATTGGTATTAAGTAAGATGTTTCCCCCTCATCCAAAATATACAGATAATAAATTGTAGTATAGAGCGTTTTTTTCAATGTGTTGTGTTTTATGCGTTGCTCCGCCTAAATCTCAGTGAGCTGGTGTACAGAACACGGGACGCACACATAAGTAAACTTGTTGGCACTCTATGAAGACACAGAAGACCTCACATTGGCCTCAGCTGATGGGCAGCCTTCGAAAGCTCAGTGTTGTAGCAAACGTTTATGTCCATTGGGCAGCTTGCTGGACAAATTATAAATGCTGTACATCACAGATCATTGATATCAATATAACATCTTACACGTATAAAAAAAATACATGCACGTGGCCAGAATAGATTTATTCTGCAGTGTGCATTAAACAATAATTTTGTGATTCTCTTTCATTCTCACGCAGGTATACACACACTCTCTCTCATGCAAGTGCGCATATGCAGACACACAAACTCATGCTCTCACCCCTGCACACACAAAGTAACATCAGAAACACGTGTTAACTCTCACTGGTTTTGTTACTCTTTAGGCCTACTGAAATGCTGCCTCCCATTCACCAAGATGTGCAATTCCAGGGACTTCGTTCCAAGTTAAAGTGCACGTAGGGTAGAGGGTTGTTGGATAGAAAAGCAAGGGTGGGATTATGCAAATGAAGCCCTGCCTCAAGGACTTTCCTAGATTATCATAGTGCTGGGGGTGCAGTCCTATCACAAGCAGGGACATGATTTGGAGTCCCGCACCCGCGATTATCATCAGATTTCAGATGGTCATAGGGACACATTGAGGAGCACCATCATACAATCACTTTAGCACATGTCCTGTGCTGCTAAAAACATGCGCAGTACGCCTCCTAAATGACATGGACTATGCCTGTATGAGGGGACATAGCTGAATTACGCCCCTCACACATGTGCAGGTTGAGCCCTCAGACCCCTTTCCCTCAGATCGCCGGGCAAAGCTGTCTGACTTGTCTGCACCTCCTGTTCTGCTTGCATGGAAACACGATCAGACAAGATTTTGTTTGCATACGAACTGGCTCAGGCAAAACGAGCAGTATTCAGTGCAGTGAGTATGCATGAGACCTGTGTGTCTGGGCTCACAGCGAGTTGTGGGTCACTGCCCAAAAAGACCCTGTACACCAGCCGCCACTGAATAGAACTTTTTTGAAGCCAGCGCACATTCATGCAGGATGATGCACCTACAGACAAGGAAGAGGGAAAAAGTAAAAAGAAAACAATGAAGGTCCAAACAGCAACTCCTTTAGAGGGCCTCACTACCCATTGGAGCACAGATCTATTTTTCTAAAAATTTAATTTGCATTTAAAGAGATTCTGGCAGCTCAAAATATCAGCTGGCATACAGTCAAAGGAAAAATTAAATAAAACTGCAATGTCCCCCAAAATATTATTTTTTCAATTAAGTGAGTTATTAGGCGACTAAGAACGTAGGTAGCGTGGGTAAACAGAAGCGGAAATGGACAGTAGGTAGGAACATTTCTCTTTAATTATATTTAGCCTCTTTAAAAATATATTAGGCATTAACTGACTAAAAACATAAATCGCCCCTCACAGATCTTTAAACATCTGGTCAGTATCACCTCAGTGCTCATTGACTTCATCTAGCTCCATAGGAATGGTTTTAAGATCTCCTTTCCCAACAATTTGGCATTCAGAAATGCCTCAGTTTTCTTTTGGCAACAGAATGATAGCACGCTATTTGATCATTAGAACTCTGTAGTGAAGCTGCAGTAGAACAAAGGGGAACCAACTGACAGACTTCTGCTGCTTTTGGAAGTACAGATATTACTCAGCATGTCAAACGTTTTCTCACATGGCTGAGGATTTATAGAAAATGTGTTCTCATTTTATCAGCTGGGACACCTTCCATCATTTCTATGAGAAAATCATGAGAGAAAATTGTTTTCTCTCAAACGGGACTCATCAGATCCAAGTAGAACATCAGCATTTTTCACGGGATATAATCACCTTAGAACTCAACACAATTCTAAAGATCAGTATGATACCAGCAACATATGATTTATAATTATGACTAAAATCTATTATCAACCTTTATATTTGTCTTAGATCAAAACAATCCAACAGGTATGTTTCTGGTAACTTCTCCCCTAAGTAGTAAACCCAGGCAAAGTCTGTGTTACGCCGGTGTAATCCTGCATAATTTTGGTAATTTTTTGTTACATGAAACTCCACTATTGCACCCCATCTCTTAAATACGCACTGTTTGTGGTAAATATGTACCATAAGTGCACAGAAATAACGTAAACAACAGAATGCTGTTTTTACTATGCTGTTTCTTACTATGCTTGTGTTTTTGAATTTCATGCACACCGCTCCTAAGTAGTCCCATGTAAAACATACACCATCTAACATAGCAATATTATCCTAGTGGGAGAGCACTCCTAGGTAGTTATTGTCTGGGTGGAGTAGGACCTTCAGTTTCTCATTGAGACCCTCTGACTCTACCCCAGTCAATAACTACCTGTGAGTGAACCGCCCCTTGGATAATATTGTTCAATTATTAAATTAGATAATATTGTTCAATTATTATTATTCCTAGAAGCTGAGCTGTAGGAGCTCCTTGTGTAATGAAGAAATTAGACGAGTCTGAAAAGCCCTCCCTGAAGATTTAAGAACGTTTCATGAAGATAGTACTGCTACAAGATATTGTAAAAAAAAACTTTAGGATTTGAGAAAAACATCTTCTGGAAAATTGAAGACAATCAATGTACACTGCCCACAATGACAGAGAGCTGCCACAATGACAGAGATCTAAGTATATCCTTGCAATTTTCCCCACTCTGAGTTTTTTTCAAAATAAAGTTCAAGTCTACAATGCACTTCCAATCATTGTATCTAATCTCCAGCAACCACCATTTGACACAGCTTTCAGGTTTTCCTCACTTGAGGTATTTCTCCTCCGGAAATGAATTCATGTTCCAAGGTAAAATGTTTTAGCTAGACTAAGCACAAATATCATATCTCACAGTATTGGCCATATATTCTATCTAGGTGTTGGTTATCCACACGGAAGAACTTTTTTAAGGTTTTCACATTTTATACATGTTATTTCCCATTGTAACATGGAAACTTCTTTTTATAAGGCTTCCCTACAAGGTGTTTTGTTTTCGTCATATCATTTGCTACATATAGCTTAATTCCTCCATTTTGTGACATTGACAATATTACATGCATGTTGTTTTAATTAATTTGGTTAGGAGCTTTCAATTGTGTTTATAACTATTTTTCTTTGGCTGGTTTCACACAAAAACACACACACACACACACACACACACACACACTCTCAATATGGCACTGTGATTCTCTTAATTAAAGCCTCACATTGTTATATTATGTTATGTTATGAAAATGTATAGAGTGCATAGCTACCTGAAGGCCTCCCAGCGCCATACAGAAAAACCTTTGAATATACAGCTTGGGACACAAACTAAAATAACCAAGTTTTTAATAGCCACCGGAAGTACAGTTCATGGCTGGTTTGACGTAGATTCAGTGGTAATGAATTCCACAGTCTAGCTCCAAGATACAATATTGATCTTCCTGCCCATTTTGGCCTTTTTTATTGGGGGAATGACAGCTAGGACCATAGAGGATGATCTAAGATGTCTGGTAGGTTTGTAAAAAGAAGCCAGGGTTCGCATCATTGGTGGGCCTTTGTCATAAAGCACTCTATGAATGTAACATAAAGATTAAAATTGTATCCGTCACTCCAAAAGGAAGCCATTGCAACATTGATAAAGCTGATCTGGCTGATTCATGCCCGGGTAGATTGAAGAGAAGGCAGGCAGCAGTGTTCTGCACCACTTGCAACTTCTTTATAACATATTTTGGTGCACCAAGAAACAGGGCGTTCCCATAATCCAGCCAAGAGATTATTAAGGCCTGTATGATGAGCCTTTTTGCAATGAACTGAAGTATTTTGAAAATCTTTCCAAGAAGTCTGAGTATGCCAAAACAGGAGGAGGATATTTTTTTCGCTTGATGATCCATGGTTAACCACGGATCAAACCATACTCCCAGACTCTTAATGCTTTGTTTGGGCAATGGAAGATCTTCTAATGGTTGTAATACTGGGGAGATTAAGTTTGGTTTTGCCTGGTGATCCAGAAACATAACCTCTGTCTTGTCTCCGTTCTGATCGGTAGACAAGGATACCACAAGCTGGGTTTCATCTGCATATGACACCACAGAGAGTCCATAGGGCTCCACTTCTTTTGCCAGAGTGGCCATATAGATATTAAATAATGTACGGCTCAAAGAAGAGCCCTGTGGCACCCCCCACTTACTCTTAAAACAGCTCGAATAAAAGGAACGGTCCAAAACTTGAAATGATCTTGCTTCCAAGAATGAGGCAAACCAACTCAGGGCATTGCCCGAGACTCCACTTTCCCTCATTCTTTGGAGTAAAATATTGGGCTCCACCGTGTCAAAGGCAGCACTAAGATCGAGAAGCACGGTTGCCGAGACCAAACCCTGATCTACACATTTCCTAACTTCTTCAGTGACTGCAATTAATGCAGATTCCGTACTATGTTAGGTCTAAAGCCCATCTGAGACTGATGGAGAATGTTATTTTCCTCCAAAAAACTCGAAAGATGAGTATAGACATGTTTTTCAAATACTTTGGCAAGGACTGGCAGCATAGATATTGGTCTATAGTTGCCAGGGATGAGTGGATCCAGGCTGGGCTTCTTAAGCAACAACTTCACAATTGCATGTTTCCATTGTGGAGGAACAGTGCCGACTGATAGTGACATGTTCAGCAGGTGGGGCCGGATCCTGGGGAGACCCTGATTTAAGGGTGGTCAATAGTATAGAGACCACTTCAGGAGGGAGGGGAGGAATATATGTAAACTTTGCTGCACCCTTGGAACACTCCTCATCTACTGCTTGGGGACTATGTGTATCTATTGGAAAGGTTGAATAGATCTCTGCAATTTTTTCCTGAAAAAATCCAGCTAAATCATTACTATGTTTATGCAAAGGCTTCCACAGTTTCTGTGTGTGCCTGAGGAGAGGTAAATTATTTTAACAGGAGAAAGATTTCCTTCGGGGAGTTAGAGCTCTGTTCAATTTTATCTGCATAATATCCGCTTTAAGCTGCTTTAATTTCAGCATGAAACCTTCTGATAGCCTTCCTATATTCATCTTTAGAGGAAGTCTCATAGGATTTTCTCCATTTTCGCTCCAGCCATCTACATTCCCTCTTTATTAGGCTAAGATGTTTGGAGAACCAGAGGGCACTTTTTTCTTATGTCCACTCGGCCTTAACGTATTTGGAAGGATTGTGTTTAAGGTTTTGCTAATCCAATTATTAAATGAGTCTAAAGATGTAGCCATATTCCCATTCAATGTGGGTTTTGAACTCTCAAAGATGTCAATCCATTCTTTAGTCTTAAACATATGCCTGCACCTATAAGGTCGGATAATGCTTTGGGAGGGTGTTTCTAATAATGGAAGAGGAAGGAAGAGAGATATTAGATAATGATTGGACCAGGCTAAGGGGGTGGGGGCCAGGGCATTTAAGTCGGCTGTATTGCTGAAAACTAAGTCAATGGTATGACCCTTGATGTGTGTAGGGCCCCAGATCAGTTGTGTGAGATCTAAGGCCTCCATATCTAACAGAAGTCTTTTAGCAGCTGCATTCTCGAAATTCTCTGTGTGAAAATTAAAATCTCCAAGAATTGTGAAGTTTGGCTTGTCACAAATAAAGTCTACCACTTGCTCTTGAAAGGCTTGAAGAAAATGCAATGAAGAGCCAGGGGAGCGATACACTAAGGCCACGGAGAAACTATATTGAGGATTTAAAGAGAGGGAAAAATACATACTCTCACAATCTAAGAACTTAAGTGGATGGGTGGTGACCTTAACTGAATCCTTGAGAATAACGGCAATACCCCCTCCTTTTCCCAGAGACTCTGTCATGCCTTATAATCATAAGTACTTAATCGAGTACAATCGAGTACTTATTAGGTAAAGCCAGGGAAATATCAGGAGCTGAGCCCTCATGGAGCCTTGTTTCCGTTAGGAACAGGGCTGTAGGTGTTAATTCATTAAGTAGACGATTGATATCCAGTTTGTGGGCAGCTAAAGATCTAAAATTTGGCAGAAGAAACAAGCTATGTGGCGCTTTATGTGATACAGGTATGTTCTGTATCAGAGGTTCGGGGGGTCTATCACCTCTACTATAGGGCCAGGTAACTTCCCTGGCAATCGTTTGTTCATTACATTTGGCTCCTATATTAAATCTAAGTGAAGTGAGAAATTCAGCATCATATGTAAGCCTACCTATGTTAAGATGACAATAGTTGCTGGCCCCTGGGCCCGGTCTGGCACGGACAGGCACAGACGGGCTTGCCTTTGGTGTGCCCTTTTTTGCGCGTCCGCTGCGCGGCTGCAGCATTGAAGGTTTTTAAGTCCTCAGATAACAGGAGGATCAGACGGCTAGACCGCTGACCTCCTCAAGATGGCGTCCATAAGTGTACTTCTGAAGAGGTCAGAAAATGGCTGCCATTTCAGTACACTGAGACCGCAGGCACAATCCTTCCTCAGAGTGTAAAAGGGCCTCGTCTAAAACACTGATAAGTCTAGTTGTGAGAGTTGTAATCCCAACAGAGTAAAAACGAATAAAAACACTTCCTTAAATTTAAAACACCATCGGCCTCTGAACACAGACCATGGTTTGTAAAATCAATAAACCTCCCCCAAATAGTAAAAAGAGTGCCAAAAAACGAATATAGACTGTTGAAAATGAAATAAATGAAAATGCTGTCATCTGCAGGTGCAAATTCAAAGATATTCAAAGATATTGCAATTCCCTATGCTTTTGATATAATCACTGGAGTAATTCCAGCCACTATTTCAGGCATGAGATTATATGGTAATGTCATTGGAAACATTCTGCTTTATGGTAATTCGGACTATTTCTACATCTTTGATTATTCCAATGTCTTTTCCTGAAAAATCCCATACTTCTGATTTTACGTCTGTTTCTTGTCTAGCTATCTTAATTTCAACATCTTCATCATGTGTTTGACACTCAGTACCATCCCTTGTGCAATAAATCATACAAATTAACTTGCACAAAAGATCCCTTCCTCACAGTCCTTGAATTTTACTACTACATATTCATGTATTCTGAATGTTAAATCTGCATAGAAAAGGAATTAATATAGAGAAATAATACCCGACTTTGAAAATGTGCCTACTTGGGTGACTGTCAGTAATCATAAAGTGTCCTTATCAGCTGCTTATTAAAATTAAATGTCATGCTCATGTTCAGATTAATGTAGTAGTATGTTATATTAATGGCCATATATTATTTATTTGCTTTATAAATTAAAAGCCTTAAATTAACGAGGTCTTGGGCCTAGTTGCACAGCCTCATGTCAAGTTGCATTGCTTAAACAAGTCACACAATATGGCTGCATAGAGAATTAGAAATTGTGTTTTTTCACCGTTTTGACCAAATAGTAGTAGCTAAATTTTCTTTCCCATGAGAACTGCTTGCTAGAAAATGTTACACTAGATATTGATAATTTCTAGAATTTAGTGTGTGTAAAGGCAACGTTCCCAGGAACCAACAATGGATGCACTGACTGGAGTACAAGACAATACAAAATTGTGACCTGATGAGCCCAATGATGGGTACAGGAGAAGAGGAGCTAATCATCTACATGTGAAAGATAGTTTAGTTATATCTTAGATTTGAAGTTCTACTTTTATTGGACTAAATGTAAACAAATGATTTTTTGACCAGTAGCAACATGGAAAGTGTCCTCGATGATTTTAACTTAGCACAACTGCATAGAGAGAGGAGGGGTCCACTCTTTTCCTAATCCTTTGCTGAGAGGCGCCTTTCCGATTATCCCCATTCTAGAGACTTTTTCTATTTCTTTCTTCATCAATGAGGTGTACTCGCCTTGATCCTTTACTTAGAGAAATTCCATCCTGAAATTTATTGCTATGTTCCAATGCTGATGCTGATTGAACAGATGTCTAATTTATGAAGACAGTCGCAGCTTGTGGATCCATACTGAGGAGAGGTACTGGCCTGATGTTATTGTTGATATAATTTATCTTTTGTCTTTAGCAACCAACCGATAATTTTGATAGAGCCATAGTTAGATGTTTTCCTAATTTGTGTTGACTAAATTGTTTTGCATGAAGCCCAAACATGCTGTTTTAATCAGAAGGTAGATAGGAGACTCACAGAAGATGCTTGCTAATTATTAACAACAGTTGATGTCTTTTCTTTGCTGAATGTAAATGTACGCTATTTCTATTGCGCAGTTATTCTTGTTATTAATTTGTACTGTAACTTTAGAATGTGTAGTGATCCATGCCTTGATTAAACTGAGATTCTTTAGAAGATTCAGTCAACCAGTATTGTTCCTGTATGTTTATCATTTGATTTTGAGACAAGTTATGTGATATTAGCATTGTTAATATAGGGAAATAAACGTTCTAACTTTTACATAAAAGTGTGGTTACTCATGGCCAAAGGGGTGATGGTGTGTGGAAATGACTGACTCCCCAGATTATTGATCCTATTGATTGATATTGTCATTGATTGATATTGAAATTGAGTCTTATGGTGGGAATTACTCTAAGCGCAGTCAAAAGGTCCATCGAAACTCGAAAGCGTCCCCTTATAAATTAATGAAGAGAAGCCAAGTAAGGTCAGACGCACTAACAAGTGACATACAAGAAATTGATGATCTTCCTCAAATTGAATTATTTTTACAGGAACCTTCTCTGAAACAGGACTGATTATTTGTTTAATTGTGACACCTACAACTTGAATTCTCTTTCCTGAGACGGTTATGCCAGGGACGTCTGCTGTTCTGACAGTTGAACGAGTAGTAAATGTGTCAATGAGAACTGACACTTGGTGGCCATTTACTTCTCTCTATATAAATGGTCCACTCTGGCCTACCTCCAAGACTGCGCCAAGTAGGCAATCTTCCTTTCCCATCAGGTTCTGCAATTGTCAATTTTCGGAATAAAAGCTTTCATTCTCAAACATGGGAAACTGTTGAAATGGGTTCTGATATTGAAACAGATTTGAATTTGCTCTTGGTGCTGGATTCATAGTACTTCTAGGCTTTCTCATATTCTGTGGGGCCATTGGAGCTTGCGGGACCTACATCATAGGAACCTGTGACTAATTTGGTGTCTGCATTTGCTGAAATGTGACCTGAGCTGAAGCATTTTGCATCTGAATGTGATTTACTCCTTGCACTTGCCTACCACCACTATTTTGGTTAGGATTCTGTCTACATTCCCTTTTCCAAAGACCGAACTTGGTACAATAGTGAGAAGGGGTCGATTTGTTTAGTGTTGTAATGTCTACCCTGAATTTTGATGAACCAGAACACTTCAACCTCTACCCTGTTAAACACCAACTCCACCATGAGCCGTCTGACCTCCTGTCTGTAAACCCACACCTTGCATTCCACCAACATTCCATACATATGAGTGATTCTAAAATCCGTTTGTGAGCCAGCTTTGTTGGTACCCGCATACATTTCTCCTTAAGCCTATTCTGCTTCATTTCTTGTTAGTTACTACAGTATTTTGCATACCTCAGGGACTCATCTAAAAACTCTGTCTACCGACAAGTCACATTCTGTTGAATGTGCATACTAATCTCAACCTGAGAACCATGACACAAAGCTTTCCATGTCTCAGTTTTTGGAATTCTCTTGTCCACTGTGCTGTCTCAACACCTGTAATAATCATTCATGTACTGACTCCTTTGCGTCTTGAGTAGTTCTGTTGATTTTTAATCAATGTCTCTCTCTTTCAGAAAGGTAATCACTTCATCATACATTGCCATCATTGTAGGTGAGAATGCATGAGTAAGCGCATCTCTTGGTGGCTCACTACGCAGCCATTGCACAGCTATCTTACATTCAGCCTATAAATCACTCTGTACCACAGTATCGAAAAAGGTGTTCAAATCTGTCCACAAGGCCTTTGAAATCTTCGTTAATCTGTCAACTTGTGTATGCCACTGGACAGGATTCCCTCTCAGTTTCTGAAAATTGTTTGTGAATATGCCAAAATCACCTCTACTCCATGGTACATGAACGTACCCTCTACCAGGTATCTCCCTCATAGGGAAAGTTAGAAGCTCATTTTCATCTGGGGGTGTTGGTGGTGGTTCATCATTTGTTGATGTAGTGTCTGATTGTTTCTCTCTCCTTGCTTCTTTGCCTACTTGCTTTTGCTTCAAATGTGAAACGTCTAAATATCTCCTAATAATCTGTTCCAATTTCACCTTCAATTGTGGTACATCTATGGGTCTCACCATTTCGTGTCTAGCAGCCTGTCTGTCTGTATCTCCTGTCCTTTAGCTCTCAAAATGTTTCTCAAACCAGGGTGGACAAATTTAATCATCAAATGGTTCTGTCACTCCCTGTGCAATTGGTGTTGTAATACAATTCTCCTCCCTTTTCTCAACAACTGAACATTCTGTGGTGGGGTCCAGGCAACAATCTGTGAGTTTGCGATGTTGGAATAAACTGTGTAGCAGCTACTCCTGTTATAGTTCATGGAACAACAGGATTCAGTATGATATTGATTGGTTCAGTTGCTACAGGAGTTGCCATGGTCTGAGAGGATACAACTTGTGACATTGATGCAGGAACAGTTACAATGGAAGCTGTAACACATTGAGCAGTTACAGTAGTGGCTGCTGAAGCAGGTGGAGTTGTAATGAAGAGTGTTGGAGGTTGTCCACCAATCTGAATTGCATTTTGGTCAACAGGGGCTGTGGCCATTGTACCACTGGTGGTTGTAATGTTTTATGAACTAGATGTTGGAGCCACATATGGTGGTGGGCGTAAGGACAACAAAGCATCTAAAATGCCACCCCCCAAATCACTACCAGTATCAGCATTTTTTGAAGATGCCTTCTCATAATTTTCCTGCTTTTGATTCTTTTTAGGCTTTTCTGAAAGTATTGCTGGGTACATTCTAAGTCCCTCAACTATGCATTTCCTTTTCTCTGTTGTCATTCATCCCATTGAGCATCTGCATAATTGTGCACTGCTCTCTTTGCTCTGTTCTGAGATCTTTCCTTCTCTTTTGTATGAACTGCTTGCTCCCAAGCATTTAATGCTTCATACTGTGTGGATCTATGAGATAGTTAATTTAATATAATTTTTCCCTTAACTGTTCAATAATTGTCAACATCAGGACAGTGTGCGCTCTACGGACGTCTAGAATGCAAAAACCCAACACTCTCAAGTTAATGTAATTTATACATTCTGATAATATGTTATTGTTTAACCTTTTGCATTGCAGAATTAAATCCAGAAGATGAATTCTTAAGGTGCTTATAAATACTGTTCATTTGCAAAGTATTGCTGCAGGCTTCCAGAGTGAGTCAGGGTGTGGTCCCTTTCCAGGGCCTTCTAGAAGCTTTCCCTGCAGCATGCCTGGGTGTGGTTGTGGGCTGGGCCAAGACTCTATAAAAGGGGAGTCAGCCCAGCTCCACGTGCTCACTATTCAGAGGTCCCGGTACAGAGCAGCAACAACTTCCTGAGCTCCTGTTTCCGGTGGCCTACCTTGACCTTCCAGGCCTCTGTGCTTCATACTACAGTGGTGTTCCTTAGTCAGGGCAGTAAGGCGGAGGTTAGGCTGGGCCCCCGACCCTGTCATCGAAGTCGCTCGAATTCTTGGGCCTAATTCTTTACGATAATAACATTTTGCTCTTGCGTGTGTAATTGTGTGTTTAGACTTTTCATGGCATTTGTATGCACGCATTCAAATCGGCAAGACGCGCAATTCTTTCCTTGTGATTAATTCGTATTATTCATTGTGTGCTACCATTCATTGGCAGTTTCATGGTGGCATTCGAATCGGCAACACGCGCAATTCTTTCCTTGTGTGTAATTCTTGATATTCACTGTACGCTACCATTTTCTTGGTGACATTCGAACCGGCAACATGCGCAATTCTTTCCTTGTGTGAAATTCTTGATATTCATTGTACGCTACCAATTCTGAGGCATTTTCATGATAGCATTTGAATCGGCAAGACGCGCGATTCTTTCCTTGCGTGTTATTTCATGTTATTCATTGTGCGCTACCATTTCTTGGGCATTTTCATGGTGGCATTTGAATCAGCAAGATGCGCGATTCCTTCCTCGAGTTTCAATTCATGTTATTCATAATGCACTACCATTTTTTGGCAGTTTCATGCTGGCATTCGAATCGGCAACACGCTTGATTCTTTTCCTTGTGTGCAATTCCTGATATTCATTGTACGCTACCATTTCTGAGGCATTTTCATGGTGGCATTCGAATCGGCAAGACGCGCAATTCTTTTCCTTGTGGTTAATTCATGATATTCATTGTGCGCTACCATTTCTTGGCAATTTCATGGTGGCTTTCAAATTGGCAAGATGTGCAATTCCTTCCTTGTGTTTAATTCACGTTATTCATAGTGCGCTACCATTTTTTGGCAGTTCCATGGTTGCACTTGAATCGGCAAGACACACAATTCTTTCATTGTGTATAAATAATGCAAATTACTGTGCGCTACCATTCTAAGGCATTTCCTTGGTAGCATTTCGAGTTAACTAGTCGCGTGATTTATTCCTTGAATCTACGTTGTGTGATTTCATGGTGCACAATCCTTTATGGTGTTCAATACACGTATAATAACCTGCAATGTGCGCAATTCACTTTTCAATGTTTTGAGAGGAACACAACAAGACCAGAGTTCTAGATGTAATGCTGTGTGTTCCTGATATGTATTCTTAAATGGAGATTCATATGATGGTTTAGAAATTACTCCAAAAGTATCCTGATTCTCATGCTAAAGAAAGTATTTGAATCTGAAAGTTCTATTTAACTTTTCTTGTTTCCTCCACAGGTATTTGGTCATCTAAAGCCCAGTCAGTTTAGGACTATTTTAGGGTTGTTCATGTTTTCAGAATGACGAAGCTTAGAGTTATAGCATAGTACTGATTTCATGAGATGTAATTTTGATGTTGTGTGTTTTAACCTTTTGCTTCCCACAGGTCTCCTTCTCAGCTGTTCCCTTCCTAATCCCCTTTTCCGCACTTGGACTCTCTTAGACTCTGTGACAAATCTAATCAGAGTATTGGAGCTGTCTTGTGGTGGAATTGTTGGGAACATGCACAGACCCCGAGGATCTTGTGACTCTGACAATAATATTTAAATCAAAAGTACCATATTGTGGAAATCTGAATCTCCTTCTTTTTGAGTGATCGTTTTCTATTTACAAAGCCATAAACATGCATGAAGACCTACATTTGTCACCATATAATGTCCCGGTGTACCTTCCAGTGAAGTCTCCTCACCCTCACGGACAGAGACTCACATATCCCCTCGCAATAAATCTCTAAGAGCTTTGAAACATTTCATAATTGCAAAGATTTAGCAATGAATAAATAATATAAATTCAATAGTGTCAATCTTTTTCTTTTAACTAATTCACAGTTCCATACAAATTTATATTTTCCTCCAATCCCAACACATACTTTCCCTGTGAGTCTATCACAGTACAGCACCTGATGATTTTCCAACCAATCGCAGTGTGGCACTTTGCTCCAACTGACCTCTCCCAACACGGCACACGCTGGTGTAAGTTTCGCTCGTTGCAGCAGTTCACCCTCCTTTACAAGTTTCTCATACACAAAATTACACAACTTTAAGCAAGCACAATAAACAAATAACTCTTGTCTGCTCCACTAAAGAATTCAAAATAGTTAATTCTTGCAAGAAACAATTGACAATAACACCTTTACTTCTTCATGTTCACAAACGTAAATGAAATCTCGACCAGCGGGCAATCACCCTGACTGATATAGCTTCACCTTCACTTAATTAGGTTCAACTAACACCAACGACTATTTGTACAATCCCAACAATTTGTTATGGTCTCTCTCAATTGTGCAGTTGATAGTACCCCAGAAACCAACAACACAAATCCTTAGCAGACAAGTAATAACTTACGGCTTCTTTTCTATCTTGGGATCATGGACTATTTCAGATCTGATAACAACTTCAACTGCCTGCCTGACACTAAGTGCATTAGTACAAGTAAACCATCAGCTTTACCAAAATGCCAAAAGACAAAAAACAGAACTTCAACACAATAACAAAAAATCAACAAGGACAATTGTGACATAATAAACCTATTGACACTCACACCTCTACCATTGAAACCGCAAACTCCTTTATTCTTAAAGTTCAAACTTTGGACTTAAGCGACATGGGCAATACCAATATATAATTGGCTGTTAATATGGCATCAATAGTTAGGCTAACTTATGTCAATAAATTATTATTTCTATTACATCTTTTCAATACCGAAGTATAGTTACCTACTACAAAATGTTGATTATTATACATGTTATTTTTACATAAACGTTTGCACTCTTTAACTAATTACGATTTGTTCATGATATGAGGAATGTCCCTACATCATTCAGAATTTCCAGTTTAAAGATTAGGGCTATAGGGCTGATGTTGAAAGTTTGTTTTTCCAATTTATGTAAATCATATTTTTTCACAGTTTATTTAGTTAGGGAATTTGAAATATTAATAAGGTGAATGATGATTGTTCAAGGGTTCAGAAATTGTTTTAAATCAAGTTAATGCATGCCCATTCCTCGTTTAATAGTATTCAGATTTCATATGAAAATTTAAGATTAAATACCTTTATTTTCATTTGAATGTGGCATAAAAAGAGCTAGTTCTGTACACTCACATGGTTTACCTCTTTCAAACATGCAGAGGTCTTACACATTTTTGCTGGTGATGTGTTGTGATTGCTAGTTATGTGAAGTTTGGGCACCAATTTTAACTAGGTGCTATTTATAATTGCAACATGTTGCCAATTTAACACGTAGGTTATGAAGGCAACCATTTGAAAGAATTGCATTTCTTTACTGGGCAGTTATAAGACACTGAAGGAAGAAGATTAATTTAAGGCATTTATTTTGGGTTAATTAAGAAAGGATATTTAAAAAATAGATTTACTAAGATTTGTTAAACTGGGTAGATAACCATATTAGATAACCTTTAGTCAGTGTTATTGTTTAGTTAACTGCTTTGAATAGGATATAACATGTCAGATGAACAAACATTCCAAAGGGGTCTTCTTCAACTATGTTAAATGTGAGAATTATTAAGAGATATGTTGAGGAGGGCTTGAAAGCCCAGGTTAAGGAGACAAAGGCAAATGATTTTTTGAAAAGGAAAGTGAGATATGCCTTTGGATGAGTAATTCTGGACTTTATCAGTGGATGATGATCTTAAAATAAAAAAAGTGAAAGGATGTAAAGTTTTAAAAAAAATGAAACTTCTAGATAATAAGTAAAACGATATAGAGAAGGCTGGTAGTAGCACCAGAAATGAGAAGGGTGTCCTGAGTGACACAAATTAGGAAGGTGTGCTTGGTGGCAGAAAGAGAACACTGGAGTCCTATAATAATGATGAGGAGTTTGGGGTTTTGAAAACAATGAGAGTTTGGATATAGATAAGTGTGCCTTGACCTTCAGGATGAGATGGGCAAATCATGTGGATCAAAGATCATTCTGGATGACTTATGAAGCCACTGAAGAAGGATGTAAATAATGTGATGTGTGCAGTGTTCTAGACTGGTCATGTGGGAAACAAAAGCATGAGCCCACATTTAGATCCAGAGTCGATTTCCTTCCTCTCTAACCTGGAAAGAGACTCAAGGAAGGGATTACAATGCCCATTAAAAATCTGTTAAAATAACACTATTGGATGCATTGGGATTATTGGCTGTATCTTAGATATGGCCCACCTACCTATAGTTGCATCTTCTTTCATCAACCACCCAGACAAGTCGGCTCTCCCAGATTACTACTCACACAAATTCCATGCATATGCAGAAACAGAGCCTGAGTCGGGTTGTCTCACATTGCTCCTAAAGCTTAGAATGACTTCTCTCTCCACATCAGTGCCTCCTCCTTACTTGTAGAGTTTGGCAAGAACGTGAAGATCTAGCTCTTTGATTTAACCCTCCCCACCCTACAAACGGGATAACCTTAGTTACACAATACAGATGAAATCTCAACCAGCGGGAAATCACTCTACAAATACACATGCCATATCATAACATGACATATGCTGAAGAGGCATAGCTCAAAGGGTTAGAGGTGGATGTAAATCTTCTTAGATGGTGAAGCCAAAGAGCACTTTGTTTTCTGGGTAATGCTAATGCGGGATGAATATCTGAGAGATGTAAAGCTATCTGAAAATAAACCTGAAATTTGGAGATCTGGCTACAAGAGAAGTCTCTGAGGAGCCACAAAGTTTGCTAATTGGTGAGTGACTGGTTCGATCATTAGGCAAGTTTGTTTCAGCTTTCACAACTCTGAATAGGACCCAGTCAAATATGAGATGAGTGTTCGGCATTAGTGATTTTGGAAAGGATGTCAGGAAAGGAATTACCACCAGCTGAGGAATGCATAAGTCCCAATATGATTATCAAAGAAGAGGAACTGGAAGGGGATTCCAATAAGCAACACGTTTTCCCCAGAGAGGTGCAAGTGAAATAATATGAGGTAGCAGAGGGACAGGCCAGGTATTTGGAGGATCACAAGATGAGTATGGGCATGTCTTTTCATTACTGCAGTTTTGATACAGATGAACAATTTGTCCGCTGTGACCAATATCAACCGTTTAGGTGGGAGCAGATCGAAGTGGTTGGCAGACTTGGCAAGGGACTCATGGTACTCTTGGTTGATACACAAAATTTCTTTAATGGCAGAATATTTGTCAGTAATACAGAACCAGGAGGTGGATTTGAATTTGTTATACCTGGAGGATACACTGATTGGAATTAGCAGACATATTTCAGAAAGGTCTTTGCTGCAGATCAGTAAATGGTTATAGATTAAATGTTTAAGCCAGATGTCTTTTGGTGAATTGTCGAGCAATTGATAGTGACACTTATGATAGGTATTAGACTTAGGACACATTCTAGAAATCGGTATGATTTTGAATGAGATGTGAATTTGGTTTTTAATTTAATTGTATCTTGACCTGGGAATATTTTCTAGACTTTGAAGCAGATGACTCAAACGTTGGCCACTTTTCTTTGTTCAATTTCTTTCAGAAGAGTTGCCGATGTTAAGGCATCTGATTTGGTACATATTCCTCTAGAACTGTTGTGGGAAGTAAGATGTTTGGTGTCATAGAAGTCTAAGTGGGTTATTAAGAGGTGGCAGATTTGTCATATAAAAGTGTGTCTGCTGAGTTCTACTTGTGAACAACTAAGCATACTGCCAGTGTGGCAATACAGGGCATTCAACATGCGGTCTTTAAATTAAATGGCAATTCTCCAATTGTTATGGAAAAATATTCTACATGTTATAAAAGACATAAAGGCTAACGTTATCCCATGCTCTACTCCAATTGCATGATGAGATGGAAGGATTACAGAAAGACAATCTTAGGTATTTTTATATCAATTGCAGCACTGATAAAGTACTACATATGTATTATTTTAATTTTGGAGGATATTAAAAAATAAATTGTTAGTTGAGGGTTTCTTTGAGACAAAGGAGTTAAAGAATTTAGGCAAGGTTACTTGATTTTTGCAGAAAATCAAGCTTAAAGATAGAGGAGTTGAAGTGCATGCAAATAAGAGGATTTTGAGACAAAGAGGAGTATTTGGGCAGACTTTGGGTTTTTTGTTCTTCCCAGCTTATAAATGATTAAGAAATGTGCTTAACTGGATATATATATATAGACTTTAATAATGTTCTATTTTAGAGGTTAAAAGGTTGTGATGTAAATCTGTTCTCTTAAGTGTTGCATGAAGCAAGCTAAATAAATGGTGATGCAAAATGTTACCCTCTATGTCTTTCATTAAATATTGACTCCCTCTTCATAATGGATGGAGAATCACCATTCTCTTCCTCTTTTTCAGAGAGAATCCAGATTGTAGTAAACTATTCCACAGGGATTTATACTTTTAGCTTCTATAGTTAATCTGAACCCCTGTTCCATTTCTTCAGTCATCCACGTTCATGTTTTTTTTTTCTTCATTTTTGCCTGTTCCGAGATAACATACAGACATTGCTTCAACTGGACAGAGGTACAGATCCCCTCAGAACTAACTTCAAGAAGTGCATCTCTGCAAACCTGCCCTTAATGTAGATCTCAGTAACTCCAAAACAGAATGTTGTATCAGTGATGCACGGGTCTATCTTTACAATGTAAGTACAATCATTCATCACTGGTGGATAAGCTAACAGGCCTTAGTTCATGTCTTGATATAAGCTTTCATTGGCCTAGCAGGTAAATGGATGCAATCACCTTGTTATTCCATTTACTCATAAATGAAGAAAGTCATTCTCTATCTAACTATTTAGTTAGCATGTATTTTTGACACCTTAAATGAATTCAATACCCTCTACCGTGAGTGAACGACTGAATGAGTGACTGAGAGAGGGTGAATGACTGAGTGACGAAACATTGGCAGTGGGTTCTCAACACATGTAATCATCAGCTGTAATCACCTCTTCGTGCTGCTGCTAGCTTGCTTACGTACGCCCCTCCTGGGGTATATGCTGTCATCCATGACTTTCCAGTCATCTCTGTCTTGGGCCTTTTCTTTCAGTCTGACTCCAGATGTGGGCCTTCTCCTGGCAGTGAGCCTCGAGGCCTCAGTGCCAGATGTTTCTTGGCCTTCCTCTTTTCCTTCTTCCTTGAGGGATCCAGGTCAGGGCTTGCCTGGTATTGTTTGACACAGCTTTGCAGAGGGTGTGACCTATTCAGCCCCAGTGTCTTTTTATGATTTCTTCATTGGCAGGGAGATGGAAAGTCTGTTGCCACAGATCATTGTTGCTGGTTTTACAAGTCACTTATACTGCCTGGTTCACTTGTTCTAGTCCAGCAGGGGGACAAGTGGAAATCCAATGCCAGCAGAGCCTTTCAATATAAAGAATAAGCGCAGCCCTCAAAATATCGCATAATGTGAAATTTAAAATGATAACACACATTGTACTACACAACGGTGTACCTTTTGCTTGCATCCCTTAATAGATGTTTCCTCCACACTACTGCTTTCTGTCATTACTGCTGGCTAATTTCACCCATATGCTTTGGGCCTGTTGTCTCCTCCCACCAGGAAAGACATATGTTACAGATATCGTATCTTTTACCACAGCCCATCCAGTCCTCCTAGACTGGACTCAGTTGCACGGGGACTATGCATGTGATCCAAAAGAGATCACGCTGCCTCGAAATTGGCCAAGTTGGTCCTTTTGCTGGCTAAATGCACAATCCCATTGGAAGTCTAAACTTCCACCTTCCATTGCAGCTCGAAAGGGGCTGAGATCAAAGGCTCAGGCCTGAGAAGGAAGGAAGCTAAGGGCCTTATCTGTTTAATGGGGTATTTTCCTAGGTCAGGTACAGACAACAGTGAGTGACCAGCAACCCCATCCCTACTGGCTGCCTACTGCCACTTTTGCCTTGAAGCAATCTACTCCTTCAGACATTTACTTTCATCTCTCCTCCCATACTGTCTTACAGCTCCACACCACCTGGCTGCCCATTTCTCAGCAACCACCAGATTCTTTACCCACATCGGTTCCCCGGGCTCATCCCATACCTTCATCTCAACCCAACCCAAGTTATGAGATTTGGATAATTTATACCCTTCATTCAGATATTTTGACAGTGCAGTTTACTGTATTACATTTTTTCAACATACTTCTCATGCTCTAATAAGGTTGTCATTAACACTTGTTAATTCAGTATGTTATTTGACTGTTACCGCACTCTGCTGCCACTGTTAATGTGCATTGTCTCGACAAAATGGAAATAAGGATTGTTGGGAAAATTATATTGTGACCTACAATCACCACAGTGGAGTTAATAGTTGAAAATCTACACCCAAAAAAGCAATAGTTTTGCAGACTATATTTAAGACACAATATTTATGCTGGGTAATACTTCTGTACATGATATTACAACAGACATCTCCAAGAGCTGTGGAATGCCTACAGGAAAGTTTCACAAATACAGAAAATAATTTTGCACTTCACTGACATCTGTAAACATGATTTGTTCCCAATGAATCATTTATGGCTGCTGTACTAATGTTTTTTTTTTGTGTCACTTAGGCCAATATTTATCCTTTTTTAGTGCTGCATTTGCATTGTTTTTTGACGCAAAAGCGGAGCAAACGTACAAAATACAATTGTATTTTGTAAGTTTCCGCCACTTTTGCGTTGAAAAGCAGCGCAAATGCGGCGTAAAAAAGAATAAATATGGGCCTTAGTGCTTAGGAAGCTATATCAAGTTTCTAGAAGCACTATAAATATAACACACCATAAGCCTAAAAGATCACATGATTTGAAAAAAGAGAGAGTCATATCTGTTTCCAGAACGTACAATCAAAATGCATTGTCTTGTCGAGCTGGATACGGAAGGTATTCCAGGCTAATAAGGCCTGCACAGGGAATTGCCTCCCCTACTCATTATGTACCACCAGAAGGTGATTTGGATAAATCTTTTGAAGACCTTCAAGGAGGACTGCAGTATTACAGCATAGAATTTAGCAAGACTCCAGCAACCAAAATGGGGAAACGTCCAGAACAAGGACGCCAGAACCACGACAACTTTGTTAATGCAAGCAGAACCCCCTTGCGTTAACAACAGCTCCCTTTTTCTCTGCCTTAACCACGCATGTGCTGAACAACGCACATGCATAGTTAAGGCAGAGAAAAAGGGAGTTAGCATTGGGAGAGGATGCAGCCAGATAAGTGGGGTGAGGGTAGTTTGTAGGGTAGTTTTGTTTTTAGGGCAGGGGTGGGGGGGTCGAGGTAAATTTGTTTTTAGGGCCGGGGAGGAGGGTCTTGGTAATTTTGTTTTTAGGGCGGTGTGGGGGTGGGTTTTTAGAGGCGGGGTGGGGAGTCGGGTACTTTTGTGTTTAGGGTGGGTGGGGGGCCTGGTTTTAGGGGCAGGGGTGGGGGTTGGGGTAATTTTGTTTTTAGGGGTGGGGTGGGGGATCGGGGTGGAACATGGTCAGGTTAGTGGAGCTTGGGGAAGGTTGGGGTCATTTTTAGGGGTGGTGTGGTGGGGTTATATTTTTGTAAGAGGCGGGGTGGGGTGATTTTGTTTTTGGGGCGGTGCTGGGGACTGGGGTACTATGGTTTTTAGGGCAGGCTTTGTTTTTAGGGGTGGGAGTTGGGGTAATTTTGTATTTAGGGCGGGTGGGTATTTAGGGGCGGAGGTGGGGGGTCAGGGTAATTTTGTATTTAAGGCGGGTGGGGGGGTTGGCTTTTTAGGGCCGGGTAATTTTGTTTTTAGGCGTGGGGTCGTTTTGTTTTTGGGGGTCGTGTAGGCTGTTTTTAGGGTAGGTGGGGGTTGGGGTAGGTGTTAGGGCTCAGGGTGGGTGGGGGTATTGGGGTAGTTTTTAGGGGTGGGTGGGGGGCCAGGGTAGTTTTATTTTTGGGGTGAGTGGGGAGTCAGGGTAGTTTTATTTTTACAGCGGGTGGGGTCAGTTTTATTTTTAGGGGGTACTTTTATTTTTGGGGTGTGGTCAGTTGCTTTTAGGAAGGGTGGGGGGTCGAGTAGTGTTTAGGGCTCAGGTTGGGTGGGGGGTATCAGGGTAGTTTTAGGGGTGGATGGGTGGTCGGGGTAGTTTTATATTTTAGAGCGGGTGGGGGTCAGGGTAGTTTTATTTTTAGGGAAGGTTGGGGTGGTTTTATTTTAAGGGTGGGCGGTCAGGATAGTTTTATTGTTAGGGCGGGTGGGGGTCAGGTTAGTTTTATTTTTAGGGCGGATCGGGGTAGTTGTGTATTTAGGGCAGGTGGAGGGGTCCGGTAGTTTTGTTTATGGGGTGGGATGCAAAAACCACACATGCCGTTCCACATATGCCTTTCCTAGGCATGCTTTTATAAAGAAAAATCACTTTAAAAGTGTGCGTGGTAAAGGCATTTGTGGAAAAAACGCAGTTGTTGTTCTGACCGCATTGTTCAGGCATGCGTGGTTGGCGCATGTGTTGTTCCATCATACATCCACCAAAATGCCTGTACTTCAATCTTGGCAGCAGTGAGTTTCAGCCATCTCTGTGCACGCAGTTCTAAATGGCACCAATGCATTTACAATATTCTGCTAGACATCATATGGCATGCATTAGGCTGCTAACGGTGCTGATGTACAGCTTGCCAAGTAGAATTTGGGTGCACAATTGCTGCTCATTTACTGTTTCAGGTCTCTGGTCACTGATACCCCATCATAACGGTGAAGCGGTTTCACAGGAGATACAGCATGTCACTGTATTAATGTCTTGTCTTAAGTAAATCTTAGATAGTCCACAAATTACAGGAGAATTAGTTAATTGTGTATGGCGAGGGTCCTCTGAGCAGTCACCTTTAATAGTAATGGTTGCTGTCCTATCAAAACAAATTCAACAGTCAATGATTTCTAATCAAATATTTTACCTTTTACCAGTCTATATTGCTAAATCATTTTTAGCAGGAATTACTAGAAAACTTCCAACAATTTACTTATAGATTTTTCAATAGATTGTCAGGTGATATATTTTGTGTATAGTTAAGAAGCAGTCAGCTGTTGAGACAAAAAGTAGTAATTATTTAGGACATTTGATGCAGCACCAACCACCATGTGGTAGGTGTCAGAGAGTGGTGTATGATTAGTGTGAAATACTTTGTAAATCATACTGCTGAGGGTCCATTGTACTATGTGATAGCAAAGGGAAACTATTAAAGTGGCTGTTGGTTTGGATTGTCTTTTGGTCTCGAAAGAGTGTAAGACTGTTGTGATCAGACGTTTTCAATTTATGGCAGAGTGGTTTAGGGCTTTAGGTTGAGGAATTGTAGATGTCCGATGAGAGATTAGTCTATTTCAAAACCTGCCAACACACACTGTACCACCATGGGCGCTCTCTTCACATGGCCTCAGGAGAAGGGAGAGAGACTACGAGCTGGAAACTCCTACACGTAGACAGTTTCCAACTTGTAAGGAACTGACGCCCATCAGGGGTTTTGCAACTTCCTGGGAACATGGTGTCAACTTTAAAAGCTTTTGTTAGTGTTTATGGCGGCAGACAGGAAGGTCTGATCACGTAAATGCCATTCTCTAAGCCGCACCCTCTCTGCTTGGCCTACCCCACCAAGGCACCTCCAGGGCTTGCAAGGTCTGCGTTCCTCTCCTACTAATGCGGAGTTTTGGTCTCTCATTTTTGCCTTTTTGGTACCAGGCATTTTTAGTAATAAGGAGGAGCAGTTCGGGCAAGTTATGTTTGGTTGGACAGTTGGGGTTTAACTCCCTGTTAATGGTATTGTATCCAATACAAAGACATTTTAAAGGGGGTCATACTTCGATGGGAGAAAATGCAGAGGATGGGTGTGGAGTGCCGCTAATCGAGTGACTGAGTTAAGCGATCCTGTGCGAAGAGCTGTTTGTTGGCCTGCGAGTGTCCAGGTAGATTAGCTCTGTCTTGGGAGGACCACGAATACGCCTGCTGTCAAGGTCTTCTACGAAAGGATTTATTTTATTATGCTCAGCAGTAGTACTGTATAATTGCCTGTGGTGATTTATTTATTTAGTGCTGCTCAGCAATGTGTTTTTCTCTTAGAAACAACTCAACTGCTGAATGGTGGATGGCGGAGACTGTACTTTATCGTCAGTGTTCAAAATAGGTATATGAAACTATAGATATGAAGCTTTTTTTATTTGTGAAAAAAGCCTGCATGCCGACGAACTCTGAGCTTCAATTTTGCAACTCAGAATACACGATGCTTGATGGACAAATTGTATTATAAACAATTGCACAGCCCATTAAATGATGGATCGCCGTGATGGGTCATCGAGATTAATTGATTGCGTTGTGTACCACCATTTAGTTTTGCTCCATTTCACCACTCTGAAAAACAACGATTTGGCACCACGCACAGAAATAGCTTCGCTCCTACTTGTCATTGTATTAACGCATACTGGAGATTCAGCTCAAATGGGACAAGTTAATTTACTGTTAAGCCTTCTGACGGAAACCTTACATTTGGAACATGCTTGAAATATGTCACTCATGATATTTCTGCCAGATCTGTACATCTCTCCTGGAAGTGAGTGGGAGGCAGTGAAGGAGATCAGAGGCGCATTGCCTTTAGGCGTACCTCTATTTTTACAGTAATCCAAGTATCTAAGTACCTGCTTTCTATGATATTTACAATGATTATAAGCATTGATTATGTTTTCAAACTCAACTGTGAGATAAAATGAGCCCATTGTGCAGCTTCCCGTGGTAGCCATCCTTCTCCCTGCGAATCATGACAATTGAAGGTAATTTTAAAAGGAGGGAGTGAGTTAAAATGGAAACACTTACACTCCTATTATCATTTTTGGAGGGAGATCATCTGTGTTTGCAAAAGGGCATGTACATTGCACCGTGTAAATGATGCCTAAAGAAACATTGAGCTTTGTGAAATCTACAGTGCCGAGATTTCTTGGAAGCTCGCAGAATGGCAATATTCAAATCAAAGGGCCTGATTACGGGGTCCATGGAGCACCATGGCAGCAGTGGCAATCAGACTGCCGTCATCTTGGCGGTCGGACCACCGTATTACGATGCATGCGGTTCCATGGACCAAAGACTGCTGCGGTCCCACCAGCACTGCCAGGCAGCGCAGACCGACACAATAGATAGGCCAGTGAGGCCTTCGGAGCTAGTGTTTCCGCTGGACAAATTATGATGTTGCCTTCTGCCAACATGACCGCAGCGGTCCAACCACCACATCCCAGCTGGCAGAAATGAAGGCATGAAAGGAAGGAACTCACCTGCAGGCAACATCAAATGTCCTATGCCGCCATGGAGCCTATCATACACGTCCTGCCACTGCTCATTGATGGAGCACAAATTCCACGTCGCTGTGGATGCAGCCGACAGTAAGAAAACACACCTACCTGTGTCCCAAAACTCACCAACAGATCGAGGCACTGCCATCCACCTGGTATGTAGGTTACTCTACATGGACCAAGTACACTTGTCCTTGTGTCCCAAGTTGGAGTCGTACACAACGAATGACCAATACATAGCCACATGAAGCCCCTTTTGGGCAAGTCACTGACACTGCACAGCCACACTCCACAAACACATGTATGCTCCTCACAGTTTCAGGGACAGTGAAATGTACAGAACATGGTGTCACATAACAGCCACACCACATCAACATCACACATAATTCAACTGACACCCCCACATTGATCACATGCCACAGACTGTTGTGAGATTTATGACACATATGTGTATATGTCATTTAATACAAATACCCCTCCCATGGAACATCCCTGTAATGGATCCACACATATCACCCACATTGCAACACAATGGAAGTTCAATGGGATGCACAATATTTTGTGAGGCAAATATCTCAAGCCCACAATGAAAAGAATACCTGTACAATAGTGATGGGGGCATCAGGCACACTCCTGGAAGGATACTGACCTGGGACACATATCACTTTGCACATGGCCAAAAACACAATTTTCAAAGGAACTGGGCCTTCCTGTATTTCAGCAACAAACAATACCAATAGTAAACTAAAGTGACATGCCTATCTGCCAAATGTGTAAGTGCAACTGAAGACAACAAAAACCTCAGCAAGGGCCATACATGTAGATGAAGTTGCTGGAAGGTACACACATCACAATGGACAAATGGTCAGTCAAATGTAATGGAAGGAAGCCCAACTGAACACCCTCCATGTGTGGACAAACAAAACTCTAGCTTCCACACATGAGGCAAATGTCCAATCCATATCAGGGGACAAATCTAACACAATACATGCTGACATTGGCCAATCCAGGATGGAATACTTACCATATAAAACAGCACAATGCAATGACACTACAATTGAATTACCAACCACATATCCATATAGTGAATGTCTACCCTTGTCCTAGGTGACACCAGCACTGCCCACAAAGTCAGATTTTGTCAACCACAGCAAATGGTCACAAATCAGGGTAAAACACTCACAACTGTATGCATACAACACAAATTACTCAGGAACAACAAAAAGTTAGGAAAGTAATGGCAGGAAAAATGTGTACTCAAAATACAACAACTTGGGTTTAGCAGCAGTAGATGCTGAAGAGCAAAGGTCATTGGCCAGTCCAGATTGTAGTCCATGCACATGATTGTGCCCAAGCTTGACTCTAATCACTAACAGGGAACCTCCACAGGAAGAGGCATGAAGTGGGCATATATATATAGGCACCTCAGGGATCATGCTTGGGTGGGATCGAATTTGGGATGAATGGGTTTGGGAGGGGTGGGCTGTTTCTTCAAAGGGGTGGGCTTCTTCCTTGGGGGAAGGGGCATGGGTGCTTGCAAGGGAGCAGGTGTGAGAGAGGAGGATTTCAATGTACAGGGAATGGTTGGGAAGTGGGTGGGGTCCTCGAGTTTGGGAGGGGAGATGGGGTTCACAGGGGAAAGGGCAAGATCAAAAAGGAAACTTTCTTAGGGAAAACAGGTAGGGTCTCCCAAAGTGATTGGCATTTCAGAAGTTGGGGGAGTGGTGGTCTTGCCTGTGCGTGTTGATGCATTTGGTGTATGAGGCACACTTGGGTTTGGGTGGTGTCTGTTGCGTGTGTGAGTGTGGACATTTGTGTGCCTTGGGGGGCTATGAGGTGAAGGTGCTGGATGATGTGGGAGTGGTGGATGTGTGTGGGTGTTGGGGTGGTGTCGGGGGTATGGTGGAAGTAATGGATGTGTCTGTGGGGGTTGGGGTGGTGCCTGGGGGTATAGTGTCTGAGGTTTGTGGGTCTGAGGGTCATGAGGTGTATGGTGGTATGCTAGATGTGGTGGATGTGTCTATGGTGTTGTGGTGGTGTCTGTTGGTATGGTGGTTATGGTGTGTGGGTTTGTGGGGGTGTTGGGGTGTCTGTGGGAATGGTGGCTGTTGTGTCTGTGGGTGACTGTTGAGTGCTTGCATCCTGGTGTGTCTTGTGGTGCTTGTGTTTATGTGTGCTGGTTGTGTGTGTTAAGGTGGGTGCATGAGGATGTGTCTGTGTGCTTGGGACAGGTAGGGGAATAGGGATTTTGGATTGGGAAGAAGGAGGTGGTGGGGAAAGGTTTTAGGGGGTGAATGGCTGCCATCAGTGAGGAGGCCAGAAGCCTGAAAAGTTCTCTCTAGGCCAGAGATGTCACTATGAATGCCTTCCAGGTACGCATTTGTCGGCTGGAGTTGGCTGGCCAAACCCTCGATGGCATTCAGAATGGCAATCTCCCCCACAGATGCTTCCCCATTTGGTTCAGCCCTGTCTCCTTGGCTTGCCCGGGATGATGCTGAAAATACACAGTGAAATAGGGTCACTACATGTTCCTGATCACACTTGAGCAACGGCTGTGATTAGCAAACATTTACCATGACGTAAAGTAGGCCCCAGCAGCTAACTCCACCAAAGTGGTTCCTACATTTTCCACACCATATGCATGCATGCCACATGAACTGACAACAGTTGCCCACAGGAAATTCACAATTAAAGACAACTCAATTGTATGGGTTAAGTTGGGCAGTCACAGTATCCATTGAACTAGTTGACGACCTTACCACCTTCAATGGTTTGCCTTATGTAGCATTCTTTAGTTACCTGTTGACATACAATTGTAGGGCAATGCCAAGTTCATTTACACAGATCACACGCAACGTCATGCATACTGCTCATCATCACATACCCAATACTACTTTATGAAGAAATGATGGTCCAAAATCCTTGCATGTTGCTGACAGAAGTAAAATAGCCTGAAGAAGGTGACATGGAAATACCCATGTTACGCTGAAAACAAATCAACAATGCTCACCTCACCATGTGTAAATTATCCTAATATAGTCATGGAGCCTGTACTAATGTTGCTCAGATGGATAACACATCGAGTACAGAAACATAGACTGGAGACAAACTGTGCAAAAAGTCAGGGAGATATGTCTTCAAAATCCACAATACAATAAATCAGCTAGCCCCAGGGAAATCACCTCTCTTGATTGGCACCCCTGACAATAACATACTCTGATTGTATCAGTAGAAGCCAATATTCCTTTGAGTGTTGGAAAGGCCTAGGGATTCTCAAGTACTTGTTGAAGGCCCTCAACATTTTCGCAGTGGGAAGCCATATCATTGTCTCCATTTTTGTCCTGAAAACACAGAGTTCCGTGGTTGAATGGTTCTACATAACCACATATGATTCCCACATAACTGCAAGTCACTCCATGATGCATGTCAACACTTAGGCAACAAACCTTCCCCATTTCACATGTACAAAGCAACTTCCTACATAATTCTTAATCAATGGCATTGAAATGCACATTGTGGGTAAAACTGTAGTCCTTCCTCACATGTCCTTCATTGCGTCTGCAGTTGTACCTGCCAAATTGCATGCAATGATGGGTGAGTGTATGTGTGAGGCACCAATCAATGGTGACACATTCCTGTCTCTGGCACTACATGAACTGTAGCCTCAGGACATATGTCCAATTCCAAACACATGTTAGCACGCACACATTGTGAGGGAATTCACAGGTCATCTCATGAAGACAGGTAGACCATGCATGAAACAGCAGTGAACATCTGTTGGCAAAAGTGAAAGAAATACATGCTAACATGTAGACACAAGGAATGGTGGCAACAGTGATGTCACCAAAATCATGCCAATGGACATTCACCACTTACCAAGGGAAAGTATTTCTCTGTGACTGCACCCAAGGAGCAATGTATGCTCTATCACGTGTATGATGACCACCTTCACATAATAGACAGTAGGGAGGTACTAGCACTTGTGACACACTGAAGACAAGTGGCCTCTAGGGGACAGATGCCAATATACTCACTTGAGGAGACACATAACTGAGGACAATTATCTAATATTTCATGTTGTTTGGGCTATCACACTGAAGAGTAGTGGACTATTGTGTGCAAATTACACCCACAGCAAAAAACAACATGACCTGATTGATCACTGTACTCAGCCATGTGTTGGCCCTGGAAAGTAAATTGTTTGTGGGCTGTACTTGGTTGTGCCCTAGTTTCCTGAGCTAATAGGCAAGGCACATCAGCATACCGACACAAACAGTTATTCATCTTGTGTGTCGACCATGGGCCATTCCCATTCTTCAGGGGATATTTGCTGAATTGAACACATCAACTTGGCAATGTGACAGGCCACAATATACCCAGGACTCACCCCCTTGTGGCTGCTGTGCTCCCCTCAAACTCCCATCTGGCTCAGGTAGGCCACCCCCAGAATGTGGGCCATTGGGGGGTCAGGCTTCGATGTGCACCCTGCCCACGTTGGGAGGTCAACCCCAGCTGGACCTCTGCCTTCTTCTGCGCCCAGAGTCTCAGGTCCTCCCACCTATTACAACAGTGGGTGGTCCGCCAGCTATGGACACACACGGTCTGCACTTACCAGGCAATTGCTCTCCAAATCACTTTCTTCTGATGGAGATGCAAGAGACAACTCAAAAGGTTACAAACCCAAGTTTTTGCCCAAATGGTTGTGTCACACACATGTCAGAAACATCAAGCACAAAATGTGCAACAGTACACCACAACTGTAAAGCACACATGCTGATAAGTACAAGGACATGACCACACACTTTTGGAGTTACCTGCACACTAACCCATTACCCTGCTCATGGCCTACACTGACTAAGCAAGCCTACTAACTTCAGGTAGCCCAGGCTCAAGCAATGTGTACTGTGATACGAGCCACACTGAAACACTACACATCATTGTGGCTTCTGAAGGGTAAACTCCTTGGTCCTAACTGGACCAACACACTTACACTCTGCAACATTGACTCACTGCAGACAGTCATTACAGGCAACTACCATAGTACAGGCTTCACCCTTACACTTGAGTGGCAATGAAAGGGCTGGCCTGGTGGGCACAGAAGGTGTCTTCCCTATGCATGTGTGGACATGTGGCCTACCAAATGCAGACTCATGCCACTTCAGGGTGAGTTTCTGTGGTATGTACCTTTACCACAGGACACACCTTTGACCATGTGTGGCAAACCTACAGAGATGGCCTCCAATATACAAAGGTATGTTTGATTTAGTTTCAGCTATGTAATCAAGCTACTGAGTCACTTGTCATGGCCTCCCCGGAATCTACACACTATCTGCACTGTGGGTTCATCAATTGTGCAATACGCCTGTACTGGAAAAATATGACTTATGTGAAGGTGACAACAGAGATGTGTGGGTAAGGGACCTGCCATAGGTCAAAGACACACATTGACAAATATACATAGTGCACATATGGACTAGTTCAGGGTTTGCCTCAGTATCCATTCCTAATCTAATCAATGGACTGAGGCATTCAGGGCAAGTTTTGCCACTGGAGTCTCAAACTGGCCACATGATAGGATCTGAAGGTCTATGGGTATGGGGAGAGTGGGCACAGTGCCACAGTTGCATAGCCACAGTGATTCACCATCAATCTGGAGTATGTCCCATACTGGGAGATAAATTTGGCAGGTCCTCGTCTCTGCAGGCTGAGCATGCAGGACCTACACGACACTCACATTTCCATCCTTTCCATGCAGGACAGTACATCATGTGGCCATCATCAAAGTGGCTTGTGTGGCAATCTGAAGGGCAGAGTGAGTCATGATATGCCTCCCAAACAACAGTTTGGCAAGGCCAGATGTGGGGTGAAAGATCTGTGGCACACTACACATTGCATACAAGATACTCAAATGACTCAAACAAGATACATACACAGCTCATGCTGTCATGTACATACACGTTCTCTCGCTGACATTTACAACCATCATATCCAAAGAAATGTCATTGTATGGCAGTAAAGTCTATTTGCCTAGATGTATGCATCCAACACAAGGAGAATCTAGGCCTCAAAACACATCACACAAAACATTGTGAATGTCAGAAACATTTTGTACTTTTCTCCAATACCTGCACCATGTACATCCCGTTGATGCCACACATACTGCAACAACAGGCACACAAGAAGTCTAAGGGGCACATTGTAGCCTGTGAGGAGGGAAAGGATGGTGTTGAACAGGGTCAATTGTGCTTATGACATTCTTACCTGCTCCTCTGGTGAGCCAAAGAGCTGACCTTGCAAGGGAAGGACCTTGATCACGAGCTTCTCCAGCTCCTCTGGAGAGAAGGCAGTGGCCTCTTTACCTGCTGGCTGTGGCATGATTTCTCCCAGAGGTGGCATACAGCAGCTGAAGGGGTAGAGGTGTTGATGGCAGCGGTGCCAGGAGTCAAGAGACTGAATTTGCAAAACACAGCGTACACATACACTCAGTCATCACCTATGATGACTGAGCGACCCTTGACCCTAGGGTAGGTCGCATCCCCGCCACTGCAGCTCCACCTGCCCAGGCTCCTGCCACCTCCCAGCAAGACCAGCTAAACCGTAAGTACTCCCCCCACCCAGCCCCTCGCTACTCACCTCTGTTTTTCTGAACTTCTGTCTTCTGCTCTGTCCTCCAACTTTTTCTTCGTACCTCTGCTGTCCTCTCTCTGTCCATCTCCCTTCACTTTCTGCTCCTCCCTCTGGTAGCCATCTTCCTCCGGTTCTGCTCTTCTCCTGTGTCCTTCTCTTCCTCCTCACCGCACTTTCCTCGTGTTCTGCTCTTCCTCTGTGTCCCGCTCCTCTTCTTCACCGCATTTTCTTCCTGCTCTGCTCTTCCTCTGTGTTCTTCTCTTCTTTCTTTTCTTCCTCACCGCATTTTCTTCCTGCTCTACTCTTCCACTGTGTTCGTCTCTTCTTTCTCTTCTTCCTCACCGCGTTTTTCCTCGTGCTCTACTCCTCTTCTGTGTTCTCCTCTTCTTCTGCACCCCATCCTGCGTGTTCTTTTCTTCATCTGTGTTCTTCTCTTCTTCTGCACCCCATCCTGCACATTCTTTTCTTCATCTGTGTTCTTCTCTTCTTCTGCACCCCATCCTGCGTGTTCTTTTCTTCATCTGTGTTCTTCTGTGGTCTTCCCTTCTTCTTCTGTACTCTTCTCTCCTCTTCTTCTGGGTTCTTCTCTTCTTTTCTTCTGACTCCTCTCCTCCTCTTCTTCTGGGTTCTTCTCTTCTTTTCTTCTGACTCCTCTCCTCCTCTTCTTCTGGGTTCTTCTCTTCTTTTCTTCTGACTCCTCTCCTCCTCTTCTTCTGGGTTCTTCTCTTCTTCTCTTCTGACTCCTCTCCTCCCTTCCCTATCTTCTTTCTCTTCCCCTCTATCTGACCCCCCCACCCTCTGCTTTCCCGCCGCCACAACCCGCTCGGCCCCGCCCCCCCGCTCCCATTCGTCGCCCCCCCTCCCGCCTCCCGCCCCCAGCTGAACCCTCCTCCCCCTCTCCTCCCTCTTATGGTGGCCGCTGCACGGCAGAGTTAGCGACCCTTGACCCTAGGGTAGGTCGCTTCCCCCGCCGCTGCAGCTCCACCTGCCCAGGCTCCTGCCACCTCCCAGCAAGACCAGCTAAACCATAAGTACTCCCCCCGCCCAGCCCCTCGCTACTCACCTCTGTTTTTCTGAACTTCTGTCTTCTGCTCTGTCCTCCAACTTTTTCTTCGTACCTCTGCTGTCCTCTCTCTGTCCATCTCCCTTCGCTTTCTGCTCCTCCCTCTGGTAGCCATCTTCCTCCGGTTCTGCTCTTCTCCTGTGTCCTTCTCTTCCTCCTCACCGCACTTTCCTCGTGTTCTGCTCTTCCTCTGTGTCCCGCTCCTCTTCTTCACCGCATTTTCTTCCTGCTCTGCTCTTCCTCTGTGTTCCTCTCTTCTTTCTCTTCTTCCTCACCGCATTTTCTTCCTGCTCTACTCTTCCTCTGTGTTCTTCTCTTCTTTCTCTTCTTCCTCACCGCATTTTTCCTCGTGCTCTGCTCCTCTTCTGTGTTCTCCTCTTCTTCTGCACCCCATCCTGCGTGTTCTTTTCTTCATCTGTGTTCTCCTCTTCTTCTGCACCCCATCCTGCGTATTCTTTTCTTCATCTGTGTTCTTCTGTGGTCTTCCCTTCTTCTTCTGTACTCTTCTCTCCTCTTCTTTTCTTCTGACTCCTCTCCTCCTCTTCTTCTGGGTTCTTCTCTTCTTTTCTTCTGACTCCTCTCCTCCTCTTCTTCTGGGTTCTTCTCTTCTTCTCTTCTGACTCCTCTCCTCCCTTCCCTATCTTCTTTCCCTTCCCCTCTATCTGACCCCCGCCCTCTGCTTTCCCGCCGCCACCACCCGCTCGGCCCTGCCAACCCTGCTCCCATTCGTTGCCCCCCTCCCGCCTCCCGCCACCAGCTGACCCCTCCTTCCCCCCTCCTCCCTCTTATGGCAGCCGCTGTGCCAAAGGCAAGCCCGTCTGCGCCCGTCCGCGCCTGGACCGTGCCCAGTGCCACAACCCCTGGCCCCCAGCATTCCCAAACCCTGCAGCACCGCTACGACCCCACCTCCCTCCATGCACTCAACCCGGGACGCTCCAGAACCTGCTTCCAAGCCAACCCGAAATGCACCCATGGACCCTTCGCATGCCTTACCTGCAAACACTCCTTCCACCGCGACTGCTCCCCGCCCTCCAGCCCACGTGCCAATAATCATCTCTAATGCATCCTCATCAACGCACCCTCCGTCCACAAGCATGCCATTGAACTATGGGACCTCCTGGACTCCACCGCACCGGACGTCGCCTTCATCACTGAGACCTGGATGAACGCCTCCTCGGCCCCCGACATCGCCATAGCCATCCCCGACGGCTACAAGATCACCAGGAGAGACCACACCAACCAAGTCGGTGGAGGAATCGCCCTCGTTTTCAAGGACTCCATCAACGTCACCACCTCCATCGAAGACACCCCCCTCGCCGCCGAACACATGCACTTCCAGATCCACACCGACCCAAGGACCACCCTCAGAGGAACTCTCATCTACAGACCCCCTGGACTACGCGCCCTCTTCATCGAATCCATCGCTGACTTCATCTCCCCGCACGCCCTAGCCTCGCCGGACTACATCCTCTTCGGAGACCTCAACTTCCACCTGGAGCAGAACAACGACCCCAACACCACCACCCTGCTCCACAACCTCGCCAACCTCGATCTAAAGCAACTAGTGAACACCTTCACCCACATCGCCGGACACACGCTCGACCCCATCTTCTCCGCCAGCAACCACGTATCCTTCTTCCACTCCTCCGTAATACACTGGACCGACCACAGATGTGTCCACTTCACCTTCAGACGCAAGACTCTCCACCTCCGCACACAACCCATCCCACGCAGACATTGGAACAAAATCCCCACGGAACAGCTTCTTTCCACTCTCAGCGACAACCAACCCACCTTCTCCACCGACCCCAATAACGCAGCCCTCAGCCTCACTCATTGGATCACCAACTGCGCGGACAACCTCGCACCCCTCAGACGCCTCCCAAGACAGACCAGCACCAGGAAACCTCAATGGTTCACAGACACCCTCAAGGAATCCAAAAAAACCTGCCGTACCCTCGAGAAAGCCTGGCGCAAAGACCACACCGTAGAAAACATGTCTGCCCTCAAAAACGCCACCCGCGAACACCATCAGCTGATCCGCACCACCAAAAGAACTTCCTTCACAGACAGACTGGACAAGAACACTCACAACAGCAAAGAACTCTTCAACATCGTCAAAGAGCTCTCCAATCCTAACGCCAGCTCCAACTCCAACTCCATCACGCCCTCACAAGACCTCTGCAACTCCCTCGCTACCTTCTTCCATCGTAAGATCACCGACCTACATGACAGCTTCGGACACCAGACCCAGCCAACCACCACAGAACCTACAACCCCAGCCATCACCCTCAACGCCTGGACTCACATCAGCGCGGAGGAGACCAAAGTTACCATGAACACCATCCACTCTGGTGCTCCTTTGGACCCCTGCCCACACTTCATCTTCAACAAAGCTGACGACATCATCGCCCCTCATCTCCAGACTATCATCAACAGCTTGTTTGCTTCTGCCACCTTCCCCGAGAGCTGGAAACACGCGGAAGTCAACGCCCTCCTGAAGAAACCTACGGCGGACCCCAGTGACCTGAAGAACTTCTGCCCCATCTCGCTCCTCCCCTTCCCTGCAAAAGTCATCGAGAATACCGTCAACAAGCAACTGAAGACAACAACCTACTCGACCCCTCCCAGTCCGGATTCCGAGCCAACCACAGCACAGAAACCGCCCTCATCTCAGTCACAGACGACATCAGAACTCTGATGGACAACGGAGAAACAGTCGCCCTCATCCTCCTCGACCTCTCAGCTGCCTTCGACACCGTCTGCCACCGAACCCTAATATCCCGCCTGCGCTCCACCGGTATACAAGGACAGGCCCTGGACTGGATCACTTCTTTCCTCTCTAACCGCTCCCAAAGAGTCTACCTCCCTCCGTTCCGCTCAGACCCCACCGAGATCATCTGCGGCGTCCCACAAGGCTCCTCGCTCAGCCCGACTCTCTTCAATGTCTACATGAGCCGCCTCGCCGACATCGTACGCAAACACAACATCAACATCACCTCCTACGCCGACGACACTCAGCTGATACTTTCCCTCACCAAGGACCCCACCAGCGCCAAGACCAACCAGCAAGATGGAATCAAAGACGTCGCATAATGGATGAAACTCAGCCGTCTGAAACTGAACTCAGACAAAATGGAAGTCCTCATCCTCGGAAACACCCCGTCCGCCTGGGACGACTCTTGGTGGCCCACAGCCCTTGGCACCGCACAAACCCCCTCAGACCACGCACGCAACCTCGGATTCATCCCGGACCCACTTCTCACCATGACCAAACAAGTCAACGCCGTATCATCTTCCTGCTTCCTCACTCTCCGCATGCTCCGAAAGATCTTCCGCTGGATCCCCACCGACACCAGAAAAACTGTGACCCACGCCCTCGTCACAAGGATCACCTTCCGGCTCCTCACCCACGCACACAAAGCCCTCCACAACAAGGGACCCGAATACCTCAATCGTCGCCTCAGTTTCTACACGCCCACCCGTCAACTTCGCTCTGCCAACCTCGCACTCGCCGCCGTCCCTCGCATCCGCCGCACCACGGCAGGTGTGAAATCCTTCTCTTACCTGGCGGCCAAGACATGGAACTCACTCCCCGCCAACCTCAGGACCACCCAGGACCACCCTGCATTACGGAGGCAGCTCAAAACCTGGCTCTTCGAGCAGCAGTAACCCCCCTCCCCTAGCACCTTGAGACTCTCACGGGTGAGTAGCGCGCTTTATAAATGATTTTGATTTGATTTGATTTGATGGCCATTGGCCCACAACCACCACAGGCAATAATGTTAGCCTATGGCTGTGCCCACTGCGGTTGATACCGCCCACTGCTCGGACGACTTCCTAATATCCAGTGAAGTAGGTAAGGCATCCGCCATTTTGGCAGTTGGAAATATAGTATATGGCATTGTCAAATGCATCACAACAACAATATATGTGTCAGATCCTCACAAACATTCTAAATCAGTGTTGTGGAGGTCCTACTACTCAATCACTAGTGTAGTGTGTAGCTGAGCACAGATGGCATATGAAGGCGATACACTGTCCACCGCCGCCTGCGGTATTTTTGGCAGTCAGAAAAGACTGTTAAATTTCAAGGGGCAATTAAGTGGCAGATAGTTGGGTGTTGCCTGAATTTATCTTTTGGTCACATGTCTTGTCAACCATGGGGGTCACATTTGACCCTTGTGTAGTTGACAGCTGTGATGTATACTGGGTGTAATGTATTTCCAGTCTGAAATGGTTTGCCACATGATTATGTTGGTATACATCATGGATGTTGGTGTAGACACAGTGACTAATGCTCCCACTCATGTATTTTCACACATAGCTACCCTGGGATAGGGAGGATGCAACAAGCTCCAGTGTAACATCCATTGCCAGACCTTCAAACCATGTAGGAATGCCACATAATACAGCTGTGCCATCTGAAGAGGCAAACATTAGTGGATTTATGCAGTCAGTTAGAGCCACATCTGATGCCTGCAAACAGTAATCCAAACTGCATTCCACCCATTGTTCAACTCATGGCAGTATTGCACTTCCTGGCCACAGGGTTTTTCCAACATACAGTGGCCTATCTGGTTGTATGTCCCAACCTATGTTCAGTCTTGTGTTGAGACATTTCCTATCAGCAATGATGAAACGCATTGACTGCTATATCAGGTTCCCCTGATGTGAGGAATTAGCCAATGAGAAGGCCGACTTCTATGGTTTTGCCCGCCTCCCACATATGGTGGAAGCCATTGACAGCATACTTGTTGCCTTGGTGCCACCGCAAGCCACTAAACAGGTCTATCACAAGAGGAAAAACTTCCATCTTATCAACGTGCAAATTGTCTGTTTATCTGATTTCTACATTTCAAATGTCTGTTCCAGTTTCCCTGGATCAACGCATGATTCCTTTATAATGTGGAACAGCACCATACCCCAGCTGATGTCACAACTGCAACCAGAGAGGGCCTGGCTGGTTGGTATGTCACATCTGTTGTGATTTGTGTGAGCAATGTCAGGTGCTACAATTATGAAATGAGTGACTCATTGATGCACTTATGTCCCATTCCTAAAAAGGAGACTCAGCATATGCAAACTGTCCTTGGTTATTGACGCCGCTGAGGAATTCAACTACGCTAGAGGAAGTCCACTTCAGTGAGGCCTATGGAAGAACACAGCAGACAGTTGAACAGACTTTTGGGCTCCTGAAGGCACGATTTCATCGTCTGGAAAGGACTAGTGGAGCCCTTCTCTAATAACCCGGGAAAGTGTGTAAGATCACTGTGGCATGCTGCATGCTTCACAACATCGACCTGTGGAGGAATATCCAGTACATCCCAGAGGAGGGGGAGCCTGCAGTGCCACCAGGTGAGAATCCTGAAATGCCAGATGAAGATGACAGTGGTAAAGAGGAAGGAGATGACTTGCGACAAGATCTCATTGACTGTTCTTCTCATGAGTGTAAGTATGTCATGTGATGTCATGACTGTGAGTGTACAATTTACTGTAGTTGTGAGAATGCCTGGAGTTGATTATTTTATTTAGTGAGGGAACTGATACTCAGGCAAAATCAGCCAAAGGCTGTTTGATGAGATAGCTTATGACACATCCCCACCTTGAAAATGTTGTTTTGTTTGTGTCAGATTTATTGCAATGTACTTTGTTTTCAGATGCTTTCTAAGTGACTTGTGTCATATGTATGGTTTCATGCCTATACATCTTATTGTGTTCTTTGTTCAGGTACCTTCACCATGACATCTCCATGTGGGCATTTCAGAGTTTTGACATTGGTAGGTATGTGATGTTGTTCTGACATACGAAGTGGACATGGATTATTCCAGGGAATGTAGGTCACAGACTTTGGGTGTAGAAGACATGTGCCAAGGCAGCTTCCACGGTGTTAGCATGGAAGATTAGAAGACTCCATTGGACTTGATTCTTGTCCTGTGTTGGCCCTGATGCATCATATGTGTCATCATGTGGTCATAAATTATGTAGTCATAGGCCACGAAAATGTCAGTTACCCTTCACATTGGCTAAACATTCTTTTTGAATGACCTGTTTATAGCTGTTGATGTGTTTCATCATTGTGGGCCAAAGCGCCTGTGCCAAATCACTGACATATGTTTGTGTCATACCACCAGATGTATGAACACTGCATTGTAATGACAGTTTGATCAGAAACTGTTGTAACTGCCATCTGTCTGAGTCTTGCACTATATGATGTTGGATTACTTTGGTGTGGCAGGTGATATGACCACAGCTGATGACATCAACCTCTTTAATGTTTGCCTATTCTACAAAATTCCTTTCTCCATGGTCAGGATGTCTGTACTTATAAATATGTTCATTTATACAGTATGATTCAATCATGTATGATTTGCTATGTTTCAGACATATTGATAACTTATGTGCTGAACAATGTAATACAATTTCTTCTGTGGCACTTGTATGTATGTTTTTGTGAGGAATGGTTGTAATCCTGAGCTGGACACTGTGTACATGCAAAATATCCCATCTTAAACAAGTATCTTCGATCATCATTGTATGGTTTACAGGGTAAACATATCCACATGGCAAAATGTGAAATTAAAGACAGCAATGAGTTAGTGACGGTTGAATTTATTGGGAGTCTACAACTAACAGAAAATATATGTGACATAACTCAACAAAAATGTATGTGTGAAGGGATCAATCATGGTGAATGAAATAATTGGAGTAGATACCACAGCATTGCAAGTCCAAAGTCCAGAGTACTTCTCTCATTGGAAATGGAAATTGGTTCAGGATCAGTCCACAGAGTGAATGTGTGATACACAAAGGAGGTCATTAAGGAAGAGGATTTTTGCTGGCAGTGGTGGGTGTCTTGCCATCCGCACCTCCTGGATTCTTGGATTGACGCCCCCGCTTGTGAAGGGGGGATCAGATGCTGCAGAGGCAGGGTTGTTTGTGGCTGTTTGTGCCACTGTTAGGGCCTCCCTTCCTACATCTGCCACATATGTAGTTTGGCATGATGTACTTGCCACACAGGAAGGGGTAGATGTTGGGACTAAAGCCCTGATCACTGTGGTGTTAATTCCACACAGAACCCCTGTTAGGGTGCCCATGTTGGTATTATGGACACCCATTTTGTCAATCATGACCCTCTGCAGCTGCCCCATCATGTCTTAGGACTCCCGATAGACTCCTTCAAGGTGTGACTGATGGTGCCCTGGCTGACAGCAGCCCCAGTGGTCTCACTTCGCTGGCCCATCGCATCCCTCCCACAAACCCTACCACCACAAGCCTGTGCCCTTGGCACAGGGTGCACTCTCCAACTGGGTCCTGGACCCTCAGTGTCCAGAGTGTCAAGTTGCACACTCAGGATCCAGGATTAATGGGCACAAGTTGCTGGAAACTGTGCTGGGTACACAGGTCGGGGGCTCATTGTTGACAGGAATGTTGAAGCAACAGGGCTGGGAGGTGATGTTGTGGCCACAGTGAGACTCACTGTTGCCATCTGACCAGGTTGTCCAGATGGGCGAGGACCTTCCTCCACAGCCACAAGTCCAGGAGTGTTGTCAGCACTGAGGACTTCATCCAGGGGGTTGGTGGTAGTCTGTTCTGTGGCGTCCGTGTGCCCAGTGGCAGCTCACTCTGTTGATGAAGAACATACATTATTACTGGTTAAAGTGTGACATCTACCTCCAATTGTTTTGTGTGACAGTAAGCACAGACATTGGACATTCTTAAGTTTTAGGTTATCCTACTGTGCCATGTTACAATGGTATTGGGTTATTTGACGTGACATCTGTGAAGAATGCCTAAACTATTTGACTCAAACAGTTCATGAGATGAGCATATCAATTACACTTTGGAAGATAGACTGAAAATGATATCTTGCCAACAGTGAAGACAACACAGTGGACAGGCAACATATGGTTTTGACCATTTGAAGGCCTTGTTAAGTGAGATACAGGAAAACACAGGACGTTGTTGTATATGTGACTGGAGTCATCATGTGCACAGTGCTGTGTCAATGAGTTTGCTTCTGATACAACTCTGGTGATGCAGCTTAAGGCCTTAGGAATACTTGTTGTACCCACTTGGTAAAGTGTCATTCCTGCCCTCAATAGTCTCATCTTGGGTTAGCAGGTCAAGATGGAGCTAGGTAGACAGATTTGTCTCTGAGTTGAGCATGATCTGTATATTGCTCATTCCCAGATGAGTGAACTTCAATTGAGATTTACCAAACAGGGGTATATGGACAAGTGAACACTGGGCTGGTGGTTGGTGTTACAGACACAAGGCTTCCTGGGAATTGGAGTCAGGTCACTCTCTTTACTACACACACACTACATATGGTATCCTCCCAGGTGAGTACACTTCAATTGAGAGTTAACAAACAGGAATATTTGGAGAAGTGAACACTGGGTTGCTGTTCGGATCTACAGAAACAGTGCCTCCTGGGAGTTTACTTCCCAACACTTCACAAATGGCATACTCCCAGGTGAGTGAAGAGCATTGGAGAAGTTATAAACAGGTGTATTTGGACAAGTGAACACAGGGCTGGTGGTTAGCGTTACAGACACAAGGCCTTCTGGGAGTTGCATTTAGGCCACCCTCTCTACTACACACACTACACAAATGGTATCCCCCCAGGTGAGTACACTTCAATTGAGAGTTAACAAACAGGGGTATATGGACAGGTGAACACTGGACTGGTTGTTGGAGTTAGAGAAACAGGGCCAACTGGGAGTTGCAGTCAGGTCACGCCCTCTACTCCCCAAGACTTGACAAATGTTGGGTATCACATGTCTGTAAGCAGACTGGATTTAGGTTTCAGCATACATCTACATTTTGGGACATACTATGAATCCTGGAATGTTTTGTTGATATTGTTAGATTTACAGGCACCATTTGGACATATGACATGTGATGGGCTTTTGTAGCTGTGATGTTAGGTCCAATAATACACATTGAAATATTTAAAACTCAGATACTCTGGTTTTGAATGTTGGTTAAGTACATGAACACGACAGTGGCAAAAGCTGAGCTGTGAACATGCAGGACAGTGCAGTTTTGTGACTGTTTTTGTGTTGTAACTTACCAGGCTCCAGTCCCCCAGGTATTCATGTCAACCCCTCAAGATGCAGGATGGCCAAGACCTTCTACTCCCAGGGAAAGAGTCTTAATGGGGAACTATGGGGGCCGCTGTCAGTCTTATTGGCCTACAGCTGCTGCCTGGAGAACAGGGAACGCACCATGCCCCTCAGGTCGTTCCACCTCTTCCTAATGTCCTCCTTTGTGCACAGAGTGGTGCTAAGAGCATTTACTCTGTCAACGATCATTTGCTACATTTCCTTTTTCCTACTGAGAGGAGTGTGCGGGACTTGGGCTACAAACAATTGCGTCTCTACTCTTTCATCCACCATGACTCCCAGCTCATGTTGGGAAAAACAGGGATTTTTGTCATGTGACATGGTGGACAACTAAAGTGGGTGACAAGGGGAAGTGCAATAGGGAGTGAATGGACAAAAGTGTGTGCAGGGTGTTCTATGAGATAGTGAAAAAATGGATGCCTAATCTATGTAAATATACAAATAAAAGGTGCTCTGGGTTCTTTGGCGTCCTGTGAAAGTGCAAAGAATTGTGGTCTGTGAGGAGTGTGTTTTATAGTGTGATTTGCAGGTGTGTCCACTGTACCAATGTGTGTCAGCTGTGTTGTTTTTGAATTCATCCAATGTGCACTTGTCTGTTACTTTGCTGGACGCATATCCCGGTGGTGGACCACCATTGGCTAACCACCATGAGGAGACTGCCACAGCGACTATGGGGCATATGTATACTCCGTCAGCACCAAATGTGCGTCAAAAATGTTGTCAGCGCAAACGTTGCCCTGTATTTAAACTTTGACGCCCGAGCCCGCGGACGACAAAAGTCCGCCGTGTGCATCATTTTTTGGATGCGGCAACCCGCCTTGCGTTAATGATATGCTAGGCAGGCGTTCCCGTCCCAAAAATTACTTAAACGCCCGTGCGTCGTATTTATGCTTTCAGGCAAAAATGACGCACGGCCGGGAGATGGACCCAGAAAATGATGCACAGCCTGATTTGCGTCAAAAATTAACGCCTGGGTCAGGACAGGCGTTAAAATGGGGCAAACACACCTGTATTTAATCAGAACACACAGAAGCAACAGCAGAGCAGCAAAAGGGAGACATGGAGGTGATTCTTATCCAGCGTGCACGCAGACGCAGAGCCCAGCAGCTACAACAGCAGCTACAACAACACCAGCAGGGACCCCAAAGGCAGCGCAGAAGGCAGGAGAGGATATTCCACCCCAGAACAACCCTTCATGGCCTCAGGGAACACAACATCATCCAGAGGTACAGGTTGAACTGGCAGGACATTCAGCAGCTTCTGCGAAACATTGAGCCGCAGTTGGCACCCACTTTGCTGACACCCCGCACCATCCCAACAGAAACCAAGCTGCTTGCCGTACTTCACATGCTGGCAAGTGGCTCTTTTCAAACAACTGGTGCCCTGGTTGCCGGAATATCACAACCATCATTCTCTGCATTTTTGCCCAAAGTACTGGATGCCATCATTTGACTTACACCCCGCCACATCTGCTTCCCTAAGACACTGCAGAAGCAGCAGGAAACTAAACAGGGGTTCTACCTCATTAGTGGCTTCGCACACGTCTTTGGTGTAATCGACTGCACACATGTACACCTTGTGCCACCTGCTGAAACTGAACACCTCTACCGCAACAGGAAGCACACACACTCTATCAATGTGCAGGCCATAGTCAATCACCAAGGATTGATCACCAATATCGTGGCTAAATATCCTGGGAGTGTCCATGACTCATTCATCTTCCGTCACTGCACCATGAATGAACACTTCCAGGATGGACGGTATGGCAATGAACTACTTGTTAGTAGGTACAAAAACCTACTTATATACACACTGCAACAGCAACCCTCTAGGACACACAACACATTCTCCACAACAGCAACATGTCGACAGGAACACACTGAGGTCGTGACATCGCTAGGCATGTTTCTTAGGTCACCATTGAACCTGTCACACATCTGAAATTAGTGTACAGTCTAATGTTAAGACGTCAAAGATCACAACGTGTGGTGTGGGTTGCCTAAATGTCACCTTGCAATTTGTAAGTGTCCCAATGACGTTTACATTAATCCATTGCATAAGTCTAAAGGTATGGGATGTCCAGGGTACATTGATATGAACATGTTAACAACACTGTCAAAATGAATCTGTGTATGGAACTATCATCTCACCCCCAGTGAAGACACACGGACACCTGTATCACAAGTCACAATGCTAGGGAGGGCACACTGCACTGCAAATCCCAAAACATACTGCTGACAACCGGTCAACAGCCAAACACTCGTTCAGCCAAGGAAACAACACGATGCAGATGGTACATCCTACTAGCCTAGGATGCGACATAATAACACAAAAGAGTCACAGACAACACAACTACTGCCATGAAAGGTCATTTCAATGGGGCTAGCTACATCAGCATGATCCCATTCATATTCTCTTGCAGCTGATCAGGTGAATGGCATCCAGCCATGGATAATGACAGCTATTGGCAACCCGAGTACTGCAGCAGAGCGTGCCTACAATGATGCACATAGGAGGAAATGCACCATAGTCGAGAGGACCTTCGGCATCCTCAAGTCAAGGCTCCGGTGCCTCGACATCACTGGTGGTAGCCTCCTATATTCCCCAGAGATGGTCTGTAAGATCATCCTAACATGTGCTATTCTGCACAACATTTGCATCAAAAGGAACATTCCCCTCCTGGAACCAGAGCCACACATGCCTGAAGAGGAGGAAGAGGAGGATGGTGGCCTGCAACATGAGGGGGAACTACAGAACACGGCCGCTGGTATACGCAGGCGGCAACACATCATGAACAATTTCTTTTAAATATAATCACCATCACCACTTTATGAACTAATTTAAATAAACACCTATAATAATCACCACATCATTGTTTGGCTATTCATTTTTGCACACCTACATCTCTAACTATCATGACTCACATTGATCATTTGTGACACAGTTCAGCATGATTACCTATTTGTATGTAAACTCAGATAGCTCCATTCATGCAGTTTTTGTAGTGTTTGCTCAGATTAGTGTGCACTGTTATATGTGTTAGTATTGCATGGTGACAACATTTTGCTGCCACTATTTTCTGACTTAGATATCCCTTGAGGAAGCATTATTCTGTCCAACACAGCATGATGGTGTATGGTTTCTCACTTCATCAAATATATCCCTCAGGATGGGCAGAGTATGATGCAATCATGGGCACTGTGATTTATCTGACTACATAATATCAGGACAGTTGTATTGACAAGCTACGTAAATTGACAGTAGGCACATTTCAGTTATCTACTGCACAGTTGATATGTCACATTACCCAGAGACAGATTTGTTGTGTAAGTGCTTGTGGTAGGCTGTGGCGGTACAAGTGAACAGAAAAAGGCGGAGTCTCTTATGTATATTATTAGAAGGAAAAAAACAAAACTTTTATTTCCTTTCTAATTTGTTAGAGAGCAACCAATGTCCATTATGTTCTTTGTAGCTCTGTGGGATTATTTTCTGGTCTCTCTTAACAGTCTTGTCCTTTTCCTTTTCTTTTTCCCCTCCTTTAGGTTTGGTAGACATCTGGTTGTGGGGCCTCCCGAGTGTTGCCGGAAAAACACAAAAACAACAAACAAAAAAAACAGAGGTGAGTCTTTCTGGGGTAATCTGGTGTTTTTTTTTTCTTAGAGATAGATGGGGGAAGGGACTTTAAGGAGGGGGGGGATGTGTGTGAGGATATCCCACTGTGCTGGTGATGGGTCTTGAATATGGTGCCAGGTTCCGTCGCTTCTCTCTCTCTCTCTCTCTCTCTCTCTCTCTCTCTCTCACTCGTTAGGGCCCAGCAAGCAGAGAGTTCAGTACTCTCTCCCCAGTGATTCAGTGCACCTCTCCTTCCCCTCTCCCGCCTCCCCTGTTCCCTTCCCCTGTGCCTGTGTCACTCTGGGTTTCCCTCATCCCTAGGAGGGACCGTACCTTCGAGAGCCACGACCCTCCTGGGTCGTGGCAGGCTCCTCGCGTCCTTGACTCCTTTCCGCAGTTGGAAGCGGCTCCGGTTTCCTCCGCTCCTCGGGAGAGTCTGTGGTCGTTCTTCACCGTTGTCTCTGTGTCAGCAGCTCCGTACGGCTTCCTCTCTTCCGTGGCGTTCTGCCCCTCCGTGGTGTAGTCCTTTCTTTCTTGTAGTGGCCGTTCCAGGAAGTCGTCGTCTGTGACGCTTAGCAGCGTTCCCATGTTGCTATGGGAACTCGGAAGCGTATCGAGGGAGCCGTTTGAATGGTGTCGGCTCAAGGAGGGAGAGGACGCGGTCACGGAGACCCGTCTACACTCCCCATCCCATGATCGGGACTGTTCGAGGACCGAGGAAAAGAGGGCGGGAACCGAGACAGGTAGTCGGCGGGGCCCTGCTGAGAACCTGGGATGTGGCAGACCTGGAAAGTAAAAGGTTGTAGTTCTAGGAACCACTGCAACACTCTGGAATTGGAGTCCTTGTGGGAGGCGAGCCAAGTAAGAGGGGCATGATCAGTGTACAGAATAAATGACCTGCCCAAAAGGTAGTATTGCAAGTTTTCTACAGCCCATTTAATGGCTAAACACTCTTTTTCAATAGTGGGGTAGTTGCATTCACGGGGAAGAAGTTTCCTGCTTATAAAGACAACTGGGTGGTCAAACCCTTCCTCGTCGGGTTGGGTGAGGACGGCCCCAAGGCCGATGTTAGAAGCGTCAGTATAAAGGTGGAACGGTCGAGAAAAATCAGGACATTTTAACACCGGATCAGTGGTAAGAGATTTCTTTAACTGCTCAAAGCTACTATTTTGAGACTCTGAAAATGGAGGTAATGCAGTGGGACCTTGTTTGGCCAGCAGATCAGTAAGAGGGGCAGCGATAGTAGAATATCTGGATAAAAACCTACGATAATAGCCCACCAACCCTAAAAAGGATCGTAGGTCCCTCTTGGTTTTCGGTTTTGTAACTTGCATTATGGCCTCAATTTTATTCTTTTGTGGTTGAAGGGTCCCATTACCTATCACATAGCCTAGATAGGAGATTTCTGTATTTCCTAACACGCATTTTTTTGGATTGGCCGTTAACCCGGCTTCCGCCAGAGCAGTAAATACCTTGTTGAGATGTAGTAAGTGAGTAAGCCAAGTGTCGCTATAAATGACAATGTCATCTAGATAGGCTGCTGTGAACTCTTGAAATGGTTTTAGCAATCGGTCCATCAAGCGATGGAAAGTAGCAGGGGCTCCATGAAGACCGAAGGGTAAAACCGTGAACTGATAGAGGCCTGACGGAGTTGAAAACGCTGTTTTTCCTTATCATCCGGAGCGAGGGGAATTTGCCAGTACCCCTTGGTTAGATCAAGGGTTGACAGATATTTTGCCTTCCCTAATTTCTCTAACACGTCATTGTAGGAGGCTGGACTGGCTTGTAGTGAGTACCAAGGGGTACTTGCACCTTGCACCAGGCCCAGTTATCCCTTATTAGTGTATAGGGTGTCTAGCAGCTTAGGCTGATAGATAATGGTAGCTTAGCAAAGCAGCTCAGGCTGAACTAGGAGACGTGTGAAGCTACTACAGTACCACTTAGTGTCATATGCACAATATCATAAGAAAACACAATACACAGTTATACTAAAAATAAAGGTACTTTATTTTTATGACAATATGCCAAAGTATCTTAGAGTGTACCCTCAGTAAGAGGATAGGAAATATACACAAGATATATATACACAATAGCAAAAATATGCAGTATAGTCTTAGAAAACAGTGCAAACAATGTATAGTTACAATAGGATGCAATGGGGAAACATAGGGATAGGGGCAACACAAACCATATACTCCAGAAGTGGAATGCGAACCACGAATGGACCCCAAACCTATGTGACCTTGTAGAGGGTCGCTGGGACTATTAGAAAATAGTGAGAGTTAGAAAAATAACCCTCCCCAAGACCCTGAAAAGTGAGTGCAAAGTGCACCAAAGTTCCCCTAAGGACAAAATAGTCGTGTTAGAGGGAGAATGCAAGGAAAACACAAATCAGCAATGCAACAACGATGGATTCCTGTCTGAAGGTACCTGTGGAACAAGGGGACCAAGTCCAAAAGTCACAAGCAGCTCGGAGATGGGCAGATGCCCAAGAAATGCCAGCGGTTGGTGCAAAGAAGCTCTTACTAGGCTGAAGAACTGTGAATACTGCAGGAACGACAAGGGCTAGAGACTTCCCCTTTGGAGGATGGATCCCCCACGCCTTGGAGAGTCGTGCAGAAGTGTTTTCCCGCCGGATGGACGCCAACAAGCCTTGCTACACGCAAATCGTGCGTTTGGCGTTTTTGGACGCTGCTGGGGCCCAGGAGGGACCAGGAGGTCGCAAATTGGACCTGCAGAGAGAGGGGACGTCGAGCAAGACAAGGAGCCCTCACTGAAGCAGGTAGCACCCGGAGAAGTGCCAGAAACAGGCACTACGAGGATGCGTGAAACGGTGCTCGCCGAAGTTGCACAAAGGAGTCCCACGTCGCCGGAGACCAACTTAGAAAGTCGTGCAATGCAGGTTAGAGTGCCGTGGACCCAGGCTTGGCTGTGCACGAAGGATTTCCGCCGGAAGTGCACAGGGGCCGGAGAAGCTTGCAAAGTCGCGGTTCCCAGCAATGCAGCCCAGCGAGGTGAGGCAAGGACTTACCTCCACCAAACTTGGGCTGAAGAGTCACTGGACTGTGGGGGTCACTTGGACGGTGTTGCTGGATTCGAGGGACCTCGCTCGTCGTGCTGAGAGGAGACCCAAGGGACCGGAGATGCAGCTTTTTGGTGCCTGCGGTTGCAGGGGGAAGATTCCGTCGACCCACGGGAGATTTCTTCGGAGCTTCTGGTGCAGAGAGGAGGCAGACTACCCCCACAGCATGCACAAGCAGGAAAACAGTCGAGAAGGCGGCAGGATCAGCGTTACAGAGTTGCAGTAGTCGTCTTTGCTACTATGTTGCAGGTTTGCAGGCTTCCAGCGCGGTCAGCGGTCGATTCCTTATCAGAAGGTGAAGAGGGAGATGCAGAGGAACTCGGCTGAGCTCATGCATTCGTTATCTAAAGTTTCCCCAGAGACAGAGACCCTAAATAGCCAGAAAAGAGGGTTTGGCTACCTAGGAGAGAGGAAAGGCTACTAACACCTGAAGGAGCCTATCAGCAGGAGTCTCTGACGTCACCTGGTGGCACTGGCCACTCAGAGCAGTCCAGTGTGCCAGCAGCACCTCTGTTTCCAAGATGGCAGAGGTCTGGAGCACACTGGAGGAGCTCTGGACACCTCCCAGGGGAGGTGCAGGTCAGGGGAGTGGTCACTCCCCTTTCCTTTGTCCAGTTTCGCGCCAGAGCAGGGGCTAAGGGGTCCCTGAACCGGTGTAGACTGGCTTATGCAGAATTGGGCACATCTGTGCCCAACAAAGCATTTCCAGAGGCTGGGGGAGGCTACTCCTCCCCTGCCTTCACACCATTTTCCAAAGGGAGAGGGTGTCACACCCTCTCTCAGAGGAAGTTCTTTGTTCTGCCATCCTGGGCCAGGCCTGGCTGGACCCCAGGAGGGCAGCTGCCTGTCTGAGGGGTTGGCAGCAGCAGCAGCTGCAGTGAAACCCCAGGAAGGGCAGTCTGGCAGTACCAGGGTCTGTGCTACAGACCACTGGGATCATGGAATTGTACCAACAATGCCAGGATGGCATAGAGGGGGCAATTCCATGATCATAGACATGTTACATGGCCATATTCGGAGTTACCATGGTGAAGCTACATATAGGTAGTGACCTATATGTAGTGCACGCGTGTAATGGTGTCCCCGCACTCACAAAGTTCAGTGAATTGGCTCTGAACAATGTGGGGGCACCTTGGCTAGTGCCAGGGTGCCCTCACACTAAGTAACTTTGCACCTAACCTTTACCAGGTAAAGGTTAGACATATAGGTGACTTATAAGTTACTTAAGTGCAGTGTAAAATGGCTGTGAAATAACGTGGACGTTATTTCACTCAGGCTGCAGTGGCAGGCCTGTGTAAGAATTGTCAGAGCTCCCTATGGGTGGCAAAAGAAATGCTGCAGCCCATAGGGATCTCCTGGAACCCCAATACCCTGGGTACCTCAGTACCATATACTAGGGAATTATGAGGGTGTTCCAGTAAGCCAATGTAAATTGGTAAAAATGGTCACTAGCCTGTTAGTGACAATTTGAAAGTAATGAGAGAGCATAACCACTGAGGTTCTGGTTAGCAGAGCCTCAGTGAGACAGTTAGGCACCACACAGGGAACATATACATGCACACCTATGAGCACTGGGGCCCTGTGTGACAGGGTCCCAGTGACACATACATATAGGCCACAAACCTATGAGCACTGGGGTCCTGACTAGCAGGATCCCAGTGACACATAACAACCATACTGAAAACATGGTGTTTTCACTATGAGCACTGAGGCCTGGCTATCAGGATCCCAGTGAGACAGTGAAAACAGTGACAAACACCCTGACATACACTCACAAACAGGCCAAAAGTGGGGGTAACAAGGCTAGAAAGAGGCTACCTTCTCACACAACCCCCCCCCAAACGAAGGACAATAAGGCTAACCTTGGCCAGTTGAGACTTTATTGTCTAAGTGGTGATATGTAGAGAGTAGCTCTGCAATAGACTGGTTACTCCCTTTATCATCCACTATATGGTTACTTCCCTGTGGGGATGTAAACCACCCTGTTTGAAGTTTTTTAGCTAAGCAACAATGTGAAGATGTATTTTCAGAGTTTCTATCAGTAAGTTTTAGTTTAGAGCAGTGGGAATTGTCCACTGAACCTATTTGTAGTGATGGAAATGCCAGACAGGGATGCTGTCTCAGAAAAGCCATAGCTGGGCAAAAACTTTGTCCATCTGGCTGGAAGAGAGAACAGGGATGCTGTTTCTCTTGAGTTGGAGCAGGGCAGGGATGCTGTCCTATGAGCTCCACACTAGGGCAGGGATGCTGTCCTAAGTGTTGTGAGGTAGTGCAGGGTTTCTGCACTAAAGTTTCTCTGGGAGGGTTGGAGGGATGCTCCATGTTAACTAAAATGGTGCTGTTTTTCTCACCAATGTTAGTTATCCCACAGAGAGGTACTTCCACCTCAGGGAGTCTAGCTTTGCCAGCTGATGATTCCCTTGGAACAGGTGCCACCCCAGGAGAGGTTTCTCCCACCACAGGAATAGTATCCTGAATGGTAGGGTGGTTAGGGGATACTGTGATACCCTTTTTACCTGTTGATGGAGAGGGATCCTGAGTTTTCAGGCCTTCTCTCCTTTGCTTTTTCATTTCACTTGAAATGAGAGGGAACAATTCCTCAGGGATGCCCAGCATGGCTGCATGGGCATAAAACTCTACATCAGCCCAACCTGAGGCCTCTAGGTCATTACCTAAGAGACAGTCTACAGGTAAGCTAGGTGATACCACCACCTGCTTAGGGCCAGTAACTCCACCCCAATTAAACTGAATTATAGCTAAGGGAAGAAACTTAGTGGAGTTATGGACATCAATAATCTTATATTGTTGTCCAATGATGTGTTGTTCAGGAGGCACTAGGTTTTCAGTCACCAAAGTGAAACTGGCACCTGTGTCCCTGTAGGCCAAGGCCTCAACACCATTTATTGAAACTGTCTGCCTGTACTTATCCATTGTAAGGGGACAAGCAGCCAGTGTGGCAAGGCCAATGCCACTAGGTGTGACAGAAACTGTCTTGGGACTGATTACATCAGTTTCCACTATGGACCCATAAGTGAACCCAACTACACCCTTTGCTTGACTGTTGCCAGCAGTCCCACCACTAGTACCACTACTGCTAGGGGCACTAGAGCTTGATGTATTAGTGGTGGTAGGCTCAGGGGGTTTACCTGGACAGGACTTATCCCCTGGCCTATGGCCTCTATTTTTACACACAAAGCACCAAGGCTTTTTAATGTGTGCAGGTTGGGAAGAAGAGGAAGAATTTGTTTTATCCCCACCCTCTGAAGAGTGTTTAAGATTTGAAGTGGGATCTTTGGTTTTACCCTTATCCCCATGCTTATCTTGAGATTTTTCACCATCTTTCTTCTTATTGCCATCTTTGTCACCCCCTGTATGAACTTTTCTGTTCACCCTTGTTCTGACCCATTTGTCTGCCTTCTTTCCCAATTCTTGGGGAGAGGTCAGATCAGAGTCTACCAGGTACTGGTGCAACAAATCAGACACACAATTATTAAGTATATGCTCTCTCAGGATTAAGTTATACAGGCTGTCATAATCAGTAACTTTACTGCCATGTAACCACCCCTCCAAGGCCTTCACTGAATGGTCAATGAAATCAACCCAGTCTTGTGAAGACTCCTTTTTGGTCTCTCTGAACTTTATCCTGTACTGTTCAGTGGTTAAGCCATAACCATCCAGGAGTGCATTCTTAAGAACTGTAAAATTATTGGCATCATTTTCTTTCACTGTAAGGAGCCTATCCCTACCTTTTCCACTAAATGATAGCCATAGGATAGCAGCCCACTGCTTTTGAGGGACATCCTGTACAGCACAGGCCCTCTCAAGTGCAGCAAACCACTTGTTAATGTCATCCCCCTCCTTATAAGGGGGAACTATCTTGTGCAGATTCCTGGAATCATGCTCTTTTGCAGGATGACTATGGGGAATACTGCTGCTGCCACCATGGGTATCTAAACCCAACTTCTGTCTTTCCCTCTCTATTTCTAAAGACTGTCTACCCAAATCCAGCTGTTGCTTCTTGAGCTTCAGTCTGGTTTGCTCCACTCTCAATCTATTGAGCTCCCTTTCCAACAATCTGTCATCAGGGTGGGTGGGAGGGACATTTCTAGATACAGAGGTATGATGGGAATGAACAGAAGGAGACCTGTCCCTTACAGAGGGCACCCTAACAGCTTGGCTACCAGTATAATGTGAGAGCACATCATCAGTATGATGTGATTCAACCTCTGTACCAACTATGCTAGACTGTCTAGTAATGGGCAGGCTGAGAAGTTTCTTTCCTGAACCTTTTCCTGGGGGAGTCCCTGGATCAGATTGAGAACCATTAGCTACTTTTTCTACAGATTGGGCACTTATGGCCTTATCCTGTACTCTAAGCATATTAATTAACAGTTCTAAAGAAGGATTCTTCCCTACACTCAAACCTCTCTCTATGCAGAGACTCCTTGCTCCTTTCCAGCTAAGGTGATCATATGCAAGTTTGGACAGTTCAACTTTTTGGCCTGTGCCAGACATTTTTTAGAGAGAGTTAAAGTGATAGACAAAGAGAAAAAAGTTTTCAGAACTTTTTGGAAAGACAGAAAAAAACTTTTTAAACTTTTAAGAACTTTTTGAAAGTTTAGAAGTACTTTTCAGCACTTAGAAAAGAGTGAAAAGAGGAAATGCAAAACTTTTTGGCTATGTGTATATACACTGACCTTGTTTTGTATATTTTTCTCTTATGAAAAGTACAATGACAAGAGTGGTAAGTAGTCTCAAAGCACTTATCCCACCGCTGCACAACCAATGTAGGAGGCTGGACTGGCTTGTAGTGAGTACCAAGGGGTACTTGCACCTTGCACCAGGCCCAGTTATCCCTTATTAGTGTATAGGGTGTCTAGCAGCTTAGGCTGATAGATAATGGTAGCTTAGCAAAGCAGCTCAGGCTGAACTAGGAGACGTGTGAAGCTACTACAGTACCACTTAGTGTCATATGCACAATATCATAAGAAAACACAATACACAGTTATACTAAAAATAAAGGTACTTTATTTTTATGACAATATGCCAAAGTATCTTAGAGTGTACCCTCAGTAAGAGGATAGGAAATATACACAAGATATATATACACAATAGCAAAAATATGCAGTATAGTCTTAGAAAACAGTGCAAACAATGTATAGTTACAATAGGATGCAATGGGGAAACATAGGGATAGGGGCAACACAAACCATATACTCCAGAAGTGGAATGCGAACCACGAATGGACCCCAAACCTATGTGACCTTGTAGAGGGTCGCTGGGACTATTAGAAAATAGTGAGAGTTAGAAAAATAACCCTCCCCAAGACCCTGAAAAGTGAGTGCAAAGTGCACCAAAGTTCCCCTAAGGACAAAATAGTCGTGTTAGAGGGAGAATGCAAGGAAAACACAAATCAGCAATGCAACAACGATGGATTCCTGTCTGAAGGTACCTGTGGAACAAGGGGACCAAGTCCAAAAGTCACAAGCAGCTCGGAGATGGGCAGATGCCCAAGAAATGCCAGCGGTTGGTGCAAAGAAGCTCTTACTAGGCTGAAGAACTGTGAATACTGCAGGAACGACAAGGGCTAGAGACTTCCCCTTTGGAGGATGGATCCCCCACGCCTTGGAGAGTCGTGCAGAAGTGTTTTCCCGCCGGATGGACGCCAACAAGCCTTGCTACACGCAAATCGTGCGTTTGGCGTTTTTGGACGCTGCTGGGGCCCAGGAGGGACCAGGAGGTCGCAAATTGGACCTGCAGAGAGAGGGGACGTCGAGCAAGACAAGGAGCCCTCACTGAAGCAGGTAGCACCCGGAGAAGTGCCAGAAACAGGCACTACGAGGATGCGTGAAACGGTGCTCGCCGAAGTTGCACAAAGGAGTCCCACGTCGCCGGAGACCAACTTAGAAAGTCGTGCAATGCAGGTTAGAGTGCCGTGGACCCAGGCTTGGCTGTGCACGAAGGATTTCCGCCGGAAGTGCACAGGGGCCGGAGAAGCTTGCAAAGTCGCGGTTCCCAGCAATGCAGCCCAGCGAGGTGAGGCAAGGACTTACCTCCACCAAACTTGGGCTGAAGAGTCACTGGACTGTGGGGGTCACTTGGACGGTGTTGCTGGATTCGAGGGACCTCGCTCGTCGTGCTGAGAGGAGACCCAAGGGACCGGAGATGCAGCTTTTTGGTGCCTGCGGTTGCAGGGGGAAGATTCCGTCGACCCACGGGAGATTTCTTCGGAGCTTCTGGTGCAGAGAGGAGGCAGACTACCCCCACAGCATGCACAAGCAGGAAAACAGTCGAGAAGGCGGCAGGATCAGCGTTACAGAGTTGCAGTAGTCGTCTTTGCTACTATGTTGCAGGTTTGCAGGCTTCCAGCGCGGTCAGCGGTCGATTCCTTATCAGAAGGTGAAGAGGGAGATGCAGAGGAACTCGGCTGAGCTCATGCATTCGTTATCTAAAGTTTCCCCAGAGACAGAGACCCTAAATAGCCAGAAAAGAGGGTTTGGCTACCTAGGAGAGAGGAAAGGCTACTAACACCTGAAGGAGCCTATCAGCAGGAGTCTCTGACGTCACCTGGTGGCACTGGCCACTCAGAGCAGTCCAGTGTGCCAGCAGCACCTCTGTTTCCAAGATGGCAGAGGTCTGGAGCACACTGGAGGAGCTCTGGACACCTCCCAGGGGAGGTGCAGGTCAGGGGAGTGGTCACTCCCCTTTCCTTTGTCCAGTTTCGCGCCAGAGCAGGGGCTAAGGGGTCCCTGAACCGGTGTAGACTGGCTTATGCAGAATTGGGCACATCTGTGCCCAACAAAGCATTTCCAGAGGCTGGGGGAGGCTACTCCTCCCCTGCCTTCACACCATTTTCCAAAGGGAGAGGGTGTCACACCCTCTCTCAGAGGAAGTTCTTTGTTCTGCCATCCTGGGCCAGGCCTGGCTGGACCCCAGGAGGGCAGCTGCCTGTCTGAGGGGTTGGCAGCAGCAGCAGCTGCAGTGAAACCCCAGGAAGGGCAGTCTGGCAGTACCAGGGTCTGTGCTACAGACCACTGGGATCATGGAATTGTACCAACAATGCCAGGATGGCATAGAGGGGGCAATTCCATGATCATAGACATGTTACATGGCCATATTCGGAGTTACCATGGTGAAGCTACATATAGGTAGTGACCTATATGTAGTGCACGCGTGTAATGGTGTCCCCGCACTCACAAAGTTCAGTGAATTGGCTCTGAACAATGTGGGGGCACCTTGGCTAGTGCCAGGGTGCCCTCACACTAAGTAACTTTGCACCTAACCTTTACCAGGTAAAGGTTAGACATATAGGTGACTTATAAGTTACTTAAGTGCAGTGTAAAATGGCTGTGAAATAACGTGGACGTTATTTCACTCAGGCTGCAGTGGCAGGCCTGTGTAAGAATTGTCAGAGCTCCCTATGGGTGGCAAAAGAAATGCTGCAGCCCATAGGGATCTCCTGGAACCCCAATACCCTGGGTACCTCAGTACCATATACTAGGGAATTATGAGGGTGTTCCAGTAAGCCAATGTAAATTGGTAAAAATGGTCACTAGCCTGTTAGTGACAATTTGAAAGTAATGAGAGAGCATAACCACTGAGGTTCTGGTTAGCAGAGCCTCAGTGAGACAGTTAGGCACCACACAGGGAACATATACATGCACACCTATGAGCACTGGGGCCCTGTGTGACAGGGTCCCAGTGACACATACATATAGGCCACAAACCTATGAGCACTGGGGTCCTGACTAGCAGGATCCCAGTGACACATAACAACCATACTGAAAACATGGTGTTTTCACTATGAGCACTGAGGCCTGGCTATCAGGATCCCAGTGAGACAGTGAAAACAGTGACAAACACCCTGACATACACTCACAAACAGGCCAAAAGTGGGGGTAACAAGGCTAGAAAGAGGCTACCTTCTCACAGTCATCAACTCGAGGGATGGGATACGTATCAAACAGTGATATATCATTAAGCTTGCGAAAGTCGATGCAAAACCGGATAGACCCGTCGTGTTTCGGGACGAGGACTACCGGGGAATTCCAAGGACTAACCCCCAGGGTTAACATCTTCTTTATTTCTTCCTCAATAACATGTTTCCGGGCTTCGGGTATACGATAGGGTCGGAGGCGGATAATCCGTCCGTCTGGTGTTTTTATTTTGTGGTATATCAAGGTGGTTCTACCTGGTGTTTCTGAAAAGAAGTTCGAATGTTGTTTTAAGAGTGTGGATAGTTGTGTCTTCTCAGTTTCTGTCAGAGACCTATTTATGCAGGGATTCCCTTCCGGGGTTTGTTCCTCTAGGGGAAATAGTTCTAAGTCTAGCTCTCTGGATGGCGAGATAAAGCATCCGTTAGCTAATCGATTTTCTGTCTCTTCTGCTGGTTTCCATTTTTTTAGTAAGTTTATATGGTAGATTTGAGTTCTTTTCGGGTGTGCATTTAACTCTATGAGGTATGTGACGGGAGAGACTGCTTTAATGACTCTATAAGGACCCTGCCATTTGGCTAATAATTTATGCTCAGATGTTGGTCGCATTATGAGGACTTGATCGTTCTGGAGAAATGATCGTAATTTACTTCCTTTGTCATAATAGGCTTTTTGATTGTTTTGTGCTTTCTCGAGATGTCTATGTACATCTTCCCATAGGCTTTGTAACTGGGTTTTTAAATTGTGAACATAGTCGAGCAAGGGTTTTCCTTCTTCCCCTTCCTCCTCCCAAGTTTCTGCTGCCATGTCCAGAAGGCAACGTGGTTGTCTTCCAAAAACTAATTCAAACGGGCTGTGACCCGTAGAGGACTGTTCGTGAGTCCGGATGGCATAAAGAACCAGGGGTAACTTCTGATCCCAATCCCTTCCTGAGTCGTCTACTATTTTTCTTAATAGTGTCTTTATGGTACGGTTATAGCGTTCCACTAAACTGTCCGTTTGGGGGTGGTATACCGAAGTCTTTATTTGAGTAATCCCTAATAATCGACATATCTGCTTCATAAGGTTTGACATGAAAGGGGTGCCTTGATCAGTAAGGATCTCTTGTGGGAAGCCTGCCCGAGAAAAAAACGTTATCATGGCCTGGGCTACCATTTTTGTAGTTATACTAGATAAGGGAATCGCTTTGGGGTATCTTGTAGCGTAGTCTACTATGACCAGAACATAGGTGTGTCCTCTGGATGAGGGAAGCAAAGGGCCGACTAAATCCATACCCACCCGGCTAAACGGAACCTCAATAATGGGTAAAGGATGCAAGGGTGCTTTCCTGGGTACTCCCGGTTCGGTAAGTTGGCATCTAGGACATTGTAAGCAATATCTCCTAATATGGGCATAGACTCCTGGCCAATAGAACCTCCGTAGGAGGTATTCCTGCGTCTTTTCTCTACCGTAGTGACCCCCTCCTGGTTGATTATGAGCTAGAAACAGTACTTGGGTTCGATATGGCTCTGGGACAACTAGTTGTTGTTTGGTTTCTCCTGTGGTAGTCGTGGTTATTCTATAAAGAAGATTTTTCTGTATTATAAAATAAGGACCCACCTCGTTCATGGCTTCTGTTTTGGCCGTATTCCAGGCATGAGCAAGGGTAGGGTCTTCTCTCTGGCTGGTACGAAAAGTCACTGGTGCGTTACTAATCTCTGCCACTACCTTGTTGTATTCTGTCTCTTTTCTGGCCTCCTGAAATCGTAATTTCTCCTATCTTTTCTCATTTCTGGTGAGTTTTCTACGGCTCGGAGGGCATTCAATAAAACTATTAGAAAAAGGTACTTCTGTCCACCACTCTGGGATTGCCTTTTGGGTTCGAGTTTGGTCTAAGAGGTTATAGAACCGGACATAGTCAGTCCCTATAATGCAGTCTTCAATCAACCGGTCCATAACCCCTACTGGGAGGAAATCATGATATTGTCCCCATTCCACCTTGACCAATGCTAGGGGATATTTTTCCTTATCACCATGTATGCAACAAATAGTGACCCATTGGTTGGAGGCCAGGTCTGTGAGTTCTACTAAATCTCTCCGGATTACGGACTGACTACAACCCGAATCGATTAAGGCAGAGATGGGATGTCCGTTTATCTTGATGACATGTTTAAACTTCGAATTTCCCTTCCCTGTACATAAGACTCTACGACGGGTAACCCCGATTTCCATGTGTTCGACTCCATCTGACTTTCTGGGACATACCCTTGCTATGTGACCCCACTCTCCACAACTGAAACATTGAGGTAATTGCATGGGATGACTCTCTGCCTGTTTATGGGACCCAGATTCTTCCGGTGGGTATCTTGGGTTTGGTTTTGGTGGAGTTGGTGTGGTCTCTAGGACTTGTCTGGGCTGAAACAGTTTGACGTCCGTAGATCGGTGGTAAGCACAGGCCAGATCTATAGCGAGCTCAGTATCTACCTTCGGGTGTTGTCTTATCCAATTCTTGGTGCTATGTGGTAAGGAATCCAAATACTGTTCCAGAATAATTGTTTTTATCACATCTTCTCGGGTTGTCCCTATAGGCCCCAACCATTTCAAGGCTAAGGGGGTTATTCCAACTTTGGAGGAGGTGGTAATCCGTCCCAAATGTGACGGATTTACCACCAGCCGTATTACGAGTTCCATAGGATATAATGGACTCGTAATACGGCTGGTGGTATATCCGTCACTTTACCGTCACTTTTGGGACGGATTACCACTTCCTCCAAAGTTGGAATAACCCCCTAAGTCTTTAACCCGGAAGTAGAAAGTGCGAGGATCCTCATTCTGCCCCCACTTCACTTTCCGGAACTTCAATCGGTAATATTCTGTGTCATGACCAACCCGTTCCAGGATACTCCTTTTTATGTCCTTGTATGGAGTGGTGCCGCCAGGATTGGCAGCTTGGTAGGCCGTTTGCAGAATTCCGGTGAGTAATGGCGCAATGTACTGTCCCCATCGGTCCTCTTGCCACTGGGCGGAGGAGGCCACCCGTTCAAAGTTCGTAAAAAAGGAGTCCGGGTCTTCGCCTTCCTGAAATTTTTGTAAGACAGAGCTAGGGATATTGGGGTGTACTTTGCTGGCTGCTATGGTGTCCGTTAATTTTTGCAGCGCAGTCTCATGTACAAGCTGGTTGTTGGCCAAGATTGTAGCTTGGCTTTTTAAGGCGGATTGTAGGGCTTCTCTGTCTTCCTTGGCCTCCCGTTGATGTGCCTCCCACACTAGTTGTAAGTGGCGCTGGCCTTCCGCTAGCTGTTTAATCATGTCCTCAAGGGTTGGTTTGTCGCTCATGATGTACACCGCCAGGTAGCCTCCGGGATATTAGATCCCACTTCTGACACCACTGTGGTAGGCTGTGGCGGTACAAGTGAACAGAAAAAGGCGGAGTCTCTTATGTATATTATTAGAAGAAAAAAAAAAAACTTTTATTTCCTTTCTAATTTGTTAGAGAGCAACCAATGTCCATTATGTTCTTTGTAGCTCTGTGGGATTATTTTCTGGGCTCTCTTAACAGTCTTGTCCTTTTCCTTTTCTTTTTCCCCTCCTTTAGGTTTGGTAGACGTCTGGTTGTTGGGCCTCCCGAGTGTTGCCGGAAAAACACAAAAACAACAAACGAAAAAAACAGAGGTGAGTCTTTCTGGGGTAATCTGGTGTTTTTTTTTTTTTTAGAGATAGATGGGGGAAGGGACTTTAAGGGGGGTGGGGGTGTGTGAGGATATCCCACTGTGCTGGTGATGGGTCCTGAATATGGTGCCAGGTTCCGTCGCTTCTCTCTCTCTCTCTCTCTCTCTCTCTCTCTCACTCGTTAGGGCCCAGCAAGCAGAGAGTTCAGTACTCTCTCCGTAGTGATTCAGTGCACCTCTCCTTCCCCTCTCCCGCCTCCCCTGTTCCCTTCCCCTGTGCCCGTGTCACTCTGGGTTTCCCTCGTCCCTAGGAGGGACCGTACCTTCGAGAGCCACGACCCTCCTGGGTCATGGTGGGCTCCTCGCGTCCTTGACTCCTTTCCGCAGTTGGAAGCGGCTCCGGTTTCCTCCGCTCCTCGAGAGAGTCTGTGGTTGTTCTTCACAGTTGTCTCTGTGTCAGCAGCTCCGTACGTCTTCCTCTCTTCCGTGGCGTTCTGCCCCTCCGTGGTGTAGTCCTTTCTTTCTTGTAGTGGCCGTTCCAGGAAGTCGTCGTCTGTGACGCTTAGCAGCGTTCCCATGTTGCTATGGGAACGCGGAAGCGTATTGAGGGAGCCGTTTGAATGGTGTCGGCTCAAGGAGGGAGAGGACACGGTCACGGAGACCCGTCTACAGTGCTATTTATTGAAAAGTGCTGTATCTGTACATTGTCCATGATTGTGAGAGAGACAATCACTGGGCAGGCTGACAAGATATACAGTGGTAAGCAGAACAGTCATTGAGTAGAGTTGTTGTAAGAATGGCATGTTACAAAACGTAGGACCTTGGTAATAGTTGGCCATGTGGCAGGGACTAGTGCTTCCGGGTACTTTTCCATGTGAAGGTGATCTGTTCCCTGTCTTCTTCCTCTGATGTGTGTGTTGCCTCCTCTGTTCTTGGTGGTGGTGGTTGTGAAGAGGCAACACACACCTCAGTGTTAGAAGACGTGGAGTCAGACTTCCCGGTCGCTGCTACCTGTGAAGGTCTTAAGGGCAGTACTGCAGAAAGGAGGATCTGCTGATTCTTAAGAATAGCAGCCACATCACGATGATAGGCAGCCAGGTCAGCCCTGAGGGGTTCAATGTTGCATTTGTGCACGCGTTGACAGGATTGCTGTTGTAGGTGTTGGGTCAACTGTATTACAGCTGTGCTGATTTCCTTCTCGGTTTCTTGCTGTTCCTGCAAGATAAATGTTAGGGCTTGCATAACTGCTGCCTGATCTGCAGATGACATCATTGACGAACGCACCCCCTCTAGGCTGGCTGCCATAGTTTGCATCCCCACCCGCACCTCATTGGCCAGCTCCCGCTGTACCCCAACTACAGTTCTCTCAAAGCTGGTGCCTGTGTCGTCTGAGTCCTCAGCTGTATTGGAGCTGGCAGTTCTTACAATTGGGGTGGTGGGTGGATCCTCTGTGATGGCTGCTGTATCTGTGCTCCTCCTTGTGACTGAAGGTGTGGTCTGGAGGGTTTCAAGGACCTTTTGGATAGTCTCCTGGGGAATGTTTATCAGCTCGTTATCCATGTAATCAGGGTAATCTGGGACAGGCATATCCGCAGGAGATCCATCTTCCTCTGCAATGAAACAGGGTACAATTAGTGTGTCTGTGTTGTGGCATGAGTGATGTGACATGCCTGCCTTGTGATGAATTCACATTGTGATCTTGTTTCATGTTTATTGCTCCAGTCTTTGAGATGGGCATTCTCCCAGGCCTATGGCCCACCTGCATGTCACATGTATGTTATTCAGTTATTAGACTTGTCTGCATCATCTCTTCTAGATGTTGTTTTAGGCCAAATAGTGATTTGCCACCTTCTTGTCCTACTCAACCCTCTGTCTACATCCATTCTCATGGAGAGACCTTTCACTGGCTGTGGGTGTTCTGATGGCACTGGCAGCACACTTAACAATCTGGACCTGCCCCAGTCTCTGATCTTTCACATCCACTTAAATGTATCTGACATGTAGCATATCCTATGTATAGCAATGTTATGACACAATATGGATGTTGGCATTGGTAATGTGTACAGCTGATGTTGGAAATGTGTGGTACATTGGATTGCCCTGATAGTCGTATCAGTGTCCTATTTCCTCCTCTGACTGTGCAGGTGTATTTCAGTGACCAGTTACATGTGTCCCCCCCTCAATGTTGTTGTCTGAGCAGTATGACATTTGGGATGTTACATTGTGACCCAGGCACAGGATGGACCCTGAGATATGCAGCATGGGTATGTCCTTAGTGATGTGTAGCTTTTATTGTTGTTGACATTGGCTGATGTTTGCAACAACTATGGGCATTGACATTTGACAGTACTGGGGCCTTTGTCTTTTTTCAGGGGATTGTTGAAGTTGTCATCCTCAACCCTCTAATTTAGGTGTGTATGATCCATGGTCAGGTTACTGACATTGGCTTCTTGAGCTGCACACAGAGCGGAAGTGGTAGTGGCAACTGTTGTCGCAGTTACATTCCAGTTGTCGGTATGGCTAGAGGTTGTTAATAGGGCCCTAGTTAATGTGGGGGTATGGTGGCTGACGTGTGCCGGGATGTCAGTTTGAAGTTGTGCCCTTCCCTCCTGGCGTGGCTTTCCCTTTGCTCCATCGTTGGCATGGCAGCATACCCCCATGGAACTGTTGTGGGTGTAGTGTAATGGTGTGCCCCAGCTTCTGTCTGTGCAGGCCATGCCGCTTTACCCATGCCACTCCATGTATATGATGACTTACATGCAATGTGTAGTAGGCATTCCCCCCCGTTGCAGTTGACATTAGTGCATTTCAATTCCCCATGCGACTTACCCTGCATGTGCGTTGTCTCCTGGTAGTCTGCGCTGTCCTGTCCTTGAATCCCTGTGACGATCTCCTCAGGGATGACGGCTGTGACCATCTCCTTCATGTGGTCCAGGGCCTCCTGGTGTGCTGGACTCCCACCTCCAGTCTGCAGTGCTGCCTTCCTGTTCCTGGCCATCTTTTCCTTGGTCCTACGCTTGCAGTCATGCCAGCGTTTCTTGCAATCGATGACAGTTCTGCGTACTTCAGCCACACTGTTAATCTTGTCAACAATTTGTTGCCATATTGCCTCTCTCCTACTGATTGGCAACTTTGAGGTGACAAACAGTTGGTGCTGGTGTTCCGTCACCTCTTTAACCAGAATTTCCTGCTGCTCTGCACTGAAGCGACACTTTCTTTTCTTCTTATAAGTGTCCTGGTTCTTGTGTGGGTCCTCCTGGCTGGTTCCTGGTCTGTTGTCATCTTCCTGGGGTCTGTAGTGGCATCTGGGATCCATTTTGGCTCTCCTCTGGTGAAAAGGCAGTGTTTGCGAGGTTTTTTGATGCTATTGCGTCAAAAAACGGCGCATATCCGGTTTGCGGGGTCGTAAATCAACCCACAGTCATTTCCGCCGTGTTAACGTCATTTTGCTTTACAACTTGACGCTGCGGTGTGCGTCAAAATGACTCCCACCTGTGGTTTGCGCCGCAGTGCGTCAAAGTATAAATTTGACGCCCGCACAGCGCACCAAACTGGCGTTAGCCGGTGGTAATACTTTTGACGCAAAACTGCGCCAGTGCAGTTTTGCATCAAAAAGCATAAATATGGCCCTATGTTTTTGTAATAGGCTTGGTGGTTTGCCGCAGCGCTGATGGAGCTGGAGGTTGGACCACCGAAATACAAGGCCACTGCGCCGTTGGCAGTCTGCCTTTTTTGCTTGGCATGCAGCGGTTCTGCCTGTTTGCATCATAATACGGTGGTCTGGCGACTGACGGCACAGCAGTCTTTTTGGGACTGCTAACATGGCCGTCTGGCAGTCCGACCGCCAAACTTGTAATCAGGCCCAAAGTCTTTGGCAAGTGTACTTGCCACTGGAAAATGGGAAATCTGTCTAGGCAACCCTGTGGTCCCCATTCCTGGCTGCCAAACATGCAAGAATATGATATAGTATAAACTTGCAGGGACAAAGATTTCCAAAAAAGTGAAAATAGAGAATACCTTATTTTGGTAGCATGTTTAAGAAATCCTAGTTCATCTTGCAGGTGAGCTGAGTGAGGTTAGAGAAGATAAATACATTTAAAATGCACTTCCACCTATGATTCTCTAAACACACAAATGGCTCAAACCATAGACAAGCAACGAAAAGATTGGATTGTAGACATTTTAAGAAAACATTTCCACTTTCTGTGACATTGTGTCCATGAAAAATTGCTCCCTGGGAAGTTAGCCAGCTCTAAAAAAGGACATACCAGCATCCTTTCTCTTAAAACAGAGACCCACAGGAACAGCCAATTATAACAAAACAGAAAGATTGAGAGAGGTTATAATGTTCTGAATTTTCCATGATAAAATGCTTTTCAGATGAAGAATATGATGCAATCTATAGATGATCCTTTCAATTAGCTAGTTTGCTCAAATGGGTTAGGAAATGTCTGATTTTATGCACATATACCATCAGAATGGGAAACAGAGCGTTAAGTCAAATGAATTATGTCAACATGCTCAAAATCAAACTATGTGTGAAGAAATGGGACAAACTTGTCCTATATTCTCTGAAATTGGGTACATCTATATATTGAAAATCAGTGGGTTCCATGGTTTTATTTAGGTAAATATTGAATCAATAAAAGACTAGCAGAGAAATTTCCCAGTCAAGGAGTGCATCAGTAAACTCAATAAGTTATTTCAAAAGCAGAAACAGATACCATGACCCTCAAAGTGTATTATACCAAAAAGGTTTCATTAGTAGTAGATAAAAATAGCAAAAAGACAATCAATATACATTCATCATGTGTGCTACAGTAGAGAAAAGGGTGATAATGCAGTACTCAGGTAATAAAAGGTGAACGGGTCCAGATGTACTACTTCTTCACACAGTACAGTATAGTATCCATATCAGGGTTCGGATTTAATATGATTTTGCATCTGAGTTGTGTCACTTTTGTGGTGCAGCCCCAATGCTAAATCGTTTTTGCCATTTACTAAGCCACACAAAGCTTCTTTACATTGCTTTGCATGGTTTAGTTAACTCACAATTACTCATCACAGTTCATAGCATTGCCTTGTGTTACTTTGCATCAGGTAGGTGTTACATGGGTGGAACATGGAGATTCTTAGGCATCCACCCATAGATTTTGACACAAACCAAGATTTACAAATACTTGTAAACCTAGGCTGGCACAAAATGATGCATCTACCCGACAGAGTGGTAACAAATAGAAATATCTTTATTTGTCATTGTAAGTTTCTCTTGCTCTGTGTGCTGCATAATATGCCTCTAAGAATTGTTACTGTGGAGAAAGGTATTCCTTCATGAACAAAACTAATCCTGCCTGTAATGCAGGCACCCTTGCACAATGGTACAAGGATGCTTGCATTGGCACTCAGCAGCACACAGTACACCAGTGCAGAGAGAGATCAGAAAGGCTCCATATGTTTATAAATATGGAACATTTCTGCTCTCTCCATTTCACACAACAAAGTGCAGAATGTTCCCTACTGACTGCATTGTGTGACACAATAGTAAATGTGCCCCTTGCTGTGCAAGGAAAAACTCAGTGCAGAGCCATAGCTGTTAAATTTAATCTACTGCTGCTGTCACACCAATGGGCTAGCACCTAAAGAAGGTTATCTTCCACAATGCAAAGCCTCACACCATGGTGCAAAGGTGTATTTATGTGTGTTGTCTAGTAGCGGAACTACCTTTCCAGTGCAAATTCCTAAGTGTACAGTAACTCAAAGGGTTCTCACGCATTTGGTGTGTGCTCTGCACTGTAGCACATATGCCGTACATCTTTTTTGAGACATAAACATATTTCTCTTGTTTGCACATGCTTCAAGTAGTCAGTTTTTTTTTAATACAAAGCTCGCCCTGGCTATGTTACTAGATCTGGCTTTCTGAGAACACCTACAGGGGCTTGCTCTGATCCTCCTAACTACAATGACACAAGGCATTTTTTGTACTGTGAGAAGTGTATCTTTCCAACTCAAAACACCTTTTGTTTTGGCTCATGTAATAGTCATGGGGTCATCATCAGGAAATAATGCCTAGCCACAATCAGGTGGTGACCAATTTGTTAGTTTGTTTTTGAAAAACAGTATTTGCATAGTGTGGCTAAAAAAATGACATTCACTAGGAAAACTCTTCTGCCTTTACTACAATGGTCAGGCAGGGAAATTCCTACTAAGCAGACGAGGAACAACCATTCAATCAGTTAGTCTTCTGCCAGCGGACAGAAGCCCATAGCTTCCACTGACTGGAGAGCCGAGGAGTCAGCCACACTGATGTTGCACTTCAGCCAGGGCTAATATTGCTCAAATAATTACATAGGAAAACATAAACTTTCCATTTATGAGAAATAGTTGTATATTCAAATGAATATTGGCAGGTGGATTAACTACCTGGGATGTGTTAACTCCCTAGGTTGAATGTCAAGTAGACCTTACACCGACAGTACTTAACCATGACATGATTTATACCTCCTGGCCTCAGGGAGTGTTTTTATCATCCTGGTTCACCAGAAAATTGAAAGCTTCATAATGTAAATTTACATCTAAATGGTCATACTTTTTCATCATCCATGACGCCAATAATAGGCATAAAAGAAGAAGAATTTGGGAAGTGGCAGAAACAGTTTGAGGACATGTGCGATTGTGAGAGCCTCAAATCATTTGCACACATTAAGATGAACTGCAGACTACCAGAGGGGAAAAGGTTTAGGTACAGCCAGGTGTGACACTAGGTGACACAGCCTATGGTTAAACAAGGAGAAAATTGTGTACAAGGATGCATTTACTACGAAATGTATTTACAATGACGCCATTACTACAAATATGCATTTACCATGCATGCCTTTACCACACATGCCTTTACTACAAATATTCCTTTACAACAAATTTCGTTCTAATGGGTTATATCTACCATTTTATTTTCTACCACGGATATGTCTTTACCCACCATGCATCCACAATGAAATATTCGTAGTAAAGGCATGCGTGGTAAAAAACATTTGTTGTAATTGCATTTGCTGTACTGGTGGATGTGTTGTAATTATCACGTTGTAAAGGCAATCTTGGTAATTGCATTCATTGTTCCATCATACTACCTTAGGCAAGACGTCAGTAGACCCCTGATACCATTCGAGAAACGGTTCATCACTAAATTTGGGGATAAGCACACTTTATCTGCGATTCTCAGATAACTCACACATGGCAGACCTTGGTGAAGACAGGCAGCAAGTAAAGATTAGGAAACATTGATAAAGCTATCCTCAGACTGATCATATACCACAGAAAAACTACACAGATGGAATAATGCCATAAGTTAAGATTGTTGGTGCGGCTATGGGGCACTGGCTCACTCTTACATGTGCTATGACACTGCCCCAAACTCAATACATATTGGCAAAAGATCCTGAACTATATAGATATCCACTGAAGAGAACAAAGGTTAGCATGATGTTATAGTTAGGTATAATAATAATATGTTACTTTGTGGTAAAGAAACCTAATCCAAGTAAATATAACTGGCACCCGCCATGCACAGTATTGTCATTAATGATGTCATTTCAGATATTATCAGTGATGTTATCAATGATGTTATGGAACTTGTCATGAGTGATGTACAATATGAGGTCATAAGCATAACTCTGGGTGTTGGGAAGGGGCGGTTGAGGTTTGTGATATGTTCAATAATTTATTTTATTTTGTTTCACCCTGCTGCCCGAACAGTTGTAGGCAGGGTATCCTGTTCCATTTTTATCTAAAACTATTAAAAACAACTGATTCAAAATGTATTCAAAAAGTTTCATACGTTTTTTAAAATCCCCAGTGAAATGCACGACTACTTGCATATTTTTATATTAATAAATGTATATATTTTATGCACAAGTACATTCTTTTTGACCATAAAATAGTTTTGTTTAGCGATCTGGAAAATATTATTCTCGATCGAGAAACAGCTTCTTGTGCACCCCCTTCAATTCCTCTGTATTCTCCCTTTTCTTACCCCGAATTAGACCTCCTTCTTTGACATGAGTAAATCTCAGGCAGAGTTTAAGGTGGTAAAAACTGTGACAAAGTTTTCTAAAGACCCACAATCCTGAAGGCTAGTTGGTGTTTTTCTTCTTCAGAAGGAGCCCCCGACCTGAAACATTCATCAGTCAGATTTGCTAACCGTATAGGAAGAACTTTCTATATTGAGAACGTCCCAATCTCTAAATCAGTAAAATGGATCTGCACTTGCACCTAAAGTTGTTTGTACACTTGTGCTACATAGGTTTTCACAAACTTCCGAGAAGTGCCCCAACAGTATTCATTTGCCATACTTTCCTAAAGAGAAAGTGCTTAACACCCACATACTTCAAAACACCGAAATATTTTTATATTATTGAGTTCTAAATCTGCTGGCTAATCTAGACGCTGTCATTCAATAGTAATGATAATAAAAAACAATGCTGTTGCTCACTGCCTCCTTACACTATACCTCTCTGAGTCCAAAACGATTCTGTCTAAGATTACAACAGCATGATTCACAAAAGACATCTAAACTTTGCTCTTACAGTGTTACTCCTGTGCTTGATGTAAATATCTGACTTTCTTGGAATTCCCCTAGAAATTTGCAGGAGCACTCTTGTCAACCTGAGCTATTGCAGCTTTCGAATCATAATTGCATATGTGCAAATGCGCAAATATAACTTGCCCTGAATAACGTTTTGCATCTTCATGTGAAAATACCTTCTCCTAAACCAATTGTGAGTGTGTCCCTGTCTCTTTCCCCACCCTGAGTATTTACTCCGCCTCCTCTTGACTGGAGTTATTCTGCAAGCTGTTTTAGGAACAGGAAAATACCCGCGAAGGGTTTGTGAACGTAAACGTTTGTGGGTGATTAGCAACGTTAGCAGTATTCTGACCTGACCCACCCACAACCCGCTCTCGGGAGACGATATATACACAAATGCAATTTTGAGTTTGAGTTAATTCATTTACAAGTGCAAATTCGAACTTTGTGAATCAGAAGCATGTATTGAAGCTCGTGAATTTTGTTGTGTTTTCACAACCTATGGCCTGATTTAGAGTTAGTAGGATGGGATACTCCATCGCAAACGTGAGGGATATCCCGCCTGCCAAATTACAAGTGCAATATATCTGATGACACTTGTAATATGGTGGGTGGGACATCCGTCGCATTGTGACGGAGTGTCCTCCCCCTGAATCAGCCCATAAATATCTATATTTGTATTATTGTTAATATTATCATCCTCATATCATCCTCATTAAAATTATCATTAGAAATGATGACTAACCATCCAGTGGGCTCGCTGAGATTAACTTTGAAAGCATTAAATCACAGGAGTGTATGGTCCACCACATGTGTACACCCATGCTTAGGGAGCTATCAGGTACAAGGCGGTTGTGAGATATACATTGACAATTTTAACTAGCATGTGCATTGATCAGCTGCAGCGCTCCAACATATGAACCAGCCTGGTCTGCATTAAAAAAGATCCATATAAATGAGCAATTGAAATGATAAAATATTGCCTCTCATGCATACCCAAAATACCATTGGATTACTCCCCATAAAATCATTCTAGCAGTAAACAACCGTGGCATAACACTTGCCATTTCTTATGGGTCATCTGGGTCACAATCGGTGGCATCAGGCTGCAGAAGAATGATGAGCTCTGAGGTCCCCATTGTCTTTAATGATCTCTGAAGTTTTCTGATTTTAGGGGGAGAAAATGCACCTGGGCTGCTAAGATGCTCGAGTGCCAACAGGCTGGCCCTGATTGCTGCACAAAGCTAAGTGCCCATTTAATGCCAGAGTTTCCACTGCCAGGCCATTCTCGACAAGGGAGATGAATTTGTAAATTGAAGCTGTACCGATAAGTGTCTGGAAATGCAGTGCCTTGGGACAGAGGATTTCAGGTGACACATAAGAGGACAGTTACTGATGAGCACTTTATTGTTTCAGTAATTAAAAATATTGATGTGCGCTAGCGTTTATGTATGAAGTCAAGAAAAGCTGTCTTGGCCTCTCTGATATCCTTTTGTTTTTTCTACTCTTCTCCTCGTCGGGTTAATACAAATGAGGGCATTTGTGCTAACTGCTGCTCTTGTACACAAACCGCTTGATCATTACTCACCGAGCATGCCTTCAACAGGCATGGGGGCGTGGGATGTTTGTGAGTGTGTGTGTCTCCAAATTTGTTCGGCTGGGATGATTAATCCAAGGGAAAATTACAATCTTCTGATAATTAAAACTGAGTTGGTTTCCTAAATCCTCTTAGGTCAATTGATTAGCGTCTTCTATACGAATATTGATTTCGCTTCTTCTACCCTCCAAACTTTGAAAGGTAATTATTCCCTCTCTCAGCCCACCCACCAGCTTATAAGTGTCTGCACATCCATATTTCACATGGTAAATACTCTTTACATATTTATAAAATAAACTATCCAGGTGCAGGATGAATCACACCATGAAGATTGCTTCCACGAGAGTGGGCCTGTTGTTTGTACTCTGTGTACATCGTTGTTATTACTCCACATACCTATTTTATTGACTATAATATTTGTTTTCTACTTCTTCAAGAACTACTTTTGTGTCATGTGCAAGTTATTTTGTGCCAATTTATATGGCTGATGGCTTGACATGGACATTGATGTTTTCCATACTCTACTGCGTTTATAAGCTTTTCCTTCATTTCAGTATTTGATTGATTAGTGCTGCTTCTATTTAAATGTTTGTACTACTGTTTTGAAATAGAGTTAGGCAGCATGTGTCTCTGCTCCCATGTGATGCCACGTTCTCTATCATGCCCTGTCTTAAGACTTCCAGCCTTGTAATGGTAGTCGGATCGCCGCAGACCGGGCGGTCTGCTGCAAGCAGCACTGCCCTGAGGATTAGGAATCCCCATCTGTCAGCCTTTCCATGGCGGTAAACACCGTCATGGAAAGGCTGGCGGAATGCAGATGTTGGGGGGCCCCTGGAGGCCCTTGCACTGCCAATGCACTTGGCATGGCTAGTGCAGGGGCCCCTATGCACAGCCCCATCGTGCATTTCACAGCCCAAATTACGGCTGGCAGTAAAATGCACAGCGGCTATTGCTGCACTCGGCGCACCACAACATTGCCTTCGGCTCAATTTTGAGCCAGCGTCAATGTTGTGGTGACTGTTCTGGTGGGCTAGTGGCCAAAAATGTTGTTTTCGCCCGCTGGCCCAGCAGAACATTCCTAAAATGGTGGGCAAAAGGCCTCCATTACCGGCAGTCTTTTCCCTGCAGCGGCTTTGGCAGTCCTGTGAAAGGACCGCCGAAGTCGTAATGAGGCCCAAAGTGCTCTAGCAAAGTACTATTCAGCCATTGGTCTATTATTCTGTCAGTGCAGATGAGATTCGGGCTGGATTACTGAATATGCAGCAGATTACAGTGTGGAACCTGCAGGTCACACGTTTAAATGCACTGAACTGGATCTTAACAACTTTACTGTTTTTTTGACACGTTTGTGATTTTGTGTTATGTATGAATCAGTTAAAGGTATGTGAGCATTAACCAATCAGCCTAAATGTACATAGCGCCAACTTTCACTCTTGGGTATCTTAAAGCTATTTTAATTGAGGGATCTTGTCTTTGGTTCTTAAGTTTTTAATTGAATTATGAAGGTGTCTTCTGGTGCTTTTCTGGTATTATTTTTTCGAGTGTTGGCGTGCGGGGTAATGTTCTTGCTCGTAGGACAAACAGTCACTGCAACAGTATTTGTTTTTTTTGTTTGCTTTTGAGGACTAACTATATATGGCATTACAAGAACAGAGTTTAGCTCTTATATTAGCTGTGTGTATCTATCACACAATGTTGTCCCTCTAAAAAAGTCTAATTGGTAATGCGTATATGCGTTGGTTGAGTTTACCTGTCTGTCCATAACTTTGTGCCTCTGCTGGAGATTTTTCATCACGCTCCCTCGAAATAATGCACACAAGGAAAAGGCTTGTTTCTCTTGGTGAGGTGCGAGAATCCACCTATTTTGATGTAATTAAAGTACATCTCTGTTTTTTCGCATTGTATTTATTCAGTTTAACTTAATTCATTCATTTTTAACTAAGCCTATCTCTTGAGAGGAAAACCCATGATCACTCTTCCATTCTTTTTGTAGTTCATTTTAAAGTATTTGGACCAGTTACACCTTGTTTTATATTTTTAAATGACAATTTGATTAATTCTAGTGCCTGATTTAGCTTTTGTAATTTATTTTATTACGCACCCGAACTGCTGTAATGTTCCACAATGTAGTTGGCACCACTTTGTAGTGTTCCAAAATGTAGATTTATGTACAGTAGTTTCAGTCTATTGTGGGCACGATTTGGAGTAACAAAACACTACTCTTAATGTATGATCATATATTCTAGTATAATACGTATGTTAGTAATATTGTAATGTTCAATGATATAATCAGTCCAAGACACTTCTTATTTTCAGAATGTAAGTCATGAAAAACAGAAAAGAACGTATTAACACAACAAACCAAAACACTCAAATTTTTAAATCCATAAAGCAGAAATGTACATTGTTACTTTTGTTACCTTCCAGCCATTTGTCTCTTTTTAGTAGTAGAACATTGCATTTTTTTCACTTGTAATAATTTTAAATATTTTTATTTGCACTGTGATTAATATACGTTGACCTGATTTTTAATTTGGGAGACTGCAATAACGTACGCAGGACATGGTGAGCTGCTCAAGTCATACACAAGACATCTTGAGTCCTCGCTGACCTTGTCCTTTGTCCACCTATTGCTTGTTAAAGTATACCCTCTATGGCATATCACCATGTGAACCAATTGTATATCACTAATTTTCCAGACCTGTAAATCATTTTGACTCCTGTAAATGAGCAACAGTTTAGCTTTAAGTAGTATAGAGGCTGTGCACTGGAGCTGCAGGAGAAGTGTGACTAACATATTTTATTCAATAACTTTATGTTGCAGATGAATACATGCAGGCAGTGGTGTGTTTAGGTAGTAAAAGGTAGTAAAAATGCTTCAGAACCAATTTATATTGTTTGCTCTGGGCAATGAAAAGATGAGCGCACACATTATAACACTCCCATTCAAACACAGTCATAATCAACCAAATGTGCACATGGTGAGATGTGTTTCTATTATATAAAGTGAGCAAGTATCACAAGGCCTCAAGACTAGATTAACATTGTGCAAAATAGTGAATATTCCCTACATGATGAGTCTTTGAGTTAGAAATGGGATTTCTAGTTGGCAGTGGTTTGCACCCTGTACAAGGAGGTACCCTCACTCTTATCAGGGTAAGGAAGTCACTAAGATAATCCCTGCTCACCCCTTGGTAGCTTGACTCAAGCAGTCATGCTTATCTCAGAGGCAATATGTAAATTATTTGTATATACACACACACACACACACACACACACACACATACACACACACACACACTGAGGAACACAGTGAAAACACCACAAAAGTGCTCCACACCAGTTTAGAAAAATAACCAATATTTATCTGACTAAGACAAGACCAAAGCACCATAAATCCAACATACACAAGTGAAGATACAAATATTTAAAGACTAAAGTGGTCATTATGAACATGGGTGAAAGACCGCACCACAAGCAGAGGGGGTAAGTACCACCAACAGGCTGGCGGTCTGGACCGCCAAATAATGAAGCACATGAGAAACAGCCAGCGTACCACTCACCACCAGCATAGGAGTGCCAACATGGACGGAAGAGGCGGCACGCAGGCTGACGGAAAGGGCCCCCCACCCAACAAATAATGAAGCACAAGACCGCCGTTGGTTCCGGGGTGGGAACCACTGCCACACAAAGCCTGGCGGAAACAAACCAAATCAGAGGAAACACTCACGGTAGGCACACACAACACGCCAAAGTAGACATGGAGAGAGAATTGGAAATCATGCCAGTGCTGATCCTTGCCATATACCTCTACGACCATGACCGCCAACGAAGATGACGATGGTAAGTACCACAACCTACTAAACAAGGGAAGAAAGGGCACAGACACACACACACCCATCCCACCCACCCTGCAATGCACCCCCAACCCCTCACACCATCACAAGTCATACACACCAGAACAAGAGGTACTTACCCGACACAAGGCCAATAAACCTGCCCAAAGTACACACATGTGCACATCATCCCCCCACACACAGTGAAATGATGAACCACGTCTTCAGATTGTGCCAACAGCAACACTGGGCACTCAAACATTAATAAATAATGAAAAAAGTAATGTCCAAATAAGTTCATTGGCCAGTCCAACTGTAAAAGGCTGAAGGGCCCAAATGGCCCGAACTTGACTTCGACATGTGCACATGGTACTCCACCATAAAGGGACATCAATGGGGCAGCCAGGCACCTCAGGGAACAGGGGTAGGGGATGGCGGGGGTGGGGACTTACATCTGGGGGGGGGGGGCTTAGGCTTACGTTTGGGAGGTGAAGGGGGCTTGGGTTTTCTCTTGGAAGGTGGCTTGGAACGGGGGTGGCAGATGGACCTGGGGCAGCAGGGGCCTCTTCCTCTCTGGGGAAGGGGCACAGGAATGGGAAGGTTGGACTGGGGCGGACTTTGACGTGGAAGGAGTGGACAGGGCAAGGAGGTGGGCACGTTTAGGGATGAGATGAGGTGGGCCAGTGGGTATGAACAGGTCAACACGCGACAGAAAAGGTTTTTTAGGGGCAGTTGGGGTGGACATGGAGGAAGGTGTGGGAGTGGAGGTAGAGGGAGTGCTTGTAACTGGTGTATGTGTGCTGGACGTGGATGCAGGTGCCTGTACAGTATGTTGAGGTGTGGTGGATGTATGTTGGGTGGGTGTATGGGAACGTTTGAGTGTTTTGGGAGGAGAGGGGGAGGACACAGTTGGACAAGACAGGCTGCCAGTGTACATGGATGTTGTCTGGGTGTCTGCAGGTCTGGTGAGTGTGCTGCATGTGTCAGTCAATGTCGTTGTGGTGAGTGCAGGTGTGGTGTCTGGGGTGTATGACTGGATGTCAGATGTTGTGGTGACTGCAAGAATGGGGCCAGCAGCAGTGATTGAGGGTGCAGTGCTTGTGGGTGTGCATGTCGAGGTGACAGACAGGGAAGCGGGAGAGGTGGACACTCAGTTGTTCTATTGACGATGCAAAGGATTCTGGGGTGTGTATGTAAGTATATTATAATGTTGTGGATGTGTGTCAGGACAGAAGCAGCAAGCAGCAGGCCTGTGCAGCAAAGCCAAAGCAGTGGCAGTCCCTCCTACAGCATTCACCTCTTTTTCCTGGCAGAATGTCCTCCGTCTAGAAGGATTCTAACTATGTGGTGTCAGAGGTCAGGTCCAGTACTTATACTCATTTCTGTCTTTGAAATAGGCAAACTTGAAAGAGAAGACTTTGTATTGCACCAGTCCCTACCTTTCCCTGCCCTGGCTCCAGACACACGCCAGAGGGTTGGAGACTGCTTTGTGTGAGGACAGACACACCCCAATTCTGGTGCAAGTGTCAGCTCCTCCACACCTCTAGCGCAGGAAGACACATCAGCCTGGTGATGGACAATCAGGATATGCAGGGCACATCTCAGCTCCCCTTGTGTGACTGTCTAGAGCGAATGCAGAAACAGCCCAACTGCATCCTGACCCAGATGTGTATTCAGCAGACAGATAGAGGCACAGAATGGTTAAGCAAGAAAATGCCCACTTGCTGGAAGTGACATTTTCACACTCACAGTTCAAAAACCGACTGCTCCAAATGATGTATTTTTAGGTTGTGAGTTCAGAGAGCCCAAACTCCATTTCTCTGTCTGCTTTCAATGGGAAATTACACTTAAGGTATATTTCAAGGCAATCCTATGTTATCCTATGGGAGAGATAGGTCTTGCAATAGTGAAAACTGAATTTAGCAGTATTTCACTATTAGGACATGTAAAACACACCAGTACATATCATACCATTAAAATACACAGCACCCTGCCCATGGGGCTGCATTGGGCCTCCTTAAGGGGTGACTTACATGTAGTAAAAGGGAAGGTTTGGGTCTGGCAAGTGGATACACTTGCCAGGTCGGCATGGCAGTTTAAAACAGCACACACAGGCACTGCAATGGCAGGCATAAGACATGTTTGCAGGGCTACTCAAGTGGGTGAAACAATTAGTGCTGCAAGTTTGTTTGGTTCTGCATTCCATCCATAATTTGTGTTTGTTTGCTTTTGTTGCCATAAGTGCGCCGGATATGCCCAGACGTGGGTCCTGGGCTCTCTATCCCACTGGATTCAAGCTAGCTTGGCTGATGAAGGGTGATACCCTGAAAGTGGTCCCAGGATGCTTGTTTCCGGTCCAGGGAGGATCTGGCTTGGCAGTTCGGACTGGACTGTTCTCAGGGAGAACAGGGTCAAGACTGATTTGCATACGGCTGGGTCCAAACTGGGGTGGAGTTGAGAGCAAAATAATTGACGGCTTAAGCCCGATCTGTGACTGGGGGTGAATGTTTGATTGGTTCCATATTCCATCTATCATTTGTGTTTGTTTGCTTTTGCAAGCCCACTAGTGGCATTTGATTTTCAGGCCCTGGGCACACCTGGTGCACTATCCTAGGGACTTCCTAGTAAATCAAATATGCCAATCAGGTATAAATTAACCACCAATACAATTTAACAGGAAGCACATGTACTTTAGCACTGGTTAGCAGTGGTAAAGTTCCCAGAGTCCTAAAGTTAACAAAACTAGGTCAGAAAAAAATAGGAGGAAGAAGGCAAAAAGGTTGAGGATAACATTGCAAAAAGGGCCAGGTCCAACACTGTGTGTAACCCAGCTGTTAAATCTTGTACACTTGATAATATTGTATCTAGCAGAAAGGTGAAAAGGCATTATTTTCCCCAGCCACAAAATGAAGGTGCACATGTCCCTTTTGTCGCTATAACATCAATTCAGAAATGATCTTCAGCCGTAGGGAAATAAGTAGGTTGTGTGTCAAGAAGAAGGCCTGGAGGACCTAATGTGGAGATTTTCCAAAGGGTAACCCTTCATGACATGGGACCAAGGACATAGAAGATATCTGACAACATGACACAATATTTTCTTTTGTCAGGTGTAAACCTTCCTTTTCAATATTAATGTCACCCGTAAGTAGCCCTTAAAAGCCTTTAAAGGAGTGTACACAGTAATTAAAAGTAGGATATAAAAGGTTTAAGTTAAACTTGTTTTTCCATGCTGTTTTTACTGTGGCAAGGTTAGGTGTTCCAGAGGAAAGCATTCACATACTTAATTAAAATTAATAAAGTTAACCTCTCCTAGCAATCAGATAACATTTAATTCATGGAATTCCTAAAATATTTATTAGAAATCCAATACATTGGTAACGTTTGAATTTGTAACAAACATTTTACAAAAGGTTCTTTAAAAAAGTTAAATTAGCTGCCTAATGTGTATAGATGTCAATGTACCTGATGTTCCAGTGGGCACCTATGAACTGAATAGCTCCTTGATTAGTTGTGAATTGGCTGTGGCTCCCAGAGCTGAGACAAATGACTCAGGTTTGGGGTGGTATTCCCTTCCTCTAACAAGATGACCATCAACACAGTGTCCAGGAACTTAATCATGTTCCAAGGGGCCTGCCCTGTCATAGGCAGATATAGCTCACACCTGGGCCTACCCCCTCTTTTGCCAGCCATGTACCAATCCTAGTGGGCGAGAAGGTGCCCCAGAACTGGTGTTGAGTGACCCTAGGTGAGAGTTAACCCATTTCCCTGGCCACAGCTCTAGGGTAGGACAGGACATCTGCACAAGGAAGTAAAAGTTCTGCCATGCTAGATTTAGGTAGAGAGACACTCTGGAATACTTTGTAGTAGGGCACAGAGGTACTGCTACAAAATTGGGTAGGGTTGCGCCTAGGTACTTTTCTCTAATTTGTCAAGGAGGTGCCAGGAGGAGCCCCCACCAACAGACCTGGGGAAGTCATAAATGTACATACTATTAAGAACACTACTGGATATGTGGAAGAGCGAGGAAGGACTGCACCTTCTGGTGATACTTTTGAAGAGAATCCTAAGGGTTGGACCTTCTCCTACATGTATCCGGGGCAAAGAATTGGACTCCAAGGGACAGTTGGCTGACCTCGCATAAAGCCACAAGAACATAACATCTGCAATAAGCCCATCTTCCTGAAGGAGCCCAGCTGGTCAGTTTCAACTAGATCTGCACTAGACCCTGCTGATGGCTTTTGTGGAGTGAGTCCAGGCCCCTAAATGCTGATCCTGAGGTTTTGGAACCCTTTGCTGGTGTCACTGTATACTCCTCCTACTTAACGCTAGAACCTGGGACTTAGAAACTTTTTCAAGGCTTCTTGCCTGGAGAACTGACAAAAGCCAATCTGTCAAGGGTACATTACCGGATGGCATGACTTTCCCACAGCTCCAGCTATATTCTTATCTGCAACAGCAAGCCGATTCAGTGGGCCCAATATCGACCAGTATCTGATAACTTCAACCGTGTCAGGCCTCTGGCTACATTCTGTAGCCTTGTCCCTAAGACCAGTAGCCCACGGTTGGTGCTTTGCACTTTTTAGTAGTATTTTTTTTTAAACTTTAAATATTCATTCCTCTGTTTCCATTTGTTGAATGTTTGTTGTTTTGTGTTATTTTGTTCATTCAAATATTTTGATAGTGTAATTTTGATTGTGTTGGAGTTTGTACTTTTTAACTGTTTTGGTACCTCTAAATGCCTTACGCATTTCTTGAGTTAAGCCTGCCTGCTCTGTGCCATAGAAGACAAGGGGTTGAGCTCAGGTTTAAATTATTGAAACCTTTACTAGACCTAACAAGAATAGTGACATAATTACTTTTGATGGACTGCCATCCTCCTCAATTAATAATCCACTTTCTCACAGTATTTTAAGATCCTTACTTTACCATAAACCTAAGTGATTAGGCATATACACTGGTAATGAAGTTGCTTCTGGGTAGGCTAAATTAATCCCAGACCCATAATAAGATGAGGGAAGACCAATATTAATTTATGGATGGCATCTATGTTAGCCTCAAACCTGAGTACCATTCTACAAAGCCATTTATATTTGAAAACTCAGCTTTCAAAATATATTTTTCATTGTTATGTTGTTGTTTATCCCATTGTCTTTATCTCTATTTTTGTTACTTGCAAGTAAAAACTGAAAAAAAACAAGAAATATATATTTTGTATGGGGCTTGTTTGTAACGATTATCAAAAGTTACCCACAAATGAATATGAATCTATGTCCTATGATGCTCCTGGTACGAATTCTGCATTACTCGCTTCTCATCTCATGGACACAGAACAATGATCACCTCATGCACAACACACAGCCAGTGCTTCCCTATTCCACAGCATTGTCAGCACCTGAGAAACTCAAACTGAAGCAGAAGTAGCAAGGGCTCCTTTCCTGCCAATGATTTGGCTCAGTCTCTTGTATCCAAAGATGCAGATTGCAGCAAGTAATCTCACATGACTGGGTTACGCAAGGAATGTCATACATGCTTTGGTCCCCTAGATTTAAATCCTTCTTTCTAAAAGCACATATTGCAAGACTACCAAGGTCCACAAGATCCCACTCCCTGCTAGATATTGACAGACATCTTGGGTGCTGCTGATTATATAAGCCATGCCCATGATCAATTACTTGCTCTACTTAATGAGTACAGCAAATAGAAGAATAATTTCACTTAAAGCAGAACTTACCTATTCCATGTCCCGGATAGTGTGCATTCTGATTTTTGTCTAGCATCTGTTATTAGCATTCATGCACTCCAAATCCAAACAACCTGAATCAATATAATATGCAAAAGAAGAAAAAGCCATTAGGAGAGTATGCAGACAGTGCACTCGTGCACTTAATGTTCCATTATTTCTAGCATCAGCAGTACCAATCACCATCTGATTGTCCTTGGTCAAGCTACCCAATCAAGTTGAACAACCTATCAAGAATCAAGACTTCAAGCTACAACACACTGAAATGTATTCATTAACTGTGTATTGTACTTGGGGGGAGATAAGAGTAATGTTAGGATCTATCCTATGAAGAGCTTTAGGACTCCTGGACATATACCATAGCAAATTATTGGCCTTGCTTGCAATTTGGCTGATAGGAAATTCCATCACAAATTTGGCAGATGTCTCTTCTGCTGTATTACTTGTGCTTTATATCTTATGGGACTTGTGATACAGGGGTACAGAATATTTGTTATCCTTTAAAAGAGTACCCCACCCATCAAAATCTAAACAAGGCTGTATGTCATTACTTTTAAGAGGTTTAATGAGGGAGCTTGTATAGTTGCAAATTTTCTGCTGTTGTTGAACAACTTTCCCTACTCATGCTCAGATATATTTACTTATCAAAGTATGTGCTGTGTGTGATGGATTTTCCCTCACAAGCACTGGGGATGGGGCACTTACAGAGTCAGGCGGTATGTTGTGGGACATCCAGACACAGATTTGAGTGTGTCTGGTTCTTTCTTAGTAAGGATGAGGCCTAGCTGAATACAGACCCAAATGCATTTCTCATCGTCGGAAAATTTCCAGCAGGAACATCAGACATAAAACTTTGTTTTCTTCCAGTGGGGAGGGATGGGAATAGGAAGAAGGTGGACACTTGGCAAAAGAAGGCACTGAGACAGAGTGAAGCAGAGTGATTAAAGATGATCTAGGCAAGGAGAAGAGCAAGTGGAGGCAAGCAGCACACAAATGTCCAGAAGGTGCCAAAAGGATGGAGCGGATCCAAAGAAGATCTAAGCAGGGTGGGCAGCAAGCAGATGTCAACAGCAGAAAAAGATTCATAGGGTTCTGAGAGTCAGCAGAGTAGGAGCCAAAGAAGATTCAAGAGGGGCAGAGAGAGAAATCACTGTAGGAAGATCTAGAAAATACCAAAAGAGAGCAGAGCAGAGGAGCCAAGGATGATTCAGACAGGGTGGAGGACGAGCAGAACTGAGGAGCAAAAGAAGGTCCAGAAGGTTCTGTGAGGGAGCAGAGGCAAAGAAAAGATCCAGCTGGGGCAGAGAGAAAGTGGAGCAAAGCTTTGGAAGAATGTCTAGAAGTGCCAAGTAGGATAAGAGCAGAGGAACCAAAATAGAATCAGCTGGATGGAAAGCGAATGGAGCTGACTAGCAGAAGAAGGTCCAGAAGGTTTCACCAAGGAGCAGAGCAGAGGAGGAAGGCCAAAATCAAGTTTTCAAAGAATGTTACACAGACCTTTGTCACCTAGACATGTGGAAGCCTGGACCTAAGAATTGGGGAAAAGCTAACCAGAGCCAGTTTTGGGAGTAGGCCTGGGAATTCCCCCATACAAAGGCTGGTATCAGGTATAAAAGTAGGACCGTCAGAACCCCTCATAAGAGTACTCCTGGACCTGTAAAAGATTTCAAAGAAGGACTACCCTGCAGTCTTAGGAAGAAGAACTGCCCTGCTGCCTGAAGAAGGAGGTTTAGACCTTTTTGCCTTGAACTCAAGCTCTCTAGAGTGACTCCAAGGGTCAGTAGGCATACCTCCTGTTTGAGCTACAAGGATGCAACAAACTTGGAGAGGACTCTCTGCAACTGCCCAGCTGACCAGCACCAACTGGACCTGGCTGAACCTGCCTGAACCCTGTTGGAGACCTCTGCTGGAGTGAGTCTTAGTCCCTTGGCTGGCATCAGAGTGAACTCTTCCTGAAGAAAAGGTGAAGAAATATGTGGTTTCGGGTTTCTTACGGCCATCAAGTAACCTCTATGCACCAAGAATCGTCCGCCCGCTATGACTATCAACAAGAAGCTCCAGTGGGACCTGCTCTTCACACCAACAGCGATTGTCCTTGATGAGTGTCAACAAAAAGCTCCAGTGAGACCTGCTGCTTGTGTCAACAGCACCAGTCCATCTCAACCTCCAATGCAAATCTTCAGCAATGACCGGCTCTTTGGGCCACAGTGGCGGCTATGTGCAACCCCTGACCTGCTACTTGCGCTAACAGATTCCTCCTAGCGGCCCCCACCACTGCAATAGATACGCTTTATCACAGGCGAAGGTAACTCTTCGATGGACTAACTTCATCTCTGTTATCTGACCTGTGCTCTTTTGCAGTCGGCCTGAACTGGTGACTTTCCTCCAGTCCAGTGCGACCAAATAACCGCAAGTGCACTTTGTAATTATTTGCACTATTTTCACCTGAAACTTTAAAAGCTCATATCTCCAGTTGTACTGATTGGATATTTGTCATGTTGGTGTCATTTTATGCATTTAAATCTACTCTTCTTGTTTTGTGTTGTCACTTTATTAGTGTTTGAGTGATGCATAAATACTTTACACATTTCTCTGTTAAGCCTGACTGCTTTGCGCCAAGCTACCAGAGGGTCTAGCACAGATTAAATTAGTAACATTTGAGATTCACCCTGACAAGCACTGTGTTTATTATACAAGTGAGGCTTTCGTCCATCTTAACTAATAACCCAATATTTTACAACCTGGGTTATATGTACTGGCACATATTACCTTTAAATTGAAATATAACTTTGCCCTTCTCCAATACTGATATTTTGCATTGTAGTTTCATACTCTGAGGGTAAGTATTTACATTTTGTGACTATGCCTGTTACTTAAGCCTCAGTCTGTATTTAGAGAAGTGCATAGTTGACCCTGTCCTTCCTTCCTGGTAAAAAGGCTTAGTCAGACCCTCTACATCATAATGTCAGAGTCTTATGAGTATGCAGGGGGAATACCCATTAAGGTTAAGAACAATCAGATAGCAGAACAGGGGCTAACTTATGAAATACTAGGAAAGAGTAGGCAGCGACAGCGACATTCAAAACATCCTGGACTGTGGAGAAACAGCAGCCCTCATACTGCCCAATATCTCTGTGGGCTTTGGTACTGTCTCCCACTGTCGTAGTTTGGACTCTTGCTCTGAGCAAGACTGCTGGTCTCAGGATGACAGTACTTTCGTTTGTAGGTGACTAAGGCCCTCATTCCGACCCTGGCGGTTTGAAACCGCCAGGGTGGAGGGCAGAGGAAGCACCGCCAACAGGCTGGCGGTGCTTCCTGGGCCATTCTGACCGCGGCGGTAAAGCCGCGGTCAGAAAAGGGGAACCGGCGGTTTCCCGCCGGTTTACCCCTGGCCCAGGGAATCCTCCATGGCGGCGCTGCTTGTAGCGCCGCCATGGGGATTCCGACCCCCTTCCCGCCAGCCTGTTTCTGGCGGTTTACACCGCCAGAACCAGGCTGGCGGAAACGGGTGTCGTGGGGCCCCCTAACAGGGCCCCACAAAGATTTTAAGTGTCTGCTTTGCAGACACTGAAAATCGCGACGGACGCCACTGCACCCGTCGCACCCCTGCAAATCCGCCGGCTCCATTCGGAGCCGGCTTCCTCTTTGCAGGGGCTTTCCCGCTGGGCCGGCGGGCGATCTTTTGGAGCTCGCCCGCCGGCCCAACGGGAAAGTTAGAATGACCGCCGCGGTCATTTGACCGCGGTGCGGTCTTTTGGCGGTTTCCGCCCGGCGGGCGGTGCCCGCCGCCCGCCGGGGTCGGAATGACCCCCTAAGTCTCTTCCTACAACTAGTTGTAACTGTTGTCCAAACCTTACTGGCTTACTAGCAGTACCTCACCAGAAACACAATAGTAAAAGGTGATTTGTAGCAGTCGCTTACGCATGGACTCAAAGTAAGATCTCTCAGGGTTGTCGTAGTTAAACGGAAATTATCCTTTTCTCACAGATTTATTATGTCTCATACAAACAAAGGCAATAACACAGATGCAGTGAAGTTATAATAGTTTTTATTCAACATAACTGCAATTTGTGATAAGTTGCATGAACTGCAATGATTAGGATAATGAATATACCAAGCAACAGTATTGTGAAGAAGAGAGTCATTGTTATAAAGACCCCCACCATTGTGCAATATATGAAAGAAATATATGTATATGTATAAGATGGAATAAGCCCTAATACCCTAAGGAGAATAGGTCTAACCTCCTACCTAAAAAGGAGAGCTGGGTTCGTTAAACCTAATCTGCCAAAGCCGTGTCCATGAGAGGAGCCCCCAACCCTCGTTACCTTGGAATGAGGTCTCTATCTCAGACTCCGCAGGGACACGAAGACTGGGTCAGCGTCAAGATGACTGCAGCATCGGTATCAGCGATGGTGGCGATGCCCTCTGGTCGGAATCCCTCTGATTATCTGTCTAAAGTGTGTTGTATTTATACAGATCTACAAGGTCCCCTGACATAAGTGTTATTCATAACAATAGATAACAGACATGCTTGGGACGGCAATTAATATCAACAATCCCTCGAAAGTATAGAGAGGGAAAATCCCTAAGTGTGAATACCTACTGTATGTTTGTCTTTCGTGCTTGATCTTGACGTCTTGGCGCGGTGACACTGATAATAGAACCCATAACAAGTGGCCTAACTATAAACAAGGCCGCCATCTTAAAGGAAATAAATAATTAAATGGACTAAGACAGAGCAAGTTAAGTAGGTTAAAAGTCACTGGGTGACGGGGGCACGAGTTTACAAGCCTATGGCTAAGCTAACTCCTGTTATCCCGTTAAAACAAACTAGGATTCACTACACCCTTCTGTAGGAAAGTACCATCTTGCCTGGCATGTTACCCCCATATTTCACTGTATATATGTTGTTTTAGTTGTATGTGCCACTGGGACCCTGCCAGCCAGGGCCCCAGTGCTCATAAGTGTGCCCTGTATGTGTTACCTGTGTTATGACTAACTGTCTCACTGAGGCTCTGCTAATCAGAACCTCAGTGGTTATGCTCTCTCATTTCTTTCCAAATTGTCACTAACAGGCTAGTGACCAATTTTACCAATTTACATTGGCATACTGGAACACCCTTATAATTCCCTAGTATATGGTACTGAGGTACCCAGGGTATAGGGGTTCCAGGAGATCCCTATGGGCTGCAGCATTTCTTTTGCCACCCATAGGGAGCTCTGACAATTCTTACACAGGCCTGCCACTGCAGCCTGAGTGAAATAACGTCCACGTTATTTCACAGCCATTTTACACTGTACTTAAGTAACTTATAAGTCACCTATATATCTAACCTTTACCTGGTAAAGGTTGGGTGCTAAGTTACTTAGGGCCAGATGCAGGAAGAAAGCAAATTGCGACTTGCAATTTGCGAGTCCGTGCGACTCGCAAATTGCAAGTCGCAATTTGCTATGCAGAAAGGTGTCTCAGACACCTTCTGCAACTCGCAATGGGGTCGCAAAGACCCACCTCATAAATATTTATGAGGTGGGTCGCAGTTTGCGACCCCATTGCGAGTATAGGCACTCGCTAACATGGAGGCCTGCTGTAGTCAGCAGGCCTCCATGTTAGCGACCTGCTTTTAAATAAAGCAGTTTTTTTTTTTTTTTTTTAAATGTAGCCCGTTTTCCCTAAGGGAAAACGAGCTGCATTTCAAAATATCCGAAACCTTTTGTTTCGGTTTTTTCAGGGCAGGGAGTGGTCCCTTGTACCACTCCCTGCCCTGAAAAAATGTTTTGGGACCCCTTCCCGTTTGCGAATGGGTTACCATCCACTTCAAGTGGATGGTAACTGCGACTCCATTTGCGACCGCATACGCGGTCACAAATGGAATTGCATACCATTGCGAATTGCAAATAGGAAGGGAACACCCCTTCCTATTTGCGATTCGGAAATGCATTTTGCGAGTCGGATCCGACTCGCAAAATGCATTTCAACATAGCAAAGTGGCTTTTGCGAGTCGCAAACGGCGTTTTTCGCCGTTTGCGACTCGCAAAACCCTTGCTACATCTGGCCCTTAGTGTGTGGGCACCCTGGCACTAGCCAAGGTGCCCCCACATTGTTCAGGGCCAATTCCCCGGACTTTGTGAGTGCGGGGACACCATTACACGCGTGCACTACATATAGGTCACTACCTATGTGTAGCGTCACAATGGTAACTCCGAATATGGCCATGTAACATGTCTAAGATCATGGAATTGCCCCACCAATGCCATCCTGGTATTGAGGAGACAATCCCATGATTCCCCGGGTCTCTAGCACAGACCCGGGTACTGCCAATCTGCCTTTCCTGGGGTTTCACTGCAGCTGCTGCTGCTGCCAACCCCTCAGACAGGTTTCCGCCCTCCTGGGGTCCAGCCAGGCTTGGCCCAGGAAGGCAGAACAAAGGACTTCCTCAGAGAGAGGGTGTTACACCCTCTCTCTTTGGAATAAGGTGTCAGGGCTGGGGAGGAGTAGCCTCCCCCAGCCTCTGGAAATGCTTTGATGGGCACAGATGGTGCCCATCTCTGCATAAGCCAGTCTACACTGGTTCAGGGATCCCTCAGCCCTGCTCTGGCGCGAAACTGGACAAAGGAAAGGGGAGTGACCACTCCCCTGACCTGCACCTCCCCTGGGAGGTGCCCAGAGCTCCTCCAGTGTGCTCCATATCTCTGCCATCTTGGAAACAAAGGTGCTGCTGGCACACTGGACTGCTCTGAGTGGCCAGGGCCAGCAGGTGACGTCAGAGACTCCTTCTGATAGGCTCCTTCAGGTGTTGCTAGCCTATCCTCTCTCCTAAGTAGCCAAACCCTCTTTTCTGGCTATTTAGGGTCTCTGCTTTGGGGAATTCCTTAGATAACGAATGCAAGAGCTCATCAGAGTTCCTCTACATCTCTCTCTTCACCTTCTGCCAAGGAATCGACGGCTGACCGCACTGGAAGCCTGCAAAACTGCAACAAAGTAGCAACAACGACTACTGCGACACTGTAACGCTGATCCAGCCGCCTTCTCGACTGTTTTCCTGGTGGTGCATGCTGTGGGGGTAGTCTGCCTCCTCTCTGCACTAGAATCTCCGAAGAAATCTCCTGTGGGTCGACGGAATCTTCCCCCTGCAACCGCAGGCACCAAAGAACTGCATCACCGGTCCTCTGGGTCTCCTCTCAGCACAACGAGCGAGGTCCCTTGAACTCAGCAACTCTGTCCAAGTGACTCCCACAGTCCAGTGACTCTTCAGTCCAAGTTTGGTGGAGGTAAGTCCTTGCCTCCCCACGCCAGACTGCATTGCTGGGCACGGCATGTTTTGCAGCTATTCCGGCTCCTGTGCACTCCACGAAGATTTCCTTTGTGCACAGCCAAGCCTGGATCCACGGCACTCTAACCTGCCTTGCACAACCTCCTGAGTTGTCCTCCGGCGGCGTGGGACTCTCTTGTGCAACTTTGGGTGAGCACCGTTTCACTCCACTTTGTAGTGCCTGTTCTGGCACTTCTGCAGATGCTGCCTGCTTCTGAGAGGGCTCCTTGTCTTGCTGGGTGCCCCCTCTGTCCCCTGACGCAATTGGTGACATCCTGGTCCCTCCTGGGCCACAGCAGCATCCAAAAACCCTAACTACAAGCTTTGCAGCTAGCAAGGCATGTTTGCGGTCTTTCTGCGGGAAAACACTTTTGCACAACTCTTCACAACGTGGGACATCCATCCTCCAAAGGGGAAGTTTCTATCCCTTGTCGTTCATGCAGAATCCTCAGCTTCTACCATCCAGTGGCAGCTTCTTTGCATCCACAGCTGGGATTTCCTGGGCATCTGCCCACTCCCGACTTGATCGTCACTTTTGGACTTGGTCCCCTTGTTCCACAAGTACTCTCGTCTGGAAATCCATCGTTGTTGCATTGCTGGTGTTGGTCTTTCCTGCAGAATTCCCCTATCACGACTTCTGTGCTCTTTGGGGAACTTAGGTGAACTTTGCACCCACTTTTCAGGGTCTTGGGGTGGGCTATTTTTCTAACCCTCACTGTTTTCTTACAGTCCCAGCGACCCTCTACAAGGTCACATAGGTTTGGGGTCCATTTGTGGTTCGCATTCCACTTCTAGAGTATATGGTTTGTGTTGCCCCTATCCCTATGTGCCCCCATTGCATTCTATTGTGACTATACATTGTTTGCACTGTTTTCTATTGCTATTACTGCATATTTTGGTATTGTGTACATATATCTTGTGTATATTTGCTATCCTCATACTGAGGGTACTCACTGAGATACTTTTGGCATATTGTCATAAAAATAAAGTACCTTTATTTTTAGTATATCTGTGTATTGTGTTTTCTTATGATATTGTGCATATGACACTAGTGGTACTGTAGGAGCTTCACTCGTCTCCTAGTTCAGCCTAAGCTGCTCTGCTAAGCTACCTTTACTATCAGCCTAAGCTGCTAGACACCCCTATACACTAATAAGGGATACCTGGGCCTGGTGCAAGGTGTAAGTGCCCCTTGGTACTCACTACAAGCCAGTCCAGCCTCCTACATTGGTTGTGCAGCGGTGGGATAAGTACTTTGCAACTTCTTACCACTTTTGTCATTGCACTTTTCATAAGAGAAAAATATTCAAAACAAGTTCAGTGTATGTACACCTAACCAAAAAGTTTTGCTTTTCTTCTCTCACTTCTTTTCTAAGTGCTGAAAAATACCTCTAAACTTTCTAAAAAGTTCTTTAAAAGTTTTAAAAGTTTTTTCTGTCTCTCAAAAAGGTCTGAAAACCTTTTTTCTCACTTTTTCTATCCCTTAAACACTGTCTAAAATGTCTGGTACAGGCCAAACTCTTGATCTGTCCAACGTAGCTTATGACAACCTTAGCTGGAAGGAAGCAAGGAGTCTCTGTATAGATAGAGGTTTAGGGGTAGGGAAGAATCCCTCAAGACAACTGTTGGTTAATATGCTCATTGAACAAGATAAGACCTTAGGTGGCACTTCTGGTGAGAAATTAGCTGATGGTTCCCACTCTGATTCTGGGGCACCCCTAGCAAAAGATGTGGGAGGGAAGCTTTCCAACCTGCCCCCTAGCAAGCCAACTAGCATGGCTGGTACTGATGTGAATTCACATCACAGTAAGAGTGTTGTCTCACATCACAGTAATAGTGTTGTTTCTCATCATAGTAGAAGTATCACTTCTGTAGGCCAGAATGTTAGTGTGACATCTGTTAGGGCCAGGTCTCCTTCTGTTCATTCTCACCATTCTTCTGTTTCAAGACATGCCCTACCCACCCACCCTGATGACAGAGTGTTAGAAAGGGAGCTCAATAGATTGAGAGTGGAACAATCCAGGCTGAAGCTCAAGAAGCAACAGCTGGATTTAGATAGGCAGTCCTTGGAAATAGCCAGAGAAAGACAGAAATTGGGTTTAGAAACCCATGGTGGCAGCAGCAGTATTCCAAATAGTCATCCTGCAAAAGAGCATGATTCTAGGAATCTGCACAAGACAGTTCCCCCTTACAAGGAGGGGGATGACATTAACAAGTGGTTTGCTGCACTTGAGAGGGCCTGTGTTGTACAGGATGTCCCTCAAAGGCAGTGGGCTGCTATCCTATGGCTATCTTTCAGTGGAAAGGGTAGGGATAGGGTCCTTACTGTAAAAGAAAGTGAGGCCAATGATTTCAAAGTTCTTAAGAATGCACTCCTAGATGGTTATGGCTTAACCACTGAACAGTACAGGATGAAGTTCAGAGAAACCAAAAAGGAGTCTTCACAAGACTGGGTATACTTTGTTGACCATTCAGTGAAGGCCTTGGAGGGGTGGTTACATGGCAGTAAAGTTGCTGACTATGAAAGCCTGTATAACTTAATCCTGAGAGAGCATATTCTTAATAATTGTGTGTCTGATTTGTTACACCAGTACCTGGTGGACTCTGATCTGACCTTTCCCCAAGAATTGGCAAAGAAGGCAGACAAATGGGTCACAACAAGGGTGAACAGAAAAGTTCATACAGGGGGTGACAAAGATGGCAAGAAGAAGGATGGTAAGTCTTCTGACAAGGGTGGGGACAAATCTAAAAATGAGTCTTCATCAGGCCCACAAAAACACTCTGGTGGGGGTGGTGGACCCAAATCCTCTTCAAATCAAAACAAAGAAAAGAAACCATGGTGCTATTTATGTAAAATAAAAGGCCATTGGACAACAGATCCCAGTTGTCCAAAGAAAAGCACCAAGCCTCCTACCACTACAACCCCTGCTGCTACACCTAGTGCCCCTAGTAATAGCAGTGGTGGTGGAAGCAAACCTATTAATAGCCAATCCAAGGGAGTAGCTGGGCTCACTTTTGGTAACTTAGTTGGGGTTGGTCTTGTTAGGGAGACCACAGAGGCTGTGTTAGTCTCTGAGGGGGCTATTGATTTAGCCACCTTGGTTGCTTGTCCCCTTAATATGGATAAGTACAAGCAACTACCCCTAATAAATGGTGTTGAGGTTCAGGCCTACAGGTACACTGGTGCCAGTGTTACAATGGTAATAGAGAAACTGGTCCACCCTGAACAACACCTACTTGGTCACCAGTACCAAGTAACCGATGCTCATAACAACACACTTAGCCACCCCATGGCTGTTGTAAATCTCAACTGGGTGGGGGGTTACTGGTCCAAAGAAAGTTGTGGTTACCTCAGATTTACCTATAGACTGTCTACTAGGAAATGATTTAGAGACAGCTTGGTCAGATGTGGAGTTGGAGGCTCATGCAGTAATGCTGGGCATTCCAGGGCATATTTTTGCTTTAACCAGGGGTCAGGCCAAAAAGCAAAAAGACCAGGGTGACTTGGATCCTGGAAGAATGGACCAAGTGCTCCCTAAAGCTAGGGCTAGTAGAAGTAAATCACTACCTACTATCCCTCCCTCTACAGTGGATTCTACTTCTGAGGAAGAAGAATTTCCACCCTGTGCAGAACCTACACCAGAGGAGCTAGAAGCAGACACTGCTGAGCAGTTGGGTGAAGGGGGGCCTGCCAGGGAGGAGCTGAGTGTGGCACAGCATACCTGTCCCACACTAGAGGGTCTAAGGCAGCAAGCTGTCAAACAAGCAAAGGGGGATGTCAGTGACTCTCACAGAGTTTACTGGGAGGACAACCTCTTGTACACTGAAGCAAGGGATCCAAAACCTGGAGCTGCCAGGAGATTGGTGATTCCTCAGGAGTACAGAAAGTTCCTCCTACCTCTAGCCTACGACATTCCCTTAGCTGGACATTTGGGGCAAATGAAAACTTGGGACAGGCTTGTCCCCTTGTTTCATTGGCCTAGAATGTCAGAGGACACAAAGGAATTTTGTAAGTCCTGTGAAACCTGTCAAGCCAGTGGCAAGACAGGTGGAACTCCAAAGGCACCCCTTATCCCACTGCCTGTGGTTGGGGTTCCCTTTGAAAGGGTAGGGGTTGACATAGTTGGCCCCCTTGACCCTCCTACTGCTTCAAGCAATAGGTTTATCTTGGTGGTAGTGGACCATGCCACCAGATATCCTGAAGCAATTCCTCTAAGGACCACTACAGCTCCTGCAGTGGCAAAGGCCCTCCTGGGATTCTTTTCCAGGGTGGGCTTCCCAAAAGAGGTGGTATCAGACAGGGGAAGCAATTTCATGTCTGCTTACTTAAAGGCCACGTGGAAGGAGTGTGGTGTTACATACAAGTTCACCACACCCTATCATCCACAAACAAATGGACTGGTGGAGAGATTTAACAAAACTCTCAAAGGCATGATTATGGGACTCCCTGAAAAACTCCGCAGGAGATGGGATATCCTGTTACCTTGCCTCCTTTTTGCTTACAGGGAGGTACCCCAAAAAGGAGTGGGATTCAGCCCCTTTGAACTCCTATTTGGACACCCTGTGAGAGGTCCTCTAACACTTGTTAAGGAGGGTTGGGAACAACCTTTAAAAGCTCCAAAACAAGACATAGTGGACTATGTACTTGGCCTCAGATCAAGGATGGCTGAGTACATGAAAAAGGGCAGTAAAAACCTTCAGGCCAGCCAAGAGCTCCAAAAGCAATGGCATGACCAGAAGGCTGTTTTGGTTCAGTACCAACCAGGGCAGAAAGTGTGGGTCTTGGAGCCTGTGGCCCCAAGAGCACTCCAAGACAAATGGAGTGGACCCCACATAATTGTTGAGAAGAAGGGTGAAGTCACCTACTTAGTTGACTTAGGCACTGCCAGGAGTCCCCTTAGGGTGCTCCATGTCAATCGCCTGAAACCCTACTATGACAGGGCTGATCTCACCCTGCTCATGGCAAACAGATGAGGGACAGGAAGAAGAGAGTGGCCCTCTCCCTGATCTCTTCTCTTCCACAGAACAAGATGCTCTAGTGAAAGGTGTAGTTTTGGCAGATTGTCTTACTGCTGAGCAGAAAGACCACTGCATAAATCTCCTGGGTCAGTTTTCTGAACTCTTCTCTACTGTGCCAGGCACCACTTCTTGGTGTGAGCACACTATAGATACTGGAGACAGCTTGCCTGTCAAAAGTAAGATCTATAGGCAGCCTGACCATGTCAGAGACTGCATAAAGCAAGAAGTGCAGAAAATAATTGAACTGGGAGTGGTTGAGCACTCTGAAAGTTCATGGGCCTCTCCTGTGGTACTTGTACCAAAACCTCATTCCAAAGATGGAAAGAAGGAAATGCGGTTTTGTGTAGACTATAGAGGTCTCAACCAAGTAACCAAAACTGATGCTCACCCCATACCCAGGGCAGATGAGCTAATAGATACACTGGCATCTGCCAAGTATCTAAGCACTTTTGATTTGACTGCAGGGTATTGGCAGATCAAGTTATCAGAAGATGCAAAAGCAAAAACTGCATTTTCAACCATTGGAGGCCATTACCAATTCACAGGAATGCCTTTTGGATTGAAAAATGCACCTGCCACTTTTCAGAGGTTGGTGAATACAGTCCTGCAAGGGCTGGAAGCTTTTAGTGCAGCATATCTAGATGATATAGCTGTCTTTAGCTCCAGCTGGGATGATCACCTGGTCCACCTATGCAAAGTTTTGGAGGCCCTGCAAAAGGCAGGCCTCACTATCAAGGCTTCAAAGTGCCAGATAGGGCAGGGGAAAGTGGTTTATCTGGGACACCTGGTAGGTGGAGAACAGATTGCACCACTTCAGGGGAAAATCCAAACTATTATAGATTGGGTTCCCCCTACAACTCAGACCCAGGTGAGAGCCTTCTTAGGCCTCACTGGGTATTACAGGAGGTTCATAAAGAACTATGGCTCCATTGCAGCCCCTCTTACTGACCTCACATCTAAGAAAATGCCTAAAAAGGTATTGTGGGCAGCTAGCTGTCAGAAAGCTTTTGAGGAGCTGCACCTGTCCTGAAAAGCCCCTGTTACTCCAAAAAATTCATTGTCCAAACTGATGCATCTGAATTAGGGGTAGGGGCAGTCTTATCACAACTTAATTCTGAGGGCCAGAATCAACCTGTTGCTTTTATCAGCAGGAGGTTGACCCCTAGAGAAAAGCGTTGGTCTGCCATAGAGAGGGAGGCCTTTGCTGTGGTCTGGGCACTGAAGAAGTTGAGGCCATACCTGTTTGGCACTCACTTCATTGTTCAGACAGACCACAAACCTCTACTTTGGCTAAAACAAATGAAAGGTGAAAACCCTAAATTATTGAGATGGTCCATATCCCTACAGGGAATGGATTATACAGTGGAACATAGACCTGGGAGTACCCACTCCAATGCAGATGGACTCTCCAGATATTTCCACTTAGACAATGAAGACTCATCAGGTCATGGCTAGTCTTATTGTCCTTCGTTTGGGGGGGGGTTGTGTAGGAAAGTACCATCTTGCCTGGCATGTTACCCCCATATTTCACTGTATATATGTTGGTTTAGTTGTATGTGTCACTGGGACCCTGCCAGCCAGGGCCCCAGTGCTCATAAGTGTGCCCTGTATGTGTTACCTGTGTTAGGACTAACTGTCTCACTGAGGCTCTGCTAATCAGAACCTCAGTGGTTATGCTCTCTCATTTCTTTCCAAATTGTCACTAACAGGCTAGTGACCAATTTTACCAATTTACATTGGCATACTGGGACACCCTTATAATTCCCTAGTATATGGTACTGAGGTACCCAGGGTGTTGGGGTTCCAGGAGATCCCTATGGGCTGCAGCATTTCTTTTGCCACCCGTAGGGAGCTCTGACAATTCTTACACAGGACCTGCCACTGCAGCCTGAGTGAAATAACGTCCACGTTATTTCACAGCCATTTTACACTGCACTTAAGTAACTTATAAGTCACCTATATGTCTAACCTTTACCTGGTAAAGGTTGGGTGCTAAGTTACTTAGTGTGTGGGCACCCTGGCACTAGCCAAGGTGCCCCCACATTGTTCAGGGCCAATTCCCCGGACTTTGTGAGTGCGGGGACACCATTACACGCGTGCGCTACATATAGGTCACTACCTATGTGTAGCGTCACAATGGTAACTCTGAATATGGCCATGTAACATGTCTAAGATCATGGAATTGCCCCACCAATGCCATCCTGGTATTGGGGAGACAATCCCATGATTCCCCGGGTCTCTAGCACAGACCCGGGTACTGCCAATCTGCCTTTCCCGGGGTTTCACTGCAGCTGCTGCTGCTGCCAACCCCTCAGACAGGTTTCTGCCCTCCTGGGGTCCAGCCAGGCTTGGCCCAGGAAGGCAAAACAAAGGACTTCCTCAGAGAGAGGGTGTTACACCCTCTCTCTTTGGAATAAGGTGTCAGGGCTGGGGAGGAGGAGCCTCCCCCAGCCTCTGGAAATGCTTTGATGGGCACAGATGGTGCCCATCTCTGCATAAGCCAGTCTACACCGGTTCAGGGATCCCTCAGCCCTGCTCTGGCGTGAAACTGGACAAAGGAAAGGGGAGTGACCACTCCCCTGACCTGCACCTCCCCTGGGAGGTGCCCAGAGCTCCTCCAGTGTGCTCCAGACCTCTGCCATCTTGGAAACAGAGGTGCTGCTGGCACACTGGACTGCTCTGAGTGGCCAGGGCCAGCAGGTGACATCAGAGACTCCTTCTGATAGGCTCCTTCAGGTGTTGCTAGCCTATCCTCTCTCCTAAGTAGCCAAACCCTCTTTTCTGGCTATTTAGGGTCTCTGCTTTGGGGAATTCCTTAGATAACGAATGCAAGAGCTCATCAGAGTTCCTCTGCATCTCTCTCTTCACCTTCTGCCAAGGAATCGACTGCTGACCGCTCTGGAAGCCTGCAAAACTGCAACAAAGTAGTAACAACACCTACTGCGACACTGTAACGCTGATCCAGCTGCCTTCTCGACTGTTTTCCTGGTGGTGCATGCTGTGGGGGTAGTCTGCCTCCTCTCTCCACTAGAAGCTCCGACGAAATCTCCCGTGGGTCGATGGAATCTTCCCCCTGCAACCGCAGGCACCAAAGAACTGCATCACCGGTACTCTGGGTCTCCTCTCAGCATGACGAGCGAGGTCCCTTGAACTCAGCAACTCTGTCCAAGTGACTCCCACAGTCCAGTGACTCTTCAGTCCAAGTTTGGTGGAGGTAAGTCCTTGCCTCCCCACGCCAGACTGCATTGCTGGGCACTGCGTGTTTTGCAGCTACTCCGGCTCCTGTGCACTCCACGAAGATTTCCTTTGTGCACAGCCAAGCCTGGGTCCACGGCACTCTAACCTGCATTGCACAACCTCCTGAGTTGTCCTCCGGCGGCGTGGGACTCTCTTGTGAAACTTCGGGTGAGCACTGTTTCACTCCACTTCATAGTGCCTGTTCTGGCACTTCTGCAGATGCTGTCTGCTTCTCAGAGGGCTCCTTGTCTTGCTGGGCGCCCCCTCTGTCCCCTGACGCAATTGGTGACATCCTGGTCCCTCCTGGGCCACAGCAGCATCCAAACACCCTAACCACAAGCTTTGCAGCTAGCAAGGCTTGTTTGCGGTCTTTCTGCAAGAAAACACTTCTGCACGACTCTTCGTGGGACATCCATCCTCTGAAGGGGAAGTTTCTAGCCCTTGTCGTTCATGCAGAATCCTCAGCTTCTACCATCCGGTGGCAGCTTCTTTGCATCCACAGCTGGCATTTCCTGGGCATCTGCCCACTCCCGACTTGATCGTGACTTTTGGACTTGGTCCCCTTGTTCCACAGGTACTCTCGTCTGGAAATCCATTGTTGTTGCATTGCTGGTGTTGGTCTTTCCTGCAGAATTCCCCTATCATGACTTCTGTGCTCTTTGGGGAACTTAGATGCACTTTGCACCCACTTTTCAGGGTCTTGGGGTGGGCTATTTTTCTAACCCTCACTGTTTTCTTACAGTCCTAGCGACCCTCTACAAGGTCACATAGGTTTGGGGTCCATTCGTGGTTCGCATTCCACTTCTAGAGTATATGGTTTGTGTTGCCCCTATCCCTATGTGCCCTCATTGCATTCTATTGTGACTATACATTGTTTGCACTGTTTTCTATTGCTATTACTGCATATTTTGGTATTGTGTACATATATCTTGTGTATATTTGCTATCCTCATACTGAGGGTACTCACTGAGATACTTTTGGCATATTGTCATAAAAATAAAGTACCTTTATTTTTAGTATATCTGTGTAATTTGTTTTCTTCTGATATTGTGCATATGACACTAGTGGTACTGTAGGAGCTTCACTCGTCTCCTAGTTCAGCCTAAGCTGCTCTGCTAAGCTACCTTTTCTATCAGCCTAAGCTGCTAGACACCCCTATACACTAATAAGGGATACCTGGGCCTGGTGCAAGGTGTAAGTACCCCTTGGTACTTACTACAAGCCAGTCCAGCCTCCTACACCTTCCCATTGCCGTAACAGGTATGATGAAGGTAAAGCAACCCAAACGCTAAAAAAGCTGCTACTGAACTAAAAGCCAAAAAACAAAAACGAAAACTCAAGCAAAAAAACGTACGGAATGACAAAATAATTGCTGTGTGTTAAAATTTGTTTAAAAAACATACAGAGATGTTAATATCAACCATGACAAGTATAGCAAACTTTTAGTATAATCACTTATTTTAGAACCGGGAACTGGTAAGCAAATTCATCAAATCATGTGTTAAATGCATGATCTTGAAGAATGTCATCGAAGTCACCATTCAAGGATCTTAAAAACGAGTCAACATCATCTGAAGTGAAATCGAGAGCTGGACGCACAAACGGATCCACAGAGCAGAAGTGAGCCACATTCATCGGTGTATCGACACTCGCTGCAGCGTCCTCATCCATGTTAGATCTTATAACAGAAGGCTCATAGGTGGCCTCGCGGAGCAACCTTAGTCTCAAGGGGCATGACCGTGTATGAACCCTCATCGGGGACATCAGAAGTTCGTGGTCCACAGGAGATGTTGGTGCAACAGCAAGACAGACCATAGGCAGATGTTCAAAGAGACACCATATGCAGTGGAACACCGGTTGTACACACCAGAGTAGAGGCCGGAATGACAATGACCAGTCAAACTCCAGTTCCACCAGCAAAGGTGTACCGAAGATCCGAACCATGCGTTCACAGCACAGCAGGGTTGACGGGAGCGGCTCTATTGCTCTGTGTCGCTGGAAAAAAACAACCACCGCGAATCAGAAAAAATAGCAGTAGCAGTCCGCCAATTAAAGCCAAAATAATTGGAAAGCCACCAAACACACTGGAAAAGAGAGAATGGATGGCTGATGGAATGACTCTGAAGACAGTCTGGAAGATGGACACGAAACCAGACCCGACAGCCTTAATGAAATGAACAATCCCAGTTGTGCTTGAAGCATTGAATATTGTGGATACCAACTCTCCAAAGTGTTTGGGGAAATCGGTATTTAAAAGGGATTGTATCTCGGCTGATGATCTCGCAATCTGGAGAGCATACGTCTCTTTTGCGGATGTCAAGGCGACCTGTTTCTGAAACAATAGCGCCTTTAGTCTACTCAACTTGTCATAGTTCACATTAATAGTATCAATGTGGGGCCACATTTCAGATACTTGTATCTCTCGTGTGGGGGGAAACAAAACATGGCCACAACACGTAACGACCTTCGTGACTGAGATTGCGTAGGCAATTCCAGGACACAAGCCGCAACAGCTGTCATCGCTCAGTAGAACATAACTCCCATTAGAAAGTACATGAAACACTGAACGAATCAAGGGGACGGGAGTACCCTTCAGAAAACAGGCCAAATTCGCGACCCCCGCATTGCAAAGACCGTGAAGAGACACCTGTTTGCATATCATGGAATGACGAACAGCAGTCTCACATTCACTTCCGCTAAGAAAGACCTCCTGTTCACCGTTCAAACATCGATACTCAAAGGGCAACTCCCACTCTTCCTTAATAAAGCTATCTCGTAGCCGTTCATATCGTCCCACTGCAAGATGTTTCAGGCAGCTCGAGAAACGAGAGGTCGAAAACGGTAAATTAATAATGCTGTGTAAGAGCCAGATAGTTGAAGGACTCTCTGCTACCGTGAAGGGCAACTTATCTAACTTCTCTACTTGAAGCAAGGTGAAACGAGCCTCCCTTTTAGCCATTGTCTCTTGTTCCCTGGAAAAATTTAAAGCAGCGAATAGTTCACTCCCATTAATGTATTTCCATGGAATGTGGCCACTTCTCAGTGTCTGCAAAGCCCAATCCAGCTGCATGATGGAACGTAGCTGTGTTTGCCCATGATATAACCGGGACAAATCAGTCTGAGTGATATCAATAGCAGATGACACTATATTTGACAGTGAATAAATCCTGTTGGACAGTGTGTTCATGCCATTGTCGACAACAGCCAATGTTTTTTCCAAATTCTCCTTATCAAGTTGCCTCAAACGTGCAGCAGCCTCAATTTGAGAAAGTTTCCACATTTCATTATACATAGCATATAAAAAACGTTTCGAGCGTTGTTTCCTAGGACCTAATATGAAATCCTGTAAGTCTATACTGTCAGAAAGAGTGTTCAGGTGTTGTTTAACCGCTGTTAAAGTGTTTGTCTGCACCCATTGCTGGCACAGCTTACCCACACTGTATGTTGTAATTATACCAGTATGTTGACCTGATAGAAAGCGAGGGTCTGGCCTATGAATGGAAAAAAACCCTGAAGAGTTCAAAAAACGCCTTTGACACTCATCAGTGTCGGTGGGCCATACCAACCATCCGCCGGGACGGGAAAGTGAAGAATTATAAGCACCAGCCTTAACCATTACATCTAGCCTGTCCTCTGAAACATTAAGAAAGTGTTGCCAATCTCTAAATTTTGTCAGAGTAGGGATACTGGGCGTGTTCAGATCTTTAGTTTTTGCTAACCCCAGACATGATGTCTGCTCAACAGTGTCATTTAAAAAAATCATTTGCACAGGAATCAAGCAAGCTCGAAACAAAGCCTCCCTACCCTGCATTTGCCAATCTTGTGTTCCCCATACACTCTTCAAATCGATAGTGTTCTTCCAATATTCGTAACCCTCAATCGAGAGCCGGGAAACAAAGGGATCTGAATAAATCAGTTTTGTATCTGTTAGCAAAAGTTTTCTAAATTGCGCTGTAGGTAATTTAAAATAATATGATTCAGCTTTCTTTGTATCATGCCCAGAAAAGTATGTGAATTTGTCACTGTAATACTTTGGACTCCCCACCTGTGGTGTTGAACAATGTTCCCATTGTGTGTATTTAAAGAGGGGCCTATATCTAGTTGCACGGTGCAGGTAGTGATGTCCCCAATTGTTATGGCAGAACATTTCCCCATAATTCATTGTATAATCATATACATCATCACTTCCAAAAGCGGAGTAGTCCTTCATTTCAGTTAGCATTGAATCAACTGTTTGGACATCCCAATCATCAGAGACAACATTAGGTGTAATAACATCAGACATTGAAATTTTGAACACGTAAGGTATTTGAATTATCTCTGTAGGCCCGTATATTTCGAACTGAACTTTGTCCCATAAAATCCCATCAGGAATCGGAATAGCTGTAATATTGACAGGGGACAAATCACGTCGGACCTTATGTGATGAATGATGTGGTGTTAAAATTTCATCAACAGGCTCCAGAGAGGAGCGATCAGCGATATAGTGACCATTAATTAGTAAAAAGAAAACAGTCACAAAACCAATCCATAAAAATAATGCAATGAATGTCAAACAGAACCAGAGATAGTTCCATGGATATATCAAATAGTTCTTTTTAAGCCATTGATAGAATTTGCTACTTCTCGAAAGTTTGTCAGTCTCAGTTGAGGATGAATCAGAAGAAAAATCATCAATGTCTACAAAATAGCCAGAGGAAGTCTCTGCAAACACAGGACCCGTCGAATTCTCATCCACTGCTCATGGAAGTTCTTGATAGACAATGTTATTAGCCGTGGAAGTGTTCATGTAAAATACAGCCAAATCCTGAAGCGGGGTGGTCTCCGAAGTTGTTATTGGAACCAACAAAAGTTCATTTTCCGTCCTCCCCATGGTCGAGGAAGTGTCCGGAACAGCAGTTGACATAGTTGCATAGTCAGTAGTAGTGATATTCATCCTACTATGTAGATGGATGTCCTGTTGGATAGTGAGAGGGGATCGGGAACTACCCAAGGGACCTCCTGGTCTACTGTGAAGAATCGGCCACATGGTGTAATTTGATGTCATCAATGGAGATTAATCTGTTTGATTTGGAACCAGACAATGGTGGAAGGATGACAGTCCTGGTGCCTTTTATCCCCAAGACCGGTACAGGTGCTCTGTATGATGGACCAAACTCTTTTTTCACAGCGATCTTCTCACGAACCAGATCCCCAACGTTAGGAATCCAGCCAGTCAAAGTTTTCGCCAATTCCCTTATTCCCAAGGTGGCAGCACTTGCAGATGATTTATCATCACAGAATTGTTGCAGCTCCTGTAAAACAGCGAGACGTTCTTTTATGTCAAATGGTGTTTCTGCCACCATACCAGAGGCATCAAGATCGGGGACATACATAGGTGTCCCAAAGAGAACCTCATATGGAGACTTTCCCCCCAAGGACCGTCTTGGCAGATTATTCAGTGCTCTCTGGACCCCATATAGGTGATGTAACCAACTGCGGCCTGAACCTAATACTCGAGCTGTTAAGGACTGCTTCAGATCACGATTCCGCCTCTCCACGACTGAATTTCCCTCGGGATGGTATGGTGAGGAGTAATGGAGTTCAACACCCATCGTTCTCATGGTGTCCCTGAAAGCTTTAGAGGCAAATGCAGGGCCCTGGTCCGAATGGAATGCTGCAACCGCATATGTACCGATAAAGATCAGCAAATCTTTTATAACAGTCCGGGCGTCAGCCGACCGCTGTGGCCATACCCCCAGGAATCTAGAACAGGAATCTACAGCCACTAAAATGTATTTATATGCACCATCAGGCTGCAAGGGACCACAATGGTCCGGGTACACACAATGGAGTGGCTTGTCTGACACTAAGAGAGATGTCTGCGGAGGGCGTTTGATATTTGAGCCCTTAATCTGCTGACAAATGTCACAGCAAAGGACATACTGTTTAGCCCGTCTGCATAGACCAGGCTACCAGTATCATTGTTGTAGAATTATGATAGTGGCCTGTATACCAGCATGTGCAGAAGCGACACCCTCATATGCAGCTGTAATCAGCTCTAATCTTTGGTCTTCATTGGGGATCACTCGATCACCTACCTCAGGAATCGTTGCAAAAGCAACATTCTGTGCACTGATATGAAGTATAGTTCGTAGGGTATCCTTTCGGAAGGGTCTTGCCTGCAGCCGAAGCTTTAACGGCAATCAGTATTTCATTATCCAACCTCGTCCAAGAACGAGTCACTGCAGCCACAGAAGCCGTAGCTACTGATGCTTTGGCTGCTTCATCAGCCAATGTATTGCCAGCAACGTGTATTCCTACACGTTGGTGCCCTAATGTATGAACTACATGGACACATGGAAGCTTATCTTTAAGATCAGCCACTCTTCCCCACAACATTTTGTGTTTAATGGTGTTCCCTTTAGAATCTCTAAACCCGTTCAGTTTCCAATGATTGAGATATTCATTGCATGACTGGACGCAGTAATATGAATCACAGACGATCAAAGTCTGTGTTCCTGGCTCAGAATGTTCGAGCGCTAGAAGAAGAGCCTTAAGCTCGGCCAACTGGGCTGTGCAGTCCCCTAAGGTCTGAGTGTAGGTATTGTGAGGATGGAAAACTACGTTTTCCATTACCCCGCACGCGGCTGCTCAAGCTGCAGAGTATTGATGTTTAGTACCCACAGCCGGTTGTGCCGATCCGTCAGTATAAATGATGGTATCATAACTGTCTATTGGCAAAATATGTAGAGGAGCGGGGTACTCCTGTTCATACTGGAGAAATTCTTGTGTCTGAAGTCCTGGGTCAAACACATAATCAACATCAGTGGCGGTCAGAGACGTTGCCCATTGAATCCAACGTGGATGTAATGCCTTAGTGTTTGGAACGCTCGCTTTAGTGACAGCCTCTAAGACCGGCACCGGGGAGACAACAATAATGCGTCTCCCCTGGGCAAGTGGCCTCTCCTTCATGACGGCCATCTGAAGTGCTGTCAGAATTTTTTCAGTAGGAGCAAAACGTTTCTCAGCATTGGAGTACAAATGTGATTTGTATGCTATTGGCACTGTGTCACCCTCATTAAAGGTGACATAGGTAAATCCAAGGGCACCAGCTATTATTCTGATGACCAAATTTGTTTTATTGTCACGTGTGTATAAGTGTCTAGCTTCCAGCATGTCCCGTTGTATGTCCCTAAGGATGTGTGTGTGTTCAATCGTCCATCGCCTGCTAGAAAAGTTGGGCTGAATTAAGTCATAAAGAGGCTTGATGCGTTCAGCATAACCTGGAATGTATGTTCTGCCAAAATTAAAGAAACCCAGTAAAGATTGTAATTTCTTAAGCGTGTTCGGATGCTGTAGCTGAGCACACTTTTCTAGGAAGTGCGGGCCAGGCTCTTCCCCTCGTTTGATAGCTCATATCCTAGGAACAGTACACTAAGAAAGGCTATCTTGCTTTTCTTAAAATTAAATTTATAACCGAAGGCTGCAAATCCCAAAATTATCCGATCGACCCTTGCAAGATGAATGTCGAGGGTGTCGTCAGTGAGATAGATATCATCCACATAGGATAATGCATCGGAATCAAGATCGTGCAAGATTGATGTTACACGGGCCGAAAACAGTCCAGGGCTGTTTTTATAGCCTTGGGGTAAATGACAAAAGCGTTTCTGAGAGCCAAAGGAAAATGCACTTAGGTCCCTACTGTCATGTGCTAAATTCTGGCAGAAAAACACATTAGATATATCCAATGTAGTTTTATATTTTTTACGCACTATATTGTTGATCAGCGCTGTGCTGTGTGAATTTTGTATAGCATATGTGCGTGTATGACTATTTAAGTGTCTATAATCAACCACTATTCTATATGAATGATCAGGTTTTGCAACGGGAAATAACGGATTATTCATTGCCGATGTACAGGGCTCAATTACCCCCTGGTATTCAAGTTGTGACAGTATCTCCGTCACTGGAGCTTTCACTTCATGTTTAACAGGGTATTGTGGCTGCGGGTGTGGTGTAGACCTAACGGGAATAACATGACAAGGAGAGTCCTTGTCCCAACCTACATGATTACGGTATAATGCAGGTGCCTGCGCTAAAGCCCATTCAGCAGCATAGGCTTTTTTGTCTGCCTCCGGAACAAGATCGGAGAAAGAAGGCAAAATGACATCTTCCCCATGTGGGAGCTTGAGGACATGTTCAGGTGGCCAGTCTCTCTTGGCCAACTGGATATCACTAGTAAGTTCATCCCAAAATATTACACTAATAATGCGTTCCACGTCTCCCTCTATCTGAATTGTTAAATCATAAACCCGATCGGGTGGGAGAACGCGGCCATCCGCCGTCTCAACCACGATGTAATCGCTAGTTGCTGTCGCATCCAGATGATCTTTCAGACTCTGGCGACATATCGTGACCTCTGCCGCGCTGTCCAACAGAGTCACTGCCCACCTCTTGTTCCTCAACAGTGTTCTCAATACTACTGGCATTTTTATTGGTCAGTGCTGCCACTTTCTTCTTTTTAAATTGTGGCTTTTGCTGAGGAGTCTTTTCTTCTTTTTTAATGGTAGACTGTGGCGAGTCTTTCTTTTCTTTCACGTATTCCGGACGTCGATCTTGACGGCCCCCTCTCTTGCTACGTTTATCCGGTGCATCCTGAAAGGAACGAGAAGGATGTGAATCAGTATATCTGTCTGGAGTTCTAATGTTATCCCTATTCCTGAGATTATACCTCCTTTTGGAGTACTCCGGATGTGGAGAATCAGCTCTTTTATTTCTCCTGTCTTTGAAATCTTTTTGTTTGTCCCAGTGCTTTTTAGAGGCCTCTTGTGCTTGCTTTGTACCTTCCTTATGGGCGGTGCTCAGTATGTCCAATTTTTTAGGTTTGGCTCCCAAACCATCCCGTCCTATACTAGTATAGGTATCGGAGATTATTTTCGGTAGCTGTCTCTCTTGTTCCATATTTGGAGTTTCCCGGAGACGCTGGCGTATTGCCAGTGCCACCGCTTCCCCTTTAATATTACTTAGTATTATCGAGGAGACGGCGTCAAAGTTACGCCTCAATTTCATTCCCAGATCCAGGGCCGGTGCAGCCCCATGCTCATTTTGTATTTGTTTTAACACTTCCGGTAAATTGGCAAGTGTAGGGGTACCATGTGTGGTAGTATAAACGGCAGCGAAGACTGTACCCCAAGTGGCACATTCATCCACCGAGGGAACCATTCCAAACGGCAAGCACATAGTGAGCAATCTATGTTTCTCCTGTGGCCCCGGATGGGGGAACACAGCTTCCAGCTGATTTGTTTTCTGAGCAATCCAGAACGGTGTTTTTTCCCGTTCCGTGGACACTTTACCCATAATAGTATGCTCTGTTTGTGGATTAATCCCAGTAGCCAGTTGATATCCACCAGGTACTGGTGGTGCTGGAAGCGCTGTTGTAGTGTTCAATGTTCGCATTACGAACTGAACCAATCGTCTATATAATACCACTAATTCATTATATAATATTCGTAAATCTGCGATCGGCATAGTCTGTATGCCTGGGTGAGGTGTGTATGTGGCAAACATGGGCCATGTAGGCCCTTCATTACTTAAAGGACCTAGCCTCACCCGTCGTAGTACATGCGGTAGGGCGCCTTCAAACCAGTTCTGATGCTCTTGATATGTGAGCAATATTTCATGATACTGGTATGCTTCGTGTCATACGGGTACGTTCGCAATGTCATAAGTGTCAAATGTGTGAGTTCGTTGGTCAGCCTCAGGAAAAGCAACCCAACAATAAAACGTTTCTGTTTGGTAGGCTTCAGTCGCTTCTATAATCAGAGTAACATCTCCGCCCTCTTCTGTAAGGCCATGCGCTAATAAATGTTGTGTAAGTGCATGTCTAGCATTTGCAGGAATGTCTATGGTATTAGCCATAGTCGTTTAGAGAAACAGAACACCAAAATAGGGGAAGTTTTTTTCCTTTTGTGAGTTCGAGCTCAGACAACCTACAGCCTAATTAGGTGTTACCTGTTCAGCTGAGGAAGATTCTCCCAAAGACCACGGACGTCTCCGTATAATGGTACTTAGGGTACCTTTTGTCTGTGAGACAGTGATAGTCAGGGTATCCGTAAATTAGTGCCTGAACACCATCGTTGGTGGTGCCATGTCGTAGTTTGGACTCTTGCTCTGAGCAAGACTGCTGGTCTCAGGATGACAGTACTTTCGTTTGTAGGTGACTAAGGGCCTCATTCTGACTTTGGCGGGCGGCGGAGGCCGCCCGCCAAAGTACCGCCGTCAGAATACCGCTGCGCGGTCAAAAGACCGCCGCAGTAATTCTGAGTTTCCCGCTGGGCGGGCGGGCGACCGCCAGAAGGCCACCCGCCCGCCCAGCGGGAAACCCCCTTCCACGAGGATGCCGGCTCCGAATGGAGCCGGCGGAGTGGAAAGGGTGCGACGGGTGCAGTTGCACCCGTCGCGATTTTCAGTGTCTGCTATGCAGACACTGAAAATCTTGGTGGGGCACTGCAGGGGCCCCCAGGGGCCCCACGACACCCGTTACCGCCAGCCAGGTTCTGGCGGTCAGAACCGCCAGAACCAGGCTGGCGGTAAGGGGGTCGGAATCCCCATGGCGGCGCTGCCTTCAGCGCCGCCATGGAGGATTCCTCAGGCCAGGGGAAAACCGGCGGGAAACCGCCGGTTTCCCTTTTCTGACCGCGGCTTTACCGCCGCAGTCAGAATTGGCCTGGATGCACCGCCAGCCTGTTGGCGGTGCATCCGCGGTCCCCGGCCCTGGCGGTCCATGACAGCCAGGGTCGTAATGACCCCCTAAGTCTCTTCCTACAACTAGTTGTAACTGTTGTCCAAACCTTACCGGCTTACTAGCAGTACCTCACCAGAAACACAATAGTAAAAGGTGATTTGTAGCAGTCGCTTACGCATGGACTCAAAGTAAGATCTCTCAGGGTTGTCGTGGTTAAACGGAAACTATCCTTTTCTCACAGATTTATTATGTCTCATACAAACAAAGGCAATAACACAGATGCAGTGAAGTTATAATAGTTTTTATTCAACATAACTGCAATTTGTGATAAGTTGCATGAACTGCAATGATTAGGATAATGAATATACCAAGCAACAGTATTGTGAAGAAGAGAGTCATTGTTTTAAAGACCCCCACCATTGTGCAATATATGAAAGAAATATATGTATATGTATAAGAATAGGTCTAACCTCCTACCTAAAAAGGAGAGCTGGGTTCGTTAAACCTAATCTGCCAAAGCCGTGTCCATGAGAGGAGCCCCCAACCCTCGTTACCTTGGAATGAGGTCTCTATCTCAGACTCCGCAGGGACACGAAGACTGGGTCAGCGTCAAGATGACTGCAGCATCGGTATCAGCAATGGTGGCGATGCCCTTTGGTCGGAATCCCTCTGATTATCTGTCTAAAGTGTGTTGTATTTAAACAGATCTACAAGGTCCCCTGACATAAGTGTTATTCATAACAATAGATAACAGGCATGCTTGGGACGGCAATTAATATCAACAATCCCTCGAAAGTATAGAGAGGGAAAATCCCTAAGTGTGAATACCTACTGTATGTTTGTCTTTCGTGCTTGATCTTGACGCCTTGGCGCAGTGACACTGATAATAGAACCCATAACAAGTGGCCTAACTATAAACAAGACCGCCATCTTAAAGGAAATAAATTATTAAATGGAGAAAGACAGAGCAAGCTAAGTAGGTTAAAAGTCACTGGGTGACGGGGGCACGAGTTTACAAGCCTATGGCTAAGCTAACTCCTGTTATCCCGTTAAAACAAACTAGGATTCACTACACCACAACACCCTCATCATAAACTCCCACTGAAATTGGCATGCAGGGATCCGCTCCCAAATGCATCTGTTCCTTCCTCACAAGAACCCAAAGGTTCAGGCTGCCACCCCTCACATGAAAGATCAAGAAACTGATTAGCGGTGTCCCACAAGAATTTTCCGTCACGCCTACTCTTTTCAACATTTACCTGACAGCATTTGGCAACATCATCCGATCACAAGACATCACTGTCATCTCATATGCTGATGACACCCAACTCATCCTCTCCCTGATGGACAAGACAAACAGCAGCAGAACTAACTTCACCAACTGCATGGCCATGGTAGCAGACTGGATGCAAACCAACTGCCTGAAGCTCACCTCCGACAACAATACCTCCCCATGGGATTTTACCTGGTGGCCGTCAGTGCGAACACCCACACTCAATGATGACGATAGACATCTAGGGATCATCCTAGATGACAAGCTCAACATGATGGCTGAAGTAAATGCAATGCGCACCTCCTGCTTTTATATGCTATGCATCTATTCGAAAGATCTTCAAATGGATGCCTCAGAACACCATATGGACCATCACACAAGAACTCATCACCAACAGGCTGGACTACAGGAACACTGTACACTAGTAATACAGATCTACATAGGTGAGAACAAATTGATTCACTTACCAAACATTTACCAAGAACCCAAGAGTAACAGAGAAACAACTGCTCTAAGTAAAGAAACACATATAAGGCAGAAGAAATGGGGGCGCAAACATTGAACTGGCAAGTAAAAGGGGCAAAATAAAAGCCTGGCAATGACAAGGAATATAAGAACTATAGCATACCTACAAAGCAATGGTCTCAAGGAAATGGCAGAGAACAAGCAGAGCAACATTAGCACTAGGAGCCTAAAAACGGTGACAAGGAAGACAGGGCTAGACTAAAGACTGAAGATGTTAGGACAGCACAAGGAGTCTTAGGGGGTGATTCCGATAGAGGCGGGAGGCGGTAGCCGCCTGCCTCGCGGGAACCGCCATATGGCCGCTCCGCGGTCGAAAGACCGCGGAGGCCATTCAGGCTTTCCCGCTGGGCTGGCGGGCGACTGCCAGGAGGCCGCCCGCTAGCCCAGCGGGAAACCCCTCCCCACGAGGAAGCCGGCTCCGAATGGAGCCGGCGGAGTGGGTATGTGCGACGGGTGCAGTTTGCACCCGTCACGTATTTCAGTGTCTGCATTGCAGACACTGAAATACACAGTGGGGCCCTCTTACAGGGGCCCCTGCAGTGCCCATGCCATTGGCATGGGCACTGCAGGGGCCCCCAGGGGCCCTGCGGCACCCCCTACCGCCAGCCTGTTCCTGGCGGGTGAACCGCCAGGAACAGGATGGCGGTAGGGGGTGTCAGAATCCCCCATGGCGGCGCAGCAAGCTGCGCCGCCATGGGGGATTCCAAGGGCAGCGGAAAACCGGCGGGAGACCGCCGGTTTTCCTTGTCTGACCGCGGCCAAACCGCCGCGGTCAGAATGCCCCGCGGGGCACCGCCGGTCTGTCGGCGGTGCTCCCGCCGACCCTGGCCCCGGCGGTCTGAGACCGCCGGGGTCAGAATGACCCCCTTAATGTTGTAACAAGCAAGGTGACATGAAGAGACTCAATAAGGCAGAAAAAGTGTGAGACTAAATAGGACAGGACAAGCTAAAGGATACTAGAAAATGTGACAGGCAAGAAACATAGACCACAAGGAAAACAAGATACCACACAAATGGGAAACATAACAACAAGGCAGATAAAATGATGAGCAGAAACATGCAGGTCTGGGAGCCGATACAGTAGACAGTGACAGAATTAAAGGGATTAAGCAAAGGGACAAGTGCATCAAAAGCAGTGATACAAGATAGGAAGCAAAGGGAAAATGTAGCACAAACTGAAAGAAACTAGGAAGTAAGTAGAAATAGAGCAGGTTTGCAACTGTACTGGAAGGCAGACTGACAACAGAAACATAGTACAGCAAAGTCAATACAAAGTGGAGAGAAAATCTGAAGCAAGCAGCTATGGAGCTGAACACTGTCCTTGACTGAGGCAAGGCAGAAATTGTTTAACGAACTAGGGAAATGAGTCTTGGTGCTCAAAGGTTAAGACATCAATAAAGGAATGAGGAGTTTTAGGCAACCTGAGCAATTACAGACAGTAGCAAGTCCAGAGTGATGTCACATAACCAGGTGCACAAGACTAGTCAGTGATGTGTGTAATTCCATTCTCTCACTAGTGCTGGAAGAGGGAATCCAGTGCTGAGTAAAATTAGGACTGGTAATACTGAGGCGAAAATTGAACAGTGAGTGCTAGGTATTTGTGAGTGCTTGCTAGCAGCTGTTACAAATGGGGTCTTTGGTTGGCAGTCAGGTTACCCCCTGTCCAAGCAAGGACCCTCACTCTAGTCAGGATAAAGGAGAATCACCTTCAGTTAACCCCCGCTCGACCCCTTGGTAGGTTGGCACGATCAGGCAGGCTTAACTTCAGAGACTAGGTGTAAAGTATTTCTACAAACACACACATTAATACAGTAAAAACACCACAAAATCACACAACACAGGTTTAGAAAAATAGCCAATATTTGTATAAACAGAACAAGATTAAAACAACAAAAATCCAACATACACAAGTCAAGTTATGAATTGTTAAAGATTAAACTTAAAAATAGCGCTTAGAAACACAAAATGCTTTGATGAAGTGTTAACACGGCATCGTGACGGAGTCGTTCCCAACAATCCGACACCAGTGTCACAGGATAAGGAGTCACGCAGACCCCCAGGTACAGTGCCTCAGTAAACTGTGAGACTAAGTCAGTGCATGAAGTCGGGGATTGCGGTGTCGTTGGATCCGAGGTGATGTTGGTTCCGGTGCTGTGGGGAGAAGGAGCTGAGGTGTCACAATGAGTCATCGGGTCCTTACTGCAGAGCAGTGGAGGTGAGGCGGCGTTGGTGTGAAGCGTTGAGTCTGTGCACTTCGAGGGGGGGTCGGTCACGACCTGGTGCAGCGACTTCCACTGAGTTGCGGACTTCGGCAGGGCTGCAGCGGTGTCGGGCATGCGAGGGTCGTCACACTATAGCGAGAACCACGGAGTTGGTTGCAGGTCGCATCACAGGATTTGGCAGCGGCGTCCATCCGGGGTCGACTGAAGTCGGTTTTCTTGGATTTTCACCAGCTTCTCCTTTCAAGGGCCCAGGGACTGGATAGGGCACCACTTGCCAGGATACGAGTCTCAGCAGAGAGTCCAGGTGCTGGTAGGGGAAGTCTTTTATGGCCCTGGGACTTCAGAATAGGTGGCAAGCTCAGTCCAAGCCTTTGGAGATTCTTCACAAGCAGGAATATACTACAAAGTCCAGTCTTTGTCCCCTTTCACAGGCAGAAGCAGCAACTGCAGGATAGCTCCACGAAGCACAGTCATAGGCAGGGCAACACTTCTCCTCAGCTCTTCAGCTCTTCTCCTTGGCAGAGGTTCCTCTTGATTCCAGAAGTGATCTAATTTTCAGTGGTTTAGGGGGCTCTTCTTATACCCCTTTCTGCCTTTGGAGCAGGCCTATTTCAAAGGAAAGTCTCTCTGTTTGTGAAATCCTGCCTTGCCCAGGCCAGACCCCAGACACACACCAGGGGGTCAGAGACTGCATTGTGTGAGGGCAGGCACAGCCCTTTCAGGCGTGAGTGACCACTCCTCCCCTCCCTCGTAGCACAGGTGGCTCATCATGATATGCAGCCTTTGTGTCACTGTCTAGAGAGAGGTGCAAACAGTCCAACTGTCAAACTGATCCAGACAGGGAATCCACAAACAAGCAAAGCCACAGAATGGTTTAAGCAAGAAAAGGCCTATTTTCTAAAAGTGGCATTTTCAAACACACAATCTAAAAACCAACTTCACTAAAAGATGTATTTTTAAATTGTGAGCTCCGAAACCCCAAACTCCACATTTCTATCTGCTCCCAAAGGGAATCTGCACTTTAATAGTATTTAAAGGCAACCCCCATGTCAACCTATGAGAGAGATAGGCCTTGCAACAGTAAATACCGAATTTGCCAGTATTTCACTGTTAGGGCATGTAAAACACATAAGTACATGTCCCACCTTTATCATACATTGCACCCTGCCCATAGGGCTACCTAGGGCCTACCTTAGAGGTGCCTTACATGTATGAAAAGGAAAGGTTTTGGCCTGGCAAGTAGGTACTCTTACGAAGTCGAATTGGCAGTTAAAAACTGCACACACAGACACTGCAGTGGCAGGTCTGAGCCATGTTTACAGGGCTACTAACGTGGGTGGCACAACCAGTGCTGCAGGCCCACTATTAGCATTCGATTTACAGGCCCTGGGCACCTCTAGTGCACAGTACTAGGGACTTACCAATAAATCAAATATGCCAAGCATGGAAAGCCAATTACACATACATCTTACATAGGAGCACTTGCACTTTAGCACTGGATAGCAGTGGTAAATTGCCCAGAGAAACAAAAACAGCAAAAACAGATTCCAGCACACATCAACAACCTGGGAAACAGAGACAAAAAGTTAGGGGAGACCACACCAAGGATGCCAAGTCTAACAGTAGCACATTCCAAGATCTGCAATGATCACAAACAAGTTTAGAATTTCCAACCTGTCCAACCTTGACCTTGAACTATGTGAGCAGAAATCGTACAGAGGTTTTGGACAAGTTCTGGTAGTGTGTTCCATGCTGCAATTGGTCTGTGAACAGAGACAGCAGCATGGAATCATAACACAGAGATTGTTAAAGGTCATAGATGGAGTATTAGTCCTGCAGTATTATAAACATGCATGAACTACTCCTTATTTCAATAAAACATTTCTGAGCCTAATCAGCCTATCAAGTTACAGATCTAGAGTCAGGACTCATTTCCTCTAAAAAATTTCCTTGGGAACATCATCACAAGACAGCTGTCAAAACACCTACAGGAGAATTTTCTCACAAGAGAATGTCAGTCTGAGTTCAGGCCTTGTGTGAAACTGGGTTGTTAGTTAACTGGGGTCTGAGTCCTAGTCAAGCAGCAACAACAATCCTTGTCAGGTTGAGGCACAAGCCAACCCCAAATAAACATGTGCTTAACCCTCTGGTAGCTTGGCACAGGGCAGTCAGGGTTAACTTAGAGGCAGTGTGTAAAGTATTTGCGAAAAACTTCAAATGGTAACACAGTGAACACACACAACAAAAGGATCCCAAACCAGTTTAGTAAAATCAAACAAAATGTAATAAATGAAACAAGACCAAAACAACAAATATCCAGCCAGTAGAACCGGAGTTATGAATTTTTTAAGATTTTAGAGTAAAATAGCGCCAAATAGCACAATGCGCCAACCACAGCTATCTGGTTGTGTGAGACAGGGAGAAAGTCATGACTCCAATGGAGCGTGGGCAGGATACAGGGATGAGGTAAGTCCTGCTGAAGGGTTACATTCTCCGTCCAACAGCAAGAGTCCCGTTCACTGTGGAGAGGGCTGTGAGGAGCAAGGAAACTTCATGGATGGTCATCAATGTGGAGTGAAGAGCAGGCTGTACTTTGCAGCCGGTCATTGCTGCAGCGTGAAGATCTAGTTGGCATTGCGGTGCTTGCAGTGTCGCTCGAAGTGAGTGGTCGATGCTGTAGCCTGAAGAGTGGGGCTGACAGAACTTTGTGCTGCTGGGCTGTGGGAGTGAGAAGGATTCAGCACTACATGGCAAATTTGCAGTTGTGAAGATCCCAAAAACTTTCATTCAGCTTCTTTGAGGCCACAACAAGGAACCAGGACTTAAGGCACACCACTTGGGAGTCAGTGGCTTACCATCTGGATATGGATTCTGATGGTTGGGGAACGTGTTCTGTCCTTGTGGCCTCAAAACAGGAGGCCAACAGATCAGCCCTTGAAGTCATTCTAGGACTTTTGGGTTCAAGAGATGCAAATTCAGTTCTTCTCACCCAGGCTGAAGACAGCAGGCAGCAGGGCAGCACAGTTGAGCAGCAGTTCCTTCGGAGTCACAGTCCAGCAAAGTGGCAGTCCTTTCAGCAGCACAGCAGTCCCTGGCAGAATATCCACATGTCCAGAAGTGTACTGAAGAGTTGGTGTCTGGGGTTCAGTATTTATTTGTGCCTTTTAAGTTGGGGGGAGGAGCTTCTAGAGGTTTCCCTTTGAAGTCCCAAGGGATCTTCCCTTCCCTGACTCCAGACTAACTACAGGTGGAGCGCAGCCCTTTGTGTGGAGGCACGACACAACCTATTCAAGTATATCTACTTCCTGCCTCCCATCCTGTCAGTGATAGCACATCAAAGCACACCCAAGCTCTTTATTTTGTGTGGCTATCTAGAAGCAATACACAAAGCCCAACTCTCTGCTACACCCAGACATGTGACAAGAGACAGGCTATAGGCACTAAATGGATAAGAGAGGAAAATGCCAACTTTCCAAAAGTGGCATTTTCAGAATTGTAATATAAAATCTGACTTCACCATAAATTAGTAGTGTTCACTACAGTTCAGCAAACATGAACTGGTTACCTACTCTCATTTGCAATCTACAGCGTATTAAATGTAAGAAGGTAACTTCAATTGTAGTCTCTGGGAGAGGCAGTAGTGAAAAACAAATGTAAACTTTTTTCACTACCAGGACAAGTAAAACTTGAAATTATATGGCCTATTTTCTAAATACACTGCACCCTCCCCTGTGGGATGTAATTTTATGGAGTAGGTTGTGGTGGGCATTAGGCAATAGGAGCATACTAGACCCAACCCAATGTATAATTTGGTTGTCCACAGTGGCATTGGCACACAGCTGTGAACATTAGATTAAGACTGGTTGTCACTCCTAACTACCAAGATAAAGGGCTTATTTTCAAGCCCCATGGTGCAGGGCAGCGCAGCAAGTGACCTTACTGTGCTGCCCTGCTCCACAGAGAAAGGTGCCATATCTACACGATACAGTGAATTTCTGTCCTCTCCCCCTGCGCTGGTGATCAATGGGCTGCCTACGAACAATACAGGCACCCTTGCACCATGATATGTCTCCTTGTTGCACCTCCCCTGTGGAGGCATAAGATTTTGATGCATTCCCAGGTTTACAAGTCTTGTAAATCTGAGAATGTGCTAAAACCCATGGGTGTTGCATCGGAAAACCCACGGCAACGGCCAAATGACACCTCCCTGATGCAGTGTAGGGCAACGCAGGGACATGCGCTGCATTGCACTTACACCATGTCTACAAGGCCTTGAAAAGCAATGTAGGTGGCTTTGTATGGCCTTTTAGATATGGGCATGCATATTGAACCACTGTTGTGCACCGGCGTCTCAAGGGGCTTGTAAATAAGCCCCTAAGTGTTTTGGTGACAAACTCTTGCAGGTAGATGGAGCCCTCTGGAAAAACAATCTTACTTTGAACATCAGGAAATCTGCCAGCCGTGCTCAGTTTAAAAGAAGGCTGAAGTTCTGCCTGTTTTTAGCTTGTTGTCTTTCCATGGTTTCAGCTATATCAGCACTGAGATGCTTCAGGTACTGGAGCCTTAAAATAACCCCTTGTCTTCCCTTGATCGTACCTGATAGCATACAAGAGAGAATGGTGTGGGGCCATGAGAGCGGAGCTAGGGATGGTGTTCAATTGTGCTTTTTTGTGCTAATATTTACACGTTCTTTTTTTCTCATTACAGAGACATTGTATACTACAACTGACTGCAATTAGATACCATTGCCTATATGTGCTACAAACAGTTTTGGCTCATCTGATAACATTAAATTTCCTCTTCTAATCTGGCAACAACCACACTAAAATAAGCAGATATTAGAGGAGGTGCGATTTTGAAAGGGGCTTTCAACTTTCTCCTGCTACTGTTGACAGATACAAGGTTAGTGTTCATGTTCGTACAATTCTGACAGGTCCCACTGCTCTCAGGATGCAAAGCACTCAGTGCTCTTGTGAGGTACATCCCCCATTGCTCCCCAGAGGCATATCGTCTAGTGTTCCCCTAAGGCTCATTAACCAGTGCTCTATTCAGGTACATCACTAAGTGCTCACCGGAGGCACATCACTCGTCCTCATCTGGTGCACGTCATCATGTGCTCCCTTGGCATATATGCTGTCCTGCTACACACCATCTTGCCCCTCAAATGCGTGTTACCTTCTTCCTACACATTATATCGTGCTCTACCTAAGTACATCACCTTTGTTCCTCCACACGCACAGTATTATTTGACACTGGTCCATTGTGTGCATCGATGCATATATCTAAGTTGGCCTGTGTGTATTAGAGGCTGTGTCTATGGTTGTGTAAGTTTGGGTGCATGCTCTGGTGTTCAGTGTACCTTTATGCAGTCCAACAAGGCAAGGATGAGTTTGCAAGAGTTATGACCTGTTTGTATCATGAGTGTTTCAAAGAGCAGAAACTCTTCTAACCTACATGTGCTGGCCACTTAACAACGACAAAAATATAACTTCAAATCTCTTGTGCCACTGTTTCTTTATTTTCTCTTTGATCTTGAATCTTACAGCTCCCAATGAGCTAAAGCTAGCAGCAGAGATCAGTTTCTCCATTTTTATATGTCTCACTCACAAGCGTGGAAACTTTAGTGTTTGCCATTTTTCACGACTAGCTCTGATTTTATCTGGCAGCAATTCACGAGCAAGCAGTTTAGAAACAACACTCTCCTAAGATTCATCTTCGTCTGGGTCTTCACAAAGAAACATCATTACTTTGTTTTCCAAAGTAGTAGAACTCTCTCAATGGGGTGACCTTAGGCTCAAAAAGTGATCTTTCGAAATATGTCACACAGTTCCCTCTAAAAATGAGCCTTTATTTTGTTCGTTTCGCCCTGTTAAATAAATATAGTAATTGCAGAATGCAACATTAAACGTGATTGACAGGTGAGGTAAGTGAGAAAACTTCACTGCTGACTTTGGTTTTTAGAACGTGTGACATCCACTGAATGAACTATTTGCATACCAACATGCTTATATTCCTGTTCCTGGGGTAAAAGTTGAAGCATTTCCTTGGAGATGAAAGACTCCATGAAAGAATGCTCCCTGCAGCATGCAGTGCTGTGAAACATGAACTGAAACATACAAATTGACGTCAGAGTACACTATGAGTCGCTACTGTAAACATGTAAGATTATTTCTCAGCAGCCACTGCCTTTATGGTAGGCCAAGCACGACAGAAGCAACGTTTTAATTTCTGTGCACATTAGGGTGACCACCTGGCACTGAGGCAAAATTCTGGACAGGACTGTAAAAAATTCAGGACAAAGGGTCAAAATTCAGGACAAAAATTCAGCACGAAGGGTCAAAATTCAGGACAAAAATTCAAGAACAAACGTCAGTTTTACAGACACACCCAAGAGAGGCCATGCCTCACTATGTTTTCAGTGCATTTATTTAATCTTTTCTAACATAGCACTATTTATTCACGGTGGTCTTTTTGTGATTGCCTCCTGGTATGCTACGTTCAGGTGTCACATGAGGTCCTTGTTCAATAGTAAATTAATGCCCTTCAGCACTGTCAAGGCCATCACGTACCCAAATCTACCCAATCTTTCTTAGAGAGAAAGCAACAACAACATTTTGATTATGTTTCTGAACATTTTAAAACCCCTGGCAAACAGTTTGAGGAACATTAAGATAATTAACCTTATGCTACTTAAACAAATCAAACAAAAACATCTGTCTCACCCCAACCGCCCATGGACTTTCAACCTAAATAAAATGTAATGAGGCAGGGCAGATGGTGTGGGTGACAGTCTTACATACACCTAATGTCAGGATGTGAGGTACCCACAACTTGACTGTAGTCTCACAGTACTAGAGTGTATGTCTGGGACTCTACATTTATCTCGGAACTGGGAGCCCGGACTACCAATCAAAAGTAACAAAAGAGGAGAATGAAATTGAGATCAAATGAGAGGTTGTTGCTAAGAACCAGATGAATAAGGAAGAGAAGATCAAGGTGGGACAATTCCTAAAATCAGACAGGATGGGTCCACCAAGACTATCGGAATGTATTGGGTACCTGGGGAGTTGTCTCTGCAGACAGGAGAGACACAGAAGGAAGAGGCACTGTCAAGTGGTTGAACAAGCAGCACCCACCCACCTTGCCAAACTCTTCTGGTGCAATGGTCCACTGTTCGTGCTCATGAAGGGTGAGCAGGGGCCAGACCCCTTAAAATGGTTTTGAAATTAAGCAAAAGCCAAACTAGTGATCTGGGTTATCCCTAAGTGTCAAGTACACATAGAATCTTCAAAATATTTGGGATGTAAATTCCCCAAACAAAATGTAGACATTTCAAAATGTAATTAGTGTTTCCTTTACATGTGGCACTGTTTTCCCCTTTATATACAGTTAGACCTCAGATTGAACTGGGAACCAGTTGCCTTTCGATACCTTGTGATTAATATCTACCACTCTCCCACTGATTTGCAGGATGGAAATCTCAGCAAACTGATAGAATGGGTGTACAGACCTTTCCTGCAACATTGAGACCACTCCAGGACTTCTGGTCATACTACCTGAATTATTGATGTGGATAAACCTCTGCAAAATATGGACAGGACTAAAGTACTGGACTTTCCCCACAACGTATCCCACAGCTGTCACTTTAAGTAAATTCATAGAGCTTCTTTGGGAATGCATTCCTCCCGTTGCTTTCCATTGGCTTTGTGGTTTGTAACTTACATTTCGTTGCTTTCAATTTGCTGGCTTTCTTTGTTTTAGGTTATGCAGCTTGAGTTCATCCCTTCCCTTGCCCAAACCTTATTTACAGTATCATTCCGAGTGCTCCCTTTTTGTAAACAGGCCTGTAAATCTTGTTCTCATCTCAACACATTTGCTGTGCATTCAAGGAACAAGGTCAAATGTCAAGCTCTGACTTTGGTGGGCACCTAGGGGCAGATTTATGGAAAGTGGCGCTACACTCAGTGCAGCACCACTTTCCCTGTGCCCCTTAACACCCTGCTACCGCCACCATGTGTGGGCTGTATTTAAAATACAGCGCACCATGGCACAGGCACAGAGTAGGGAGCAATAGCTTAATTGTTTTTGATGCTATTGATGTACTCTGCAGGAGCAGCACCAAACTGTTGGTGCGATTTCTGCATAGTACATAGGGGCCCATTCTGAAGAATGGAAGCCTCCTTTTAATGCCTGCTCTGAGCAGGTGTTAAAAGTGCCATAATAAATGGCGCAAGGAAATCTCATAGATTTTCTAACACCATTTTTTTGCCCCCTCCCCCCAAGGGGGGGAACGCCCCCTTTACATACATTATGCCTGGCACAGGCATAATATGGTACAAAGGGTTACAGAGTGGTGCAATGCATGCATTGCGCCACTCTGTAAATACGGTGTGGAGATTTCAGCCTTGTTGGGCCACATTAACATCAAAAATAATTACGTTAATGTGGTGCAAGGTGGCAATAGGGCATTATAAATATGCCCCTCAGTGTTTACTTTTCTTTCTCTGCCTTCACAGTGAGAGGGTTTATGCGACAATCTTGCTGGATAATGGGGTTAGGAAAGAGTTTTATCTATCACATGGCAAAATTTAAATATAAATATAATATAATATATATAATATTAAATATCAGAATTAGGAGTAGAAATGAAGCACATTTTTGGTAATTCTGAACTGTGCTGGAATCAAATGCCTTTATATGATTAAAACAAATCATTACATTAGGTGATGCAATTTCCACACATTATTGTCTGTGCACTGTAATTTTATTTGACAAATTGCATGTCTGAGTAATGTAATGGTCATTTCAATCAAAAACGTGTTCTCTGTTATGGCAGTGTGTTACCACACCATGCATACCCCACTCTACTCTGCACCACTCCACACCACTGCACCCTACTCTGCATCACTCCAGTTTACACCACTCCATGCCACTGGAATCTGGGGCACTGCACTCTTCTCCACTCCACTCTATACCACTGCACTCAATGCTACTTCACACTATGCCTCTCTACTCTGTACCACTCCACTCTATGCCAATGCACTTTACGCCTCTCTACACCACTGCACTCTGTGCCTCTGCACGCTATACCACTCCAGTCTAGGCAACACCAATCTAGTCCGCTCAACTCCACTCTATGCCACTCTGCAACACTGCACTGAGCACCACTGCACTCTATGCCAATACACTCTATGCTAGTGCATTTTACTCTGTAACATTCAACTCTATGCCCCTGCACTCTACATCAATACACTGTACGTCACTCTAATCTACTCTATGCCACGGCACTCTACACCACTTTACTCTATTCCATCAAATTACATGCACTCTATGCAACTCCACTCTACCTTGTACCTCTCCACTCCACGGCACTTCACTCTACTGTGAAACAATCTACTTTACGCCACTGCACTCTGCGCCACTGCATTCTATACCACTGCACTATATCCTACAGCACTCCACTCTATGCCACTGCACTTTACAGCACTATATCCTGCTCTGCACCATGCTACACTACTTCACTCTGCAATACTCTAAACCACTGCACTCTATGCCACTGCACCGCTCTACACTACTGCATTCTCTGCCACTATATTGTATTCCACTTTACTCCACAGCACTCTATTCCACTCTACTCTGCCCCATGCAACTCTATGCCACTGCACTCCATGCCGATGCACTCTGAACAACTGCACTATATGCCACTGCCCTTTACTCTGCACCACTGTACTCTACGCCACTGCTCTATGTACCACTCTCTTTCACTCTACATCACAGCACGGGCACTCTACTCTGCAACAGTGCACTCTCCACCACTATACTCTACACTGCTCTATTTCGTGCTACTGCATTCTGCACCACTGCACTCTGCAGCACTATACTCTATTCTGCACTGCACCACTCTACACTACTCCACTCTGCACCATTCTACTCCACTGCACTCTACGCCATGTAAGTCTACTCTGCACTGTATGCCACTGCAGCACTCTACACTACTGGACACTCTGCCACTCTATTGTATGCCACTCTATTCCACTGCATTCTATGCCACTCTACTCTGCCCAATGCCACTGTATGCCACTGCACTCTAACCTGCACTGTACACTACTGCCCTCTACTCTGCACCACTGTACTCTATGCCACTGCTCTCTGTGCCACTCTACACTACTGGACTGACACTCTACTCTGAACATTGCACTCTCAGCCACTGCACTCTACACCACTCTACTCTGTACTACTGCATTCTACGCCACTGCACTCTATGCCACTCTACTCTGCATCACTCCACTCTATGCCACTGCACTCTACAGCACTCTACTCTACTCTGCACTGCACCACTCTACACTTCTCCACTCTGCACCACTCTACACTACTGCATTCTCTGCCACTCTATTGTATGCCACTGTACTCCACTGCACTCTCTGCCCCATGCCACTCTATGCCACTGCCCTCCAATGCACTCTAAACAACTGCACTGTACCCCATTGCACTCAGCTCTGCACCACTGTGCGCTGCGCCACTGCTCCTAGTCCAATCTACACCACTATGCCACTAACTTTTAGTCATGCTGAACAACATGTATAACATGGCTAAAACACATTAACAAAGCCAATAACTCTTGCATAGACGTGACCTATTGGCTTTGCCAATGTTTGTTAGTACTATCAGGTACCGAGGTCCCTGAAAGAGCTGTGAATGTGTCAGTCCCTATTTTAAACACTCATTTTTTATAAAGGCTGCTACAAAATGGCTAAATACATTTTGGTTAAATAAAAAGAGTCCTTCTAAAATACAGATTTAAATAATATACGGTTTATACCCAGTAGTAACTTTTTTTAATAACAGCCCAATAAAACCACACATTCCACAGCTCACCTTGGAACAGTACCTCTCTGAAAGAAAATATCTTTGTCATCAGAAAGCTTCAGGTGACACCTTTGATTAAAGTAAGTGCAGCTTTCCAAATCCCTTTACATTTGCAGATTTACCATTTACGCACATTTGCGTTTCTTTAGGGAAGGAGACATCATGGCAAGAAAGTCTTTTCTTATCTGTCTGTCCCTCCCTCCATAAGAGCACACAAGACTCCTTGCCCTTTAATCCAGCTGGAGAAACTGATCTGTCATAATTACATTTTGTCCTTTAGGTGAAAGGCTAAAATTACAGACAAATGCTGTCCGTTAAGCCTTTCATCACGGACAACGGACTGCAGGGAGAAATTACGGGCAGTCCATGAAAATTACGGACGGGTGGTCACCCTAGTGCACATGCTATCATCATAGTCTTAAAAGAATTGCCTGAGATGATTCACTGGCAATGGACAGATACATATATCACCACTCAAATTTGTTTGTCATTTTTTCCAGCTGGCAAATGATCAGTAACCCATTATAGCACCTGTTTTTTCAGAATTTTACAGGTGTGGGGCATTGAAGTTCATTGTTGCAACAAAAAAGTGCCCCAGAAATGTGAAATTGCCAGGTTACTGTTCAGTAAGCAAAGCCCCGCTCTGCTCCCATCCATAGTGCTGGTCGATCCTCTAACATTACTCTGAAGTTTCAATCAATAGTGGGTGTACACAGAAAGGCCGTTACTTACATCCACAAGAGTCTGAACGTGGGCTGTAACGCTGGCAGGAGAAATGGGTTATTTCCTTTTGCTGTAAATTTCCAGCACCTATCATTTTTTGCTCAAAACGTTGATTTATAATTAAGAATTAGATCCAGCAGGCCAAATTCTTCCACTTCATAGCTGTTGCACCTCTAAATTGTGGATGCACCAGAAACAGGTACAGAAACAAAGGGCCTCATTTACGAGGCCCTAGCGTCCCACTGCATTATCAGAGCGTCATTTCTTTTGACGCTCCAGTGGCACAGAGTGCTGGCCCATATTTACAAGGCCACGCAGTCACCTTGCATGGCTTTTCATGGCCTTGTAAATATGGACACCTTTCACGCATGAAAGGGGCGTTTCATGGGTGTTGCAGTGGGTGTACCCACACAACAACCATGGAATCGAACGGAAGGTGCAAGGGTACCTGCCTTGCGTTAGGCTGAAATTTATGTGCCAGCACAGAGGACAAGGACAGGAATGCACCCTATCTTATAGATAAGGCGCATTCCTGCCCTTTTATTGTCATGCAGGGCAGTGCAGCAAAAAGGCTTGTTACATCAAACGCAATGTGAAGTACATTCTCGCGTTCAAGATTGTGCACTAGCGGGACCACGTGGTTCATATGCGCGTGGCCATCTTGTTTTCCACTTTTTCACTGTTTATGGTGCTGGGCCTGTTTTTTTCAATCCTTCCTTTTCAATCCTCCACCGTTCTAATTAATCTACTCCTTATTTGTATTTATTGTAATACAGCTTCCTTTTGTGGCTGACTATTTGATGTTTTTTTTTTTCATTTCTTTCCTGCTTTTTGTGACTCTTTGTATATTTTTACCTTATTTCTTTTCTTCCTTCCTCTTCATCCTGTTTCTTTTCTTCTTCACCCCACTACCTAGCACCATGGCCAAGCAGGGCAGTGCTGGTGAACAGGGAGCGGTAGCGTCAGGTTGCCCAGGCAGCCAGCAGCAGTCATCTACTTTGTGGGCAGCGGCACCACCAAGGGCTGCTGCCTCAGCCCATCTTTAGTGAGACGGAGGAGACAGCACTGTTTGTTTTTGTGCAGCGCAACCTCGCCTCCATGCTGGCAGCATGCGGCAGGCCTGGGAGCGTTTACCCCCTGTGGGAGCATCAGCTGCACTGGGCTAGGGTGCGCTGCTGTGTCCAACGTACCACCCAGGTCCAGGGCACCACCCAGCAATAGATGCACCGCTGGGCAGGCATCAACCGTGAGCTGGACCTGCTCGACCTCCTAAGCACTGATATTCTGGGGCTACATGAGTATTAATTATATTATGTGCTGTGTTTGTGTTCTACAATGCTAACCTTTTTTCCCGAAAAGCATGCTGCTAACACTCAGAAGTAAATTATGTTTAGGCTACATTAAGAATATTATTATGTCATCCAGTTCTAGCTAGGCAGGTGTTTGGTGCTACATAATCATATTCTTCGGCGCTCGGTTAGACTTATTATTTAAGAAGCTATTGCAATGCATACTGCTCTGTCCTACGGTTACCGTAGTGAATTAGTGATGTCAGTGAGTTAGGGTTCTCTGTGAATTTCTTTATATAGTTCATACAGTCCCAAGCAATTTTACAGTGATGTGTAGTCTTAGTATGCATCTATGCATTACAAGAAAGGAAGACTGAGCTGGTCCATCAAGGGGGTTGAGAAATGAGAATAGAATTAAAGATTATTCATTGCAATGGTTTGGTTTCAAATGTAGTTTTTGTTAAGGAAATTAGAAATAGGGATTTTAGGAGTATAGCCAACTCAATGATAGTCAGTCATACTAGTTACCATAGGCGATCTGATTTAGATAAGTACAATGTTACTGCGTTTGCCTGTTGTAATAATTTTGTGGAGATTAACTGTACCACTAATCCATTTTTTAAATTTCTTTTTTTCTTATATTAGCAGCCAAGGGCAAGAAGAGGGGCACCACAGAGACTGGTCCCGCAGGAGCTGGGGAGGCACCGACCACCAGCACCAATGCCGCAGGCTCTGCTTATCCCAGTAAGTCTTATTATTTAATATTATTATTATTATTATTTCCTTAACTTTTACCTCTTTCCACTATAATACTACTTTTAATTTTGCCTTGTTTACTTTTTTATACTGTCTTCTTTTTTCTAATTCCCCTATCAAATTTTGTTTAATTCCTGTTAACCCTGCATTTTCTTTTTTTCTGTCTTTCATTTACAATTTTGATTCCACCCCTTCATTGTGCTTCAATGATTTCGAGTCATCATCATCATGAGCTATAGCTCTGTCCCTCCATTACGTAAAGTTTTTGGTTGGCTTGACTACCTAGCTTTTCCAACATTGTGAACCAACAAAATACCCAGGGGCATATTTATACTCTGTTTGTGCTGAATGTGCGTCAATAATTTCGACGCACATTCGGCGCAAACCTTGCACCATATTTAAACTTTAACGGCCAAGCCTGCAGACGTCAAAATTCCTCCGTGTGCGTCATTTTTTGGATGCGAGAAACTGCCTTGTGTTAATGACATGCAAGGTAGGCGTTCCCAAAAAATGACTTTAAGGCCTGTGCACCTTATTTATACTCCTGCGTCATTTTGACGCACAGGAGGAGGCGGGCCTTAAAAAACTGCGCACAGACTGATGTGCGCCGTTTTTTAACGCCTGGGTGAGGGCAGGCGTTAAGGGCCCTGTGGGCTCACTTCCATGGTCTCTGACCATGGAAGGAGCCCATAGGTGCCCTTCCCTGCCCCCAGGGACACCCCCTGCCACCCTCGCCCACCCCTGGAGGACACCCATGGATGGGGTGACCCATCCCAGGTAAGTACAGGTAAGTTGAGGTAAGTTTTTTTTTTTTTTTTAGTGGCATGGGGGGCCTAACTTGGGCCCCCCTACATGCCACTGTGCCCAATGGCCATCCCAGGGGACAGATGGCCATTGGGCAAGGGGGCATGAATCCTGTCTTTGCTAAGACAGGAGTCATTTCAATGGGGGTTGTGCATCACAAAATGGCGCAAGTCTGGTTTGAGGCATGATTTTTGCCTCAAACCTGACTTGCACCATTTTTTGACGCACAACCCCCATTTTCCCCTACGCCGGTGCTGCCGGGTTTGAGTCATTTTTTTTTTTACTCTGACCAGTTTGCCGCACCGGCTTATGACATTCCTTAAATAAGGCGCCCGCATGGTGCGTAGGAATGGCGTTAGCCACTGGATTGCGTCAAAAAGTATAAATATGGGCCCTAGAGTGACATTTTTGATAGAAGATATTGCAGTGCTAACTGAAGTGTAACAATGTATTGTGGTTGCATTTTTATGATTAAAAAAATTAAGAGGAGGTGTACCTCACATTTAAAAACTGTATAAGGTTTTTTTTCTAGCCATATAGACCACCAGTGGAGCCAGCTCATGTTCCACTGCAAGACCAGATGGAGCAGAGGGAGAAGCGGAGGCAGGGAGGCGTGGTGGTAAGTCACATTGCTTGCTTATTTTTATTATTACTCACTAGCTACAAGAGTGTCATCATGATTGTGAACCCCCGCATTACAGCTACAGCAGTGGTTGGGTTTCTTGTGGCCTTTTCAATCTGCAATTCAGCAAAAGCACAAATAATGTTAGCTAAAAATGATGGCTCAATGGAAATGGGAAAGAACAGAAGGTTGAAAGAAAGGATGGGTGAAATGAGTGAAAGGAACAGATGCGTGCGTGGGTGGGTGAAAGGATGTGTGGGTGAGTATTGAGCAAATGGATGGGGAAAAGATTAATAAAAAAAGGATGGATAGTGGATACTGAATGGATGGATAATGGATTGGGAATTATGGTGAAAGACTGGATGAGAGAAAGTAAAACTTGGGTGGCTATGGGTGAATATAGTAGAGATAATTAAAAAATTAATAATTGCTTGAATTAATAAACAAGAGGGTTCTTCTGAAGAGGGCAATGCTGCTCACCTACTTCGGTTACTTTATGTTTTATGGTTATCAAAGATATGGTTCAAAGTGTGGGGTATTTTAATTTGTTTTCTATCCCTTGACTCACTTTATTTGTTAAACGAGGCAGATATGTATCCCATCCATGATCATCATTCATCAACCCCCTTCCGCCCATGGCATGTTGCCATCCATAACCGAAGAAGTGCAGTATGGTTCAATTCATGCCTTCAAAATTTGCTCTGCAATGTGCCTCTGTTTCAGTTAATGCAGCATTTACAAAGTTTTCAATGCATTGCCCTTTGCCCACTCAATCACTGGGTCATATTACATCATAACGTTAAGAAGCCTGAGACCAGACTACCACAATGACAGTATTTGACACACAACAAAGAAGAACTGACAGAAAAATGAAAACAACAATATCAACTTCTTCTGAGTAAAGGTCAGGAGCTAGTATTTAAAAACTATACTTAGGAAATTTAATTATGGAGTTCGGAGACGTTGGCTCAGAGTTAAGAGTGGTTAGACAAGGTTAAGCGTTTACGCAACACACAATACAACAGGCCTTAATGATGATGTTGATGGGGTCGGTATAGAATATTGCTTAGGTAATAGAAGGTCATGCTGTGAGTTAGTGATGCTTTCACCACGTCCGCCCCACCAAGTGTGCAATCCATGCATGGTCTAAAATTAAATTACACTGCCCTGGGGAAGAGGGTTAAGGGGCTTGATGAATGAATGGGAAAGGGGATTTGGGAAAAAGTGTGACAAAGACAAACACTACACAAAAGAAACCATGACAATATTTATTGGGGTGTCGAACAGCACAGCATCATCAATCTGTTGTGGAAGGAATTGATGAAGGGATACGTATGACACAGTTCAGTTAAATGCATTGCAAACCATCCTTCTTCTGCCCCAAAGAGACCCAAGATAGTGTATCTCTAAATGTTATGCCTTGTAGGTTTGAAAAATACACATTTTGGAGGACTGAAGTTAATCCACCCAGGGCTAAAAATTATGATTGTTAAAAAGAAAATTATACTGTATTGTCAAATTAGTCGGTGCATCTCCATTCTTCTTGGAATGTCCGTCACTCTTGGGTGCCTGGCTGAACCTGTCCAGTAGGTAAGCTGGAGTCTTAAGCTTTCACCAAGTTTTGTTCATGCAGGAGATGACTAGAAGAAGTTCTGCATATTGAAAAAACAGTAAGTGTATCATAGAGCAAAGGAGAAGGACAAAAGGAAGCAAAGTAAGCTTCACGAGGAGTCAGGAGTGTACCAAGAAGACTCAGAGGCAGAGGAAGAACATAAAAGAAGTTTGACGTTTAAGCCAGCAATGCAGCAAACACATATCAGCATTGCCCAACAATGTATCTCTCTCCAGTCCTCAGAGCTGAGTGAGTACTTGGCCTCAGAGTCTTCCCCATCATCATGGTTTCTCTTTGAAGTTGATAACTTTTTAGCTATTGAGTTAGTACCGCCCTCAGTCCTTCCATCCTCTTTCTCCTGATTCTGAGGAGCTCCATCACAGTCTCAAACCGGACGAGGTAGACATGTATAGTCAAGTGCACTGCTGTTGAAGAACAAATACAGAAACAGAACTGGAGTATTTTGTATAGATTTACGTTTGGTAACTAAAGTGACTGGTCTGGTTCAGTGACTTGTCTGGTCTGAGAAACTAGAAAAAAGAAGTGGAACCTGCTGGTAAATTTCACTAAATTTGAAAGACCAATCACTTTCAGGAAGAATTTATCACCCATTAGCCCCCAAACATTGCACATCATCAGAATCAAGTTTGCAGATTTGTTGAACTCCCTCCCTTACTGTCAGCCACCACATACATCATCAATCATCACTCAATATATCACCACTCATTGGTGCAATAGTTAGCAGTTAGTACCTCTTTCAATCCAAGCATGTGGTTGAACAAAAATATTATCTCCTCCATTGGTAGCAAGTAGCAACACATCGAAATTTGGCATTGGCACTGGCAGTCTTTTAATCAATGATCCTACAGGACAGCCCTGCTATATGATGTAAAAAAAAAGGATAGGCAATGGCATGTGAGGGAGGCAGACAGTGACTCCAATGTCTTGAAGGGAATGTGGGGGCTTCTTCACTGCACACGAGTCCAACTCCAATCCAGCCATGTAATAATATGTGACAAAAAAATGGTGGGGCAGCATAAATCCGACACAAACATAATGTTCCAGTAGCAATTTTCTTTTTCTTTTTTTTTTTGGCAAAGAAAGAAAGAAGTTCAACGAGAAATAATTAAAAAGTTCTATGGTGGCACTACCATCCTCAGTCCTAGAAGTAAAGTTCATCCTCGTGTTTCGGGAACAGTGTAATTAGATTATATAAAATGCTGGTTCATTTTGATGATGGTCAATTTGTCCACATTTTGAGGTGAGACACTGGTCCTTCTCACTGAGACAACTGCACCAGCTGCATTGAACATACATTCAGCAGTCATGCTGGTTATAGGACAAGCCAGATACGTTATTGCCAGCCTGCTGAGCTTTGGCCATTGGTGGATCTTCCCATACCAATACATTAATGGGTTTTGACCCTCATACACTTCTTTTGGGTCATCCAGATACTCCTGACACATCCTCTGAAATGTCATTGGTGCTGCCACTTGCTCATTCTCTTTTGCCTTCGCCTCTGCCATGTGAAACCAAGCCACTGTAATGGTCGGGTCTGATTCTTCAGATGCTCTTGTTGTCAGTGTTCTTGTTGCTGGTGTTGGCTGTTATGAGACAAGACTGCCCTCTCTGGAAATTGAAAGCGGCACCCCAGAACTGTGGAGTTCCTGCCATTCTTCTTCCAGGTCTCCGGCTTGCTCAACAATCCACCTCTTGTACTTTGAAACATCCCATTCAGAAAAAGGTATGAAAGAGGAAAGAATTTTCTTGTAGAGTGGATAAAGTAGGGTTGCACAGATGTACTATTTGGATGGGACAATATAATTTTGCAGCCATGCATTAAAAGTTAAGTGATAGCTTAGGTTCTCAACAAAGGCATGCACCTCTGGATTTTTGGTCACACCTCTAAATGAAAACCTCAAAAGGAAGCAGCATCTATGTCAGACAATTGGCTAGGCCCCATTTGTTTGCATCCATGGTTATAGCTTTCCCAATTGCATCCTCTATTCTTAGAATGACATAGTCATTGATCTGTCTGCACTGCTCAAACAGACATTGCAATATATGATAGCTTGAGTTCCAGCATGTTGGCACCTCCTTTATCAGGGCTTTAACTGGTACTCTGTTACCACTCTGAATAATCCACAACTGTTTCTGGGCTTTAAAAGAATGGCTAAAATAGGTGCTGATTTGTCTGCAGGTCGTCAATATTTTGCCGACTATGCCTTCCTTTTTTTAGAAAAGTCTTGCACAATCAGGTTGGTGCAGTGCGCCAAACTCAAGACCCTGAAATAGCCACCATCTGCCATGGCCTTGATTATGTTACTGCCATTGTCCGTGGTAACAAATCCAATTCTGCGACCTCTGGGTTGCAGCCTTTCAGACACCTTGCTATTAAATTCCTCCATGATGTTTGCAGCTGTGTGTGATTTCTCCATGGCAAGCATGGTTACTGTTGCATGCCGCTGAACTCTCTTAAAACTTTCTTAAGAGCCAAGACCCATAGATAGTTTTTGCTTTACCCCCACAAAATAAATCCAGTGTGCAGTGATGCACATGTAATCCTTCACCTGACAACTGGTCCACATGTTAGTCATCAGGTGGATAGTGTGGACAACACTTTACTGCAAAGCTTGTCCAACCAATTGTAACACATCATGATGCAGCGCTGGAACAGAAATTCTGGCAATTAGTCCAACTTGGAACTTTCCATTTCGGGCAGATGATTGTCAGAAACTCTAAGAATCCTACTCCTTCCACAAAAGAAAAAAGGAGGAGGTTCAGCGCAAACATTGTTGCCAGCTTCCCATTATAAAAACATGCCATTGGGTGGTTGCAGTCATATGGCCCTTCCTGCCTAAGCATGCCCATAATTGTAGCCTGGATTCTCTTCTTTTGTGAGGCCACAGACACAGGCAGTTTTTGAGATGTAGGTGGTAGCGGACTCAATGTGCATCATGGTGCAATCACCATATGCCATGGTATCACCATCTAACTCTGTGTCTTCGTGGGCCATTGTGAGATCGCTGAGACAGGTGATTCTAGTGCACTGCTGGGACAGGGCTGCTTTGCGTGAGGATGTCACCCTCTTCTTCCTCACCTTCCACCATGATTTGACCAGTTGTAGCTTGCTTTCCTCACCTTCACCGCCGCAACCATGTTCAGCAATTTTTGTAAGTTGCTCCTCCCACCGGATTGAGTGATGTTTTTTATATGGGTCGTTTGGCCTCCAGTACCATAGTGTGAACAGGCTTACCACAATGAACATTTGCATGGCAAATGGAGCATATCGCAATGTTCTCCTCCTGTTTGCTAATCATAATGAAGTCCCAAACTGGGGAGAAGTACTTTCTTATTGTGCCACTGCCAATGCCTGAAGAGGAATTGGAGGTACGTGGGTGAGTTGATTGCCTCTCTGCAGTGCATATTTCTACTGAGGGATGGGCTGGTGCATGTATTAGCCAGGGCCTTACAAATATGGCAGCTGGCGGTGCTGCCTGTGCCACATCCCTCGATGCAGGTTGGATAGTAATGCCAGACTCTTCTGTGCCAGCTTCCACAATCACTGGCTCATCATCATCATCATCGCCTTCCATGATTCCAAAGTTTTCTGGATCTTTTCTTTTGCCTTGCCTCTCCTGGTGTCTCACAGACCCTATCGGGGTCCACTCCATGTCCCTACCATCATCATCAGAAGTTGTGCTTGGAGAAGATGGTGGAGTAGTGCCCTTCCTTTTTCTTGCTGGAGATCTGGGAGCTATTGATGGTAAAAGAGGAGGTTCTTGCTCGACAGGAAGCTTGACCTCCTGTTCTTCTCCAACTTCAGGAAGATCTACCATTGCTGGCTGCGATTGCTGTCCAACTTGCTCTCCTTCCTAAAACGATTGGTTAATACTTTGTGAGGGACAAATCCAATTCTACGTTACTGCTGTCTGGTGTTGCCATGATTGCAGTGGCTCCCTCACAGACAGACCTGATCTTGGGCTCCGGTTGGGGTGGTGCTGTTGATGCAGGAGTGCTGCACCCAGGTCCCTCGCTGGGGACCGGTGTGGCAGGCAGACATCTCACAAAAAAGGTTGGGGTTGGCACACCACTGGTGGAAAGCTGTTTCTTCTTACTGGACCTTTTCTCCAGAGCAACTTTATTTGGGGCCATGTTAAGCTCCAAGTTGGCATTGGCACTAAGATGCACAAGTGTTTGGAGGACCGAAGTAGGCGCAAAGCCTTCTCTTTGGCAGTACTGTGGGTGATGTCAGGTTTCTTTTGTTGTGCACCTAACAGCAACCAAGCAAGAAAAACATGTAGTTAGTGAAACAGTACAGACAAATGCAATCTTTGGACAGTTGGTTACTTATGTAATAAATACTAATTTAATCAAACATTTTAAAGTCAAAACACATCACTACACCATAAAATGTAATTTCAAATCAGGCAGCACATCCTGCAGATCTAGCTCTTTGCTTTATCTTCACCTGTTTTAAAGGAGACACCAGGGGTAGTCAGAGAGAGGTGCATGGGTAAATTAAATAGTCCTTTAAAAAACCTATTGCAGCCAGTTGGTCCAGGGGAAATGGAATAATCATTAAAAAAAAAAATTATGCTACTGATTTGTCTGCAGTGCTCAGAGACCAAGGTGTCCAGGAGGAAATTGAATTATTATACATCTAAAGAAACTGAATGCTGTAGTGCGGCTATGCATCTTTGGTGGATGGATGAAGCAATGGATGTGGATGGCTGGAACAAGGCAAAATGCAGAGTTAAAAAAACAATTAAAAAATTAAATAAAAAAGATAAAAATTGGGATAAAAACAAGAAATCAAAAATATTAAAAATTAAAAATTAAAATTAAGAATTTCAAATAAAAAATGAAATAAACAAAAAAATTTTTTTAAAGTATAATAAAAAATAAAATAAACACCTGAACTGAAATATAATAGAATAAACATGTAAGAAAATGAAACTAGAAAATAAAAATAAAAAATAACATAGAAACTTAAAATAAACAAATGATCAATAATTAAGGATGTTTGCATGTAAGCCTATGGCAAAGACACACTGGCTGGATGCAGAAAATGTCTGCCAACAACATGGTCAAACAACAACAAGGAGCAAGGAGACATCAAACAAAGAACACAGGCAAGCCTGTAGCAAAGGGACACTGGCTGGATGGACAAAGTGGCTGCCAGCCACATGGTCAAATAACAACAACAAGGATCAAGTAGGCATGAGGAAGAAAAAAAAACGCATGCAAGTCTATTGCAAAGGTGCACTGCCTGCATGCACAAAATGGCTGCCAGCCACTTGGTCAAACAACAACAAGCAGCAAGGAGGCATGGGGACAAAAGAAAGAACACATGCATGCCTTTGGCAAGGGGACACTGGCTGGATGGTCAAAATGGTTGCCAGCCACATGGTCAAACAACAGCAACAAGGAGCAAGAAGGCATGGCAAACAAAGAACACATTCAAGACAATGTCAAAGGGACACTGGCTGAATGGACAAAATGGCAGCCAGCCACATGGTCAAACAACAAGGAGCAAGGAGGCATGGCGAACAAAGAAAGTACGCATGCAACCCTATGGCAAAGGAACACTGGCTGCATGCACAGAATGACTTCCAACCACATTGTCAAACAACAACAACAAGGAGCAAGGAGTCACGGGGAACAAAGAAAGAACACATGCAAGCCTATGGCAATGGAACACTGGCTGCATGTACAAAATGGCGGCCAGCCACATGGTCAAACAACAATAACAACAATCAGTCAACGTTACTAGAAAAAAGGTGGTTGATGCTAATCGTCGCACATCTGAAACAGGGAACTCCAGGGTAACAAATCATATGTAAAGCCTTGTACAGGGTTCCAGCCTGGTACGGAAACCCAACCACCAAGGGTTTCAGAGATGCACAGAACACAAGCGGAAAACTGAACCACCTATGTCACGTGCTGTAGAGTACAGAATGCAAGAAAAAAGAGCAACCAGGGCACTCCAAAATAATAAGTCCAAGATGAGTAGAGTTGCAGGAAATACTTTAATCCTTTGTATTGGGAAAACAAAATAGTACTCAAAGATATTCAAGTCCATATGTTAGAACAGGCATATGGGATTTCAGAAACAGCCAACACGTGTTTCGTCCTCACGGACTTTTTCAAGGCTCAGAAACTCAGGTTGAAGAAGGCCAGTTCATATAATGCTTCTGTTAAAACTCCCTTTTCCGGGGCGAAACCAACGCCAACAAAAACACGGCGGACACAGTACACAGAAGGGAAAACACTCACCTCTCCACACCCCATGAGGAACCCGGATGCCATGGAGCCCGAATTGCAGCTACTGCCGATGATGGTCTTCCTTCTCCTCTATCAGGAGCTCCAATGACGGCGGCGACGACCACGGTAAGTACTGCACCTACAACACAGGGGAGGGGAGGGAAAAAGAGAGTGACACACACACACACTCAACACGCAACACCCCCACCCCCACCCTCACCCACAACCCCATACACACAAATACATGCTGCAACATCACATATACACCCCCCCCACCCCCTGGAAGAACTCAAGGACAAAAGGAAATGATTTGAGCGAATGTAATCATGTGAAATATCATTATCAAAATTAAAAATCCAGAACATACAATTATGTACACCAACTACACAAGTCCGGATAGTGCACCAATCATTGTCTGTGGACCACTGGGCCGACACATGATACCTGACTCCAAACGGAGAGAACACTGGAGGTACATCAGATTGAAAATATACAGGCACCTCAGGGGGACAGGGAGGGGGGCACCTCAGCCTGATGAACGCACAATGCCAGTGCTCCACGAGGGGTTCCATGCCCACTGCTGTATCCTGGGGAGTGGAAAGCCACAGTCTCTCAAGTCATTCCAGTGGGTGGTTTGCCGACTGCTTTATCCTGGGGAGTGCAAAGCCACAATTTCTCAAGTCTTTCCAGTGGGTGGTTTGCCCACTGCTTTATCCTGGGGAGTGCAAAGCCACAGTCTCTCAAGTCTTTCCAGTGGGTGGTTTGCCCACTGCTTTATCCTGGGGAGTGCAAAGCCACAGTCTCTCAAGTGGATGTCATTCTCCACTGGTTCTGGAGGGGGCTTTGTGCCCAGAGTGCTGAATCCCGCCAAGGACTGAGGTAGTGGATGTATCTCTCCACTGGTTCTGGAGGGGGCTTTGTGCCCAGAGTGCTTCATCCTGCCAAGGACTGAGGTAGTGGATGTATCTCTCCACTGGTTCTGGAGGGGCCTTTGTGCCCAGAGTGCTCCACGTGCAGTGTGGCCGGTACAATATACTCGCCTGGGTGTGTGTGCCACGAGATCGCCGAGGTACAGATACTATGATACGCCATTGAGGCAGAGACATACCCCACACTGCTGCGGCTTCGCGTTCCATATGCAGGTGACAACTATGATGACAGTGATGCTTCATTGAAGCTGCTCAGGGTCCTTGAACTCACCACCAGCCTCGGACCACTGACCACTGGGGAAGGTAGCCATGTCTGTGGTGGTGCCACTGTCTGAGGATGTTGCAGGCCACTGGCGGTGCTTGCGGCGGTGTCAGTCGTGGTGGTGCTGGCTGCAGGGTCTGTGGCGGCAGTGCTGGCTGCGGGGTCTGTGGCGGCGGTGCTGGCTGTGGGGTCTGTGGTGGCGGCATTGGCGGCGGGGTCTGTGGCGGCAGAGCATGTGACAGCACCAGCTGAGTGAGAAAGCAGGATTTCTCCTGTAGCCTCGGACGGCTGCCCACCGGGTAAGAGGCTGGGGACTGTCGCAGCGGCTGTAGATGTGCCCGAGGCGGTGCAGGTGGCGGTGCAGGTGGCGGTGCAGGTGGTGGTGTTCGCCGCCATACAGGTTGGCGTGGACATGGACAGAAGGTCTGACACTGGTCCCTCAGTAGGTGCCACCATCCCCTCTCCTGACCTTCCCTTCAGTTTTTTGCCCTTCCCCACCTTAGATGGTGGCGCAGTTGTCTTGCCACTATCCCCTTTCATTTTCGCTGACGCCTTGGTGGCAGGTGTTTTCGGCTTCTCCCTCCGGGATGTGGGCACCTTTTTTACCTGGGCAAGTGGTGGAATGTCCTTGCCCTCGCTCCGTGGCACACTGGCAGCCCTGATGGTTGGCGCACTCCATAACCCCGCAGTTGCTGGCACCACTGTGCCTGGGTATGTGGTGGCTGAGGTGCTGGGCTGGGACCTGGAAAGCCTGGCTCTAGGGGAAGGACGGGGGGAGGTGAAGGGAAGAGATCAACGTTTGACAGGAAAAGTTTTTAGACACACTGGGACAGGTAGATGGAGGGGGTTTGGAAGTGGAGAAAGAGGTAGTGGTTGTAGGAGGTGTATGTCTGCTGAATTTGGGTGAGGGTGCATGGGCTGGAGGCTGTCGTGAGGTAGATGGCTGTTGGGTGTGTGTGCCTGCGTTTGTGTACTTTGAGAGGAGGGCTCACTGACACACTGGGAGAGGACACTAAGGATGTGTGAATGGTAGTGGGGGTGGTGAGTGCACGTGAGCAGTGTGTGGTGATGGGCGTGCTGCTGATGGAGGTAGTGGCTGAGGATGTAGTGCATGCAGGTGTGAGTGGAGATGAGACTGGGAGGGAGGAGGGAGATGTGGAGGAGGGGGACACAGTGGAGGAAGTGGATGTTGGTATGTGTGCATGGGTATGATGTTTGTGTGAGTGCCTGTGGGATGTGTGGTGCTTATGTTTACCTGAGCCACTCTTGTGTGTTGATGTGTGTGCATGCTGGTCTGATGGTGTGCTTGGGATAGGCTGAGGTACAGGGTATTGGGTCTGGGTGGACGAGGTTGGAGGGAGGAGGCTGGACACAGGGACAATGGCTGCCATCAGTGCTGAGGCCAGAGCCTGAAATGCTCTCTGTGGGCTGCCTGGCCAGAATGAATGCCCTCCAGGTATGCATTTCCTTGTTGCAAATGCCTCTCAACACCCTGGATGGCATTCAGAATGGTAGACTGCCCAACAGTGAGGGATCACAGGAGGTCAATAGCCTCCTCACTGAGGGCAGCAGGGCTGACTGGGGCAGGGCCTGAGGTGCCTGGGGCAAAGGAGATGCCCACCCTCCTGGGTGAGCGGGCACGGGACACATGCTGAGGGGCTGCTGGGAGGACGGTGCTGGTAGGGGGGTGGCGGCTTTACCTGTTGATGCGGTGGGCACAGAGGGCCACCGCAAGGGAGCTCCCATCAGAGGAGGAGTCGCTGTCGCTGGTCTCTGCTCCTGTCCCCGCCGTGGAGCTCCCCTCGCCCTCCATCCCAGTGGTGGCTTCAGACTTCATTGCTTTACCCTCCAGGGCCA